>NW_020954639.1:3725768-3820035 GCF_900497805.2 Vombatus ursinus
ATAGATAGATAGATAGATAGATAGATAGATAGATAGATAGATAGATAGATAAAAAATGAAATTGAGGTTTTTACAAAGAAAGGGAAATACTATTGAGATCTAGTAGAACAGACTCATGACTATTGAAGGGTATCCTCTGTTTAAAAGAAACATATCCAATATGTGGAAAATGGAGTAGCACTGTAAAGATCTCATGAACCTGAGAATAGACGCCTAGTAGAGAACATTAAAGTGAAAACAAAAGGAGAGACGTATTATGGCCATATGCTACAGGCCACCCAGCCCAGTGGAGATCATAAAAGTATTAGGATGTAAGCTCATCTTCTGGAGACTTACAACATTCAGCAAGCAGTACATGAATCATAGTAGCAGACAACACCAATAGCAGACATGAATCATAGGAATGACATGTATCTCATCCTGGTCTTGCACAATTTTGATGTCTTCTACTAGTTCTTTATATTTGAAAAGCTTATTTTTTGTTCATGTATCTTGGTAATTATAAGTATTTTTATTATGGTGACACCTAATAACAACATTCTCAAGTTTCCATGGATCAATGCTATAGCTGGACCATCATGGACGAGAGTTTTGTGTATGATAATTCTCTGGTCGCAGTATAGAAAGGTGGTGCTATCAAGGAATAACACTAAGGACAGACATCAAACATCATTATGGAAGAAGCAACTTGAGAGAGCTATTGAAGATCTACAGAAAGGCACGGGTGGTCAATATCAATAGAAGATTTCAGTAGAAAAGCTAAATACCATGTCTCTCAATGAAAAGAAACAAAAAAACCAAGAGTTCACTAAGAAGGCATGCAAAACCAACCTCAATGTGGTTTTTATAGTTTAGCTAGGCTATCAGTTACTAAACATAGTGTATCTTGATTACAGAAAAGCATTTTAGAAGGTCTCCCATGATAACCTTGTGGATATACTGGTGAAATGTGGTGCTAAATGATCATTAGGTTAATTGTTTTTTGAGTTGGTTGCAAAACCTAATCCAAAGAGTGTCAATTAATTTGTCAATCTAAAGTGAAGTGGAATGTCACAGGACTCCACTGTTTAGTTTTTATAAATAATGTTGATGCCTAGAATGAAGAAACAGAAATAATGGTAGTCAAATTTGTAGATAACACAAATGTGGAAGAGACAGTATATGTGAAAAAGATGGCAGGATCACGACTCAAAATCATCTCAAAAGATTGGAAGACCGAGCTGAATCTAAGAAAATAAAATGAAATTAAAATATCCAATATCCAAGTTTAAAAATACCTTTTTAGCTCTATAGAATGAAAAATGTGGGCTTGGTAGCAATTGTGTGAAAAAGATCTGGGGGATGTTAACTGAAAATAAACTTAATATGATCTAATAATATGTTGCAGCTGTTTAAAAAAGTCTGAACCTGCATTAATAGAAGTATTATAGTCAAATCCAGGGAAGTTATGGCTCCATTTTCCTCTGCACTGCCACACTGGTTAGAAATCTAGAACACTAGGTTAAATTTTGTGTGATACATTTTAGGAAAAAAATTACCTACTGGAATTGTATACAGAAATATACAAGCTATTAGTTAAGAAGTCTAGAAATTCTCCTATTCCAGAAAACAGTTGAAGAAAGTTGGCATATTTAGCCTGGAAAAGAGACCACTAGAGGATATGAGAGCTGTTCTTGGATATTTGAATATTTGGCATGTAATGAAATTTTTCCTTCAAAAGGTAGGGCAAAGATATCAGAAGAAGAAAAAATTTGACAATAGAGAAGAAAGGTTTTTTTTTTTTTTTTTTTTTTTTTTTACATAGAGCTGTCCAACATGGATTAAGCTGCCTTTTGAGGCAAGAAGCTCTGAATCAGTGAGCCTACTTAAGCAGAAGGTGGATAATCATCTGTCAAGGACACTGGCAAAGGATTAGGCATTGGTTGGACTAGACGACTTCAAAGGTACCACTTAATTTTAATATTCTTATTTTTTAAAATCAATTCTAAGATTCCATGAATTTTGCAGATACAGCCAAATGGTTTCTAAGGCACGTATCTATAATCAGGCAAGCTTCTAGTCCATAAAAATTCACACTACTGAATAACTGATAAAAGACTGAATTTTATTGGTTTTTTTTTTTTAGCATTCCACAGTATGTTGTAATTCCCTTTCGATATAATTTGTTGCTGAGGATATGTATTGTCAAACAATGCCAAAGGCTTTTCACATGTGCTATTGTTTACTAAAAAAATATTTTGAAGGGTTTTTGCCCCTTCATTAAGCTGAATCTCTATGGTAGTAACACAGAAAAAAAAATTCTTTGTGTCCTCTAGAGAATTTACTTTTTAATAAGGACAAAAAGGGAACAGGAGTTTATTTTATCTAGAAGGAGTAGAAGTCACAAGCATTAGAGCAAGGCATTACCTCTCTTCTCAGTACAATGTTCTAGAATCAGTGGAGGCTAAATAATTGTTAACTGGAAGATCGACTGGGGCTGTTTCTTCTAAAGCTTCTAAACATTTCAGAAGTGGAAAAAAAAAGATGGGTTTAGGTATTGAGACCCAAAATGTGTTCCATAAAAATAGAAGATTTAGTCAAGTTAAGCCAGTTTTCATCTAGCCTGCTATACTTACTGTCTCATTGGTCAGTGGTTGAGATTGATTAACAGGAATTGAGTAATTGAAGTGGCAAAACCCATGAGAGCAGCTTTTTGTAAAGAGAATTGATGGCTATGTAAATAACATTAGGTTGAAGATAGCATTACATCTTACCAAGTCAAATGCTTTCTTGTAGCTAACAAGGGGGAAGAGGATTGAAATTCGATATTCTTGGCGTGTCCCTAGTAAATGGCAGAGGGAATGGATGTGGTCCATAACTGATATCCCTAAGTAGATCCTGGACTATTCATTTTTGGTATGCATTTGGAAGTCATTCTCTATATAATTACACGTAACTTTAGTGAAGAGTTTTTATAGTGTCAAAGTGAGGATAATTGGTCAATAGTTTTGAAGTTTTTCAGTCTCCTTTTCCCACTGATGTGGTCTTTGATCTTTCCTGCATTATTAGAATACAATTGTTCTTTTAATGCACTTAATGCAGTCAGGATTGATTCAACTTAAGTAGCACTCCTGAAAGAAATGTGCCATAATCTTATCATAGAAATGATGATGTCCAACTGCTCAAGTCTCATAAATCCATAGAACATGGGGATCAATATCAATGGCAAGCAACTGATGCAGCTGCTCTTTGCCAGTGACTGAATTCTATTTGCAAACGATGCTCAATAATTTGAAAGTGAAATGCCAGAATTGCATTACTGTCACAAGATGAGCAGGAGATGAACCGCTCAAAGACAAAACAGATGCACAAATAATATTGTCTAGAAGAGTACCTGTGAATAAAGGATGAAGCAATTGAAGAATTGAAAAAATACAAGTACTGTAGTCAGGAAGTCAAAACCTTTGAGGTGGGGTATAGGAGGACCAGAAAGGCAGCACAGGCCAGCTTCAACAGTAGGTGACAAATTGCTTGTGATGAAGACAAGAGAACGTTTGGGGATTTCCATTTCTGATTCCATGTTTTACCATTAATGAGAGTCTCTGGAATTGCAATATTCTAATGGATTTGGGATCTGACAGGGAGGGATGCTCTGTCGTCTGATGCAGATGGACCAAAATTGGTCATTAACTTCACAACAAGAAGAAAAAAATGGTCTTCAGTGAGTAGTAGTATCCCACATTTCATATATTTAAAATAAATTCAGAAATTTGAAAATCTATGAGAGCCAAAAGTGTGATGTGAGCTATCAGAGGAAAAAGTAAGAGTTCAACAATGTCCAAGTGCCCTTCCAGGGCACTTATAAAAATTTAATTGTGTATATTAATAATAATAACTAGAATTCATGTAACAATTGAGAGTTTATAAAAACCACTTTACAAATATTATCTCATTCTATCCTCACAACAACTTTGGGAGGTCAGTATTATCCCAATCTTATAGATGAGGAAACTGAGGCAGACAAAAGTTAATGGATTTGTTGAGAGCTACACAGCTAGTAAGTATCTGATGCTGGATTTGAACTCAGATCTTCCCAACTCCAGGTCTAGCTCTCTATCTGTGATCTACCTACCTGCCTCTTTATGAAAAGCAGCGCAATGTAATGAAAAGACTGCTCTTGGAGTAAATTGAAGTAAAAAATAACCTGGGCTCTGATTCTTCTTCCAACAGTAGCCATGCAACCATTGAAAAAGTCACTTAGCCTTCAAAGCCCCAGTTCCCTCATCTGTAAAATGGAGATAATAGCCCCTCACTCATAAAATTGTAAAGACAGAAACTCCACTACAATGTGAGATTCTTTGTGGCAGAAACTGCTCCATTTTTGTCTTTCTATTCCCAGCTCCTAGCACAGTGCATGGTACACAGTAGGTGCTTAATAAATGTTTGTTAAATTGAATTTTTGTGATTATGGAGGCAGCATGAGATAATGTATAATGTGTTGGGCTCGACGTTGTGAAGGCCAGGTTTTGAAACCTACCTTTTTCATTTACTAACAATATGACCTTTGGGATATCATTTAAACTTTCTGAGTATTAGTTAGTTTTCTCTTCTGCAAAATGGATAACTGAATGACCATGACAACTAATGGCAACTGCACAGAGCTATTGCTAGGATCAAATAAGATAATGTATGGAAAATACTTCTTAAACTTTTAAAATGCTATATAAATGTCAGTTGTGGTCAAATAAGGTGATACATATAAAGCACTTCTCAAAATTTAAAATGCTACATAAATACCAGCTGTTATTATTTATAAATTCCAAGCACTCATTATGGTAATATCAAAATGTATATATTTGAATATTTTAAAATGTAAAAAATACTTTTTGATGACAAAACTCTTGCCCCTTTAATGATTTTTGATCAATAGGTATTCAATGAGGAGCCAGAAATAAAATAGAAAGGGTTTTTTTTTTTTATCATTGTTGCTCTTGTTATTTCTAATTTGGTTGGATCACAGAGGTTACAGATCAGACAAAGCAAGAGATGGTCCATATGCCTGATTCATGGTGCATCCAGAAACGAAAAGAAGAGAAGCTATGTCAGGATATCAGTGCACTGGCAAGAGATGAGGATATTCCTCTTATAACAGAAATAGAACCCAATGGGCAGTAGGGTCAGCTAATCTGGGAAAAATTAGGAAACCCCAAAGATTACACAAACCTTCTTAACATTAGCAAAATCACTGAGGACCCAGCAGTGGAGGAAAATGTCTAGATAAAGTGGATAGAATATTTACATATTTAATATGGCAGCAAACAAGTGAGGATTGAAGTCGGCCAAATGATAGGTAGCAAGTGGGTATTACAGTAGATGGGAAAATTCTGGGGTCAGGGAAGTCTATCATCTTACAATAGGTAGAGGTCACAGTAGGCAAGTAGCTAACATCAGTGAGGTTTGGCAACAAGTGCCATTGTTGAAGGACAAGGTTCTAGTCCCTAAAAGGACAAAAAAGAATATGGCAGATCCCTATTTCTGCAAAAAGTGTGCTATGAAGTCAAATACAGCGACAGGTACTTAGGCATGAGATCTATTGGATTCAGGTAAAAGGTGGAATGCTTGGTCACAATGGACAAAGCAAGCCTCTAATCAGTAAAGCCTAGGTACAAGATCAAGGTTGCCTTGACACTAAACTACTTCAGCTGTGGATCTATTGACCCTCACATCTCTTCTGGAAACCAGAAGAGATTCTGATTGGTCCCAGGGCCTTAGCCAGGTCTAAATTCACTGGTAGAAAGTTAGAAATTTCTAGAGCGGTGAGTTTTCCTAGAAATCATCTAATCTAATATCTATATTATGTGGATGAGGAAAATGAGATTTAGAGGCAGTGAATGGAGATAGCCTAAGGTCACCAAGCTAGTAAATAGCTAAACTGGGACTAGAATAAGTTTGATAACCAATCAAACCTAACTCTTCTGACACCAACCCAGCGCTCCTTACACTATACCATTGGGTTGACAGTAAGTGGCCCCAATAATAAAGATGGGGGTTGGTTGTTAGTCTTTCAGACTACGGCTTCAATGAGCAGATCTATTAAGAAACAGATGCAGAGTAGTTAAAACCAAATGAAATGATGTGGTGTTAAATTATATAGTCTAATCCAACAAGCATTTATGAAGCTCCTACTGTGTGCAAAGCACTATACTAAGTACTAGGGATACAACATGAAAAAAATACCCCCCTTTTCTAAAGTAGCTTGCAGTCTACTGATAAGGATATGATGCGCAAAAGAGAGAGCAAGAGCAAAAGAAAGCAAGAAATAACAAGAAAGAGAGAGACAGAGAGAACAAAGTATAGACATGAAAGTTTGAGGAGGAGAGAGATGGCGTGAGTACTAATAGTTATCATGGAAAGATGAGCAAGCATTAAAAGACTAGAAGACTATATCTTTTTTATAGTTAGAAACATGTAGCATAAATTGGCCAAATGTTCATCTTCCAAGACAGCCAAAAGAAATGTTTTTGGAAATGAATTTTAAGCACTTCACAGGATTGCAATGACACATTTTTGAAAATCTCTCATAGAAGAGATCATTGACTTCATAATGCAGCAGCCCTTTCCCCTAGAGAGTGCTTGATGATCTTGGACCATCACGGGGTCAGGAATATGAGTTCTGCTGAAGATGTTCTCATTTTATACCAAAATTAAAATATATATTGCCTTTTGAAAAAAAACCCTTACTGGTCTTCTATTAAGAACTTGGACAATTCTTCAGGAGAACACAACTACAAATTATTACTAGATTCTTTTTACCAGACTAAATATTTAGTGGACTGCAAAGGGCATAAAGATGTTATTTAATTTGAATTGTATGCAGGTTAGTACAGCAAATCTTCATCACAAAGGCAAGAGCCAGGAAGTAGTAGCATAGAAATGAGAAGTCACTCTTAAATATACAAGTACAGGAGTACTTAAAATTAATGCTTAAAATCACATCACTAATGGATTGAAGAGTTCTCCAGCACGATGCATGTCTTCAATTGAAATTTTATTCCCTTGGTGGCTTTTAATCCAAATCAGAAAATGTCAGATAATATTTGTGGTTTCAGGAACGTTTTCATCAGGCTTAAATGGACAGATTCAATATGGTATCATGGATAAACTGCTTAGACCTGCAATCAGAAAGATCTGGATTCAAATGTTACCCTTGACACTTACTAGCTAAGTAACCATGGTTACTCTCAGTTTCTTTAGCTGTAAAATGGGGATAATAATGTGGAAAGATATTTAAAACTTTATTTTTAGTTCATTTGAAAATATGAAGAAATAAATATTTTTCCCAATCTGAAGTCCTTACCAAATTTTTTCCTCCCACACTCAAGCATAATCTCTCCCTTTCAGAAAAGTATGTAAATGTCCAGAATAATAGCATCTTCACCCACCCCCTGAAAATATCAGAATTATGACCCACTTAAGGATAGCTCTCTTTTCCCCATTTCCGGAAGGGATTTGGGTACTGCTCAGAGGAAGGAGAGCCCATTGATTACTTCAAGTTACCTATGACCAGCTGGGGGAGGGACCTTGAGGGGACTAGTCAAATAGGAATGAATGTTTTTAGTAGGACAAGTCTACAGAGGTGTTCACAAAAGAGTAAGTGCTATTGTTCTATGAGATGAAGCAGAATATTCACCCTCAATCCTGTTTTATTGTGTTTTGAGATTTGCCTTGTTCAAAATCCCAGTATCTTGTTCCTTCAAAATGTTTTGTGTTAGAGACATTTCCGAGAGAACGAGGGGACTCTGTTACTTTGAACATTTCTCTCTCTAAGCTGGAAAATCTTGTATTTAAAATAATGTTTAATAAAAGTTATTTCTGTCACACTTATGACTAAAACTCTGAGTACATAATTAGTATTTTTCTCTCTTTGACAAAAATATGTGGGGTACCTGCCTCATAGGGTTGTCAGGAAGCCCAGATAAGGTAATGTATGTAAAGTATATTTCAAACTTATAAGTGCCAATTATTATTAACTAGAGTGATTTCATAACATTACTGTCATTTTCTTAAATCAAGAAAATATAGCACATCTTTTGAAGGGCAATTAAATTCAAATTCAACCAACATTTATTAACAGTCTACTATATACAAGGCTTGTGGGAGGTTCTTGGGATGAAGAGATGATAAATGACACAGTCTCTTTCTTCAGGAAGTTAACATTCTACTGAAAGGATAACAGAGATCAAGTAAGTGTGACACAAAGTACGTTGTGGAAGAAGTAGGAGAGAGTTCTAGTGTTGTGGGGAAATCTGAAGAAGCTGGGCTTCTGCCCTGGCATGTCAAGCTTTGCTAAGGGAACTGTCACCTTCTCTTGCCTCAAACCGGGCCTCCATGCTCCTTTTCCATTATCCCCACATCATCCGGCACTACTCACACAAACTAGCCTGCTTCCCTCTGCTTTTTTGTATGTTGTCTTCCCCTGTTAAAATTCAAGTTCCTTGAGATCAGAGACTATTTACTTGTACTTAGCACAGTGTCTGGAGCAATAGGAGACACTTGATAAATTCTTTATCTAACTATCTTTATCTATCTCTCTCTCTATCTATCTATAAATATCTTTATCTATCTGTCAGCTATGTGGCACAGTGAGCAGAGTGCTGAATCTTTAGTCAGGGAGACCTGGATTCATACCCAGCTTTAGATACCTACTAGCCAAGTGACTTGGCCAGGTCACTTATCATATATCTACCTCAGTTTCCTCATTTGTAAAATGGGGATAATAATAATACCAACCTCCCAGAATGGTGATGAGGACAAAATTAGATTTTATACACACACACACACACACACACACACACATACATATACACATACACATAAACAAACACGTGTGTGTATATTTTATATATATCTTAAAACTATATTGGTTGTTCAGTCATTTCAGTCATGTCCAACTCTTTGTAACTCCATTTGGGGTTTCCTTGGTAAAGATACTGGAGTGGTTTGCCATTTCCTTCTCCAGTTTACTTTACTGATGAGAAACTGAGGCAGATAGGGTTACATGACTTGCCCGGGTCACACACCTAGGCCAGATTTTAACCCAGTCAAGATGAGTCTTCTTGACTCCAGGCTTGGCACTCTATCTACTGTGCCAACTAGTTGCCCTAAAGTTCTACCAAAATACTAATTAGTATTACTTTCTATTTATTCTAAGTAGTTAATATATTGTAGGATCCCACATACTCAAATAAGTGTGATATAAGGTAAGACATTATAGGAGAAAAGAGAGTTTCTGTGTGAAATGCTTGAAAATCTGAGCAGGAAGAGCATTTTCAGTTGGGCTGGGGGGAAGATCAGGAGAGGTTTCATGGAGGAGCCTATAACTAAATCAGCTAGTCAGCAAGGATTAGAAGCTAATTCTGTGCCAGTGTTAAGCATCAGGATACAAAGAAATTTGACAACAGCCCCTGGCGTCAAGGAGTAGGTGAGACCACATGCAAATGACTAAATACTTTAAAAAATAGATGGATGGTAATCTCAGAGCCAAGGCACTCTGTGGAGAAGGACCTAGGAAAGTTATTCTGTAGAGAGTAAGCTATAAGTTGACTCATGAAGAAAGCCAGAGAGACTAAGAGGTGTAGGTGAAGGCAAGCATTTCATAGGTGGGAAATATTCTATGCAAAGTCATGACAGCAGAAGATGGAGTGTGACATGTGAGGAAGAGCAAGCAGGCCTCTCTGACTAGATTATCAAGTTTACGGAAGGCAGTAAGGTGAAAGAATATTGGAAATGGAGGGGAAAGCCAGGTTGTGAAGAGATTTAAATGCCAAGCAAGGGACTTTATGTTTGATCCTGCAGGTAATGGGGAGCCACTGGAATTTATTGAATAGAGACTGAGGGTGGCACTTACTAGCTGTGTGACCCTGGGCAAGTCATTTAGCCCTGTTTGCCTCAGTTTCCTCATTTACAAAATGAGCTGAAGAAGGAAACGGCAAACTACTCCAATATCTTTGTCAAGGAAATACCAAAGGAGTCCCAAAGAGTCAGACACAACTGAAATGACTGAACAACAAAACAAGGGAGACATGCATTAATTTACACTTTAAAACTTTTACTTTGGCAGCTGAGTGGAAGCTAGAATAGAAGAGGCAGAGACTTGAGACAGTGATACCAATGGATGAGATATTGTAATAATTCAGGCATGAGGTGATGAATCACTGCCCTATCATGATGACTGTGTGCATGAAGAGAAGGGAATATGCCTGAGAGATGTTGTGTAAGATAGAAATGACAATACTCGGCAAAAGATTAGATCTGTAGGGTAAGTGCCACTGAGGAGCTAAGGATGGTACTGAGGTTGTGGTCCTAGGTGGCTAGGAGGGTGGGGATTGCCTTCCATAGTAATAGGAAAGTTGGGAATAGGAGAAAGCTTGGCAGGAAGGCTAATGAGTTCTGTTTTGGACATGATGGACTTGAAATATGTATGCCTTTCTCGATTATATCCAAAAGGTAGCTGATAATTCAGGACTTCATCTCAGAAGAAAGGAGAAGAAGGAGAGGGGGAGAGAGAGAGAGAGAGAGAGAGAGGGAGAGGGAGGGAGATTTGGGAATTATCTGCATAGAAACAACTGAACTCATGGTAGCTAATGAGATCATCCAATGAGAAAGGATAGAATGAAAAGATAAGAGGTCTCATGATAGAGGACATACAGTTCTCTACTTGGGAGATACTCACAGTTAGTGAATGGGACATGGGTAAAATTCTATCAAAGGACACTGAAGAAGGAGCATTAGACAGGAAGTAGAACCAGGGGAGAGTAATGTCACAAAATCTAGAGAACACAAATCATTCAAGAGAAAACTAAATACTAATTCTAAAATCTGGAAATGAAGCGGGAAAGCTTTCCCAATATAGAAAGTAATCTGTGCAAATGCATGGAGGTGGGAGATGTCACACTGAGTGCCAAAAGAAATAGCTTATAATTCATTTTAGCTGGAACATGTATAAGGCTAGAGATATTAATGGAATCAGATGGGAGGAGACCTTAAATTTCAGACCAAAGACTTCTAGCTATCCTAGAAGCAGTAGGGAGCCATTGAATTTTTTTTTTACACCAGGAGAGTGATCATGTATTAGTCTTGGGGGGATTATTTTGGCAGCTATGTGAAGGATGAATTAAAGAAGGGAGATATAATTTAACCAAGAGGTGAAGAGGGTGGTGGATGTGTGAGCAGAGAGAAAGATAGGTATATATGTGAAAGATCATACTTTTTGAAGGTCAGATATTATCTCACTCACATTTTGAATTAATGAAAGAAGATCCCTAGCTCAAGGTTGCATATGGGGATTATTGTATATCTAAGACATTTCAATAGTATTTTATTTTTTCCAATTACATGTAAAGAACATTTTCAACATTCACTTTTTATAAGATTTTGAATTCTAAACTTTTTTCTCTCTCCCTCCTTCCCTCCTTCTCAAGAAGGCAAGCAATCTGATGTAGATCATACATGTACAATCATATTAAACATTTTCCCATATTAGTCATGTTGTGAAAAAAAAGAATCAGCACAAAAGGGAAAAACCAAGAGAAAGAAAAAAACAACAACGCAAAAAAAGGTGAAAATAGTATGCTTTGATGTTGCATTTAGACTCCCCAGTTCTTTCTCTGGATGTGGATAGTATTTTCCATCATGAGTCTTCTGGAATTGTCTTTATATCTAAGACATTTCAATAAGACTGGAGGCAAAATAGATATCTATGCTGATGGGAAGAGGTAGTTCTACAAAGAAGCCGAAAGAGTGTCTTTTGTTAGAGAATCAGTTGTAAAGCACTTGCCTTCCTATTTATGCTTGACTTAAGCTAATACTAAATTAATTTCCATTTCCTAAACACACACCAACTAACAGTAGGGTAGAGTTCCAGACTAATCATCTCTAAGGTCCCTTTTACCTGTAACATTTCATGAATGACAAGGTGTGATGGGGGTAGGAGGGAAGGCAACTTAAAAGTATACTGGGTAGTAGGAGAGAGGTGGGAAAAACTTGTGGATGATCAAAGAGATTAGTCACATGAAGATAGTGAAGAGACGATTAGCTAAGAAAAGGACTCTCTTTCCTCTACCCCTCCAACAGCATAGAGGGCTCAGTAAATACTGGGAGGATATCTAATTCCATATTCATTACTAAATCTCTTTGAATCTCAAAAATCCAATCTGTTGGCCTAGATGTGATTTCACCTTTATCCCCCTTTCTCCACTCATACTGCTACCACATTAGTTCAGGAGCTCATTACTAGACTATTGTAATTCTTTCCTACGCTTGTCTCCCCACTTCTGTTCTCTTCTCCCTCTCTAGCCCACCCTACAAAATAATTTTCTTAAGTCATAGATCTAACTGGGCCACTCTCTTGCTCAAAAACATTTGATGGTTCCCCATTGGCCATAGAATAAAATAAAACTCCTAGTATTTAAGTTCCTTAACAATCTGACTCCTACTTGATCAGGCTTATTTCACCTCACTCCCATTTTTTTTTTATGCAACCATCCCCACAGACTTAGCTAATAGGGAAATAATTGGTCAGGAGTGAGAGCCTAAAAACAAAAGAAAAAGGTTCCAAAATAAGGTAGCATTAAATCATCAGTGGACTAATGCCTGCTGGCTTCAAAGAGACCCAAAGTAGGCCCTGGAGATGATGGTGTAAGTGCCAATTACAAAGGCATAGAGGAATATAACACATGATCCTTGCCCTTCAGGAGCTAACAATCAAGGTCAACAAAAAAGACACAGAAACATAAAAATGCAGTAAAAGTATAAGGATAGCATCTAGGTTTATCCCTGGTAATAATTCTGACCATTGAACTGTATTCTATTGCTGGCCAATATGAATAAGGAAGGCAGGAATGAAGTAGCATAAGTTACTAAGGTCTCCACCTTAGTCATCAAGCTGGCTTCAGGTAGCTTTGTGATCTTGCCCCCAGGTGATTTTGCATGGCCACCAGGAGCATTAGGAGGCTGAGGGAGGCCTTGTTACCCAGGTTTCACAGCATACATTTCCAGGTTTGCTTGACAAACTCCAATGGCTCCAAATGGCTCAAACTGGCAATCATGGATTAATCAAATTAGAAGGGATTGTCTAACCCCAAATCAGATAGTTGGCTGGTCCCTGTGTGGTGTAAAACTCTTGATCCAGCCTGTTGTACACCATAAGATAGAACATTTCTGGACCAGGGAATCAAGGTTGTTGCTTAGGGCCATCTACAGACTGCTAACTTCTTTCTCCTTACTTTCTTTCAATAAAGCCTTTATAAGCAGACAAATAATGAATAAATTCCATTTGTTGCACCATAAGAATCTTCTGAACTGCATAGTTTGTATGTAGCCAGGGGACCTAAGTACACATTCTCCCTGTGTGTACATAGGTGCTGCCCCCTTTCATCTTCCTTTTCTGTGCTGTCCCCCTCAGTTAGAATGTAAGCTCCTTGAAGGCAGGGACTATCTTTTGCCTTTTGTTGTAACTCTGGTGCTTATCATAGTGCCAGTTTTTGTTTGCTCAGTTGTTTTCAGTCATGTCTGACTGGACTCTTTATGATCAAATTTGGATTCTCTTGGCAAAGATACTGGAGTGAGTGGTTTGGCATTTCCTTCTCATCATTACAGATGAGAAAACTGAGGCAAACAGGGTTAAGTGACTTGCTCAGGGTCACACAGCTAATAAGTAAGATGAGTCTTCCTAACTCCAGGTCTGCCACTCTATCCACTGTGCCACTACCTGGCACATAGTAGGTGCTTGATAAGTTTATTGACTGACTTCCTGGCTTCTTTTGAATCTCAAATAAAATCTCACCTTCTACAGGAAGCCTTTCCCACTCCTTCTTAATTCTAGTGCGTTCCCTTTTTAATTATTTCCTATTTATCCTATATATAGCTTGATTTGTGGTGTGTATGTGTTTGTGTGTGTATGTAATATTTGCATGTTGTCTCCCCCATTAGATTGTAAACTACTTGAGGACACAGACTACTTTTCGCCTTTTTTTATATCCTGCACTTATCACAGAGCCAGGCCTGGGGTAGGCACTTAATAAATGCTTGTTGGTTGATTGACAGAGTGACAGCATGGAGTTCTCAAGATGGAGGACTTAATACACTCAGGTTTTAAAAAGAAGAATAGAAAATGTTTGCTACATGCCTGGAAGGAATATAATCATTTAAACCAATGAGTTGTTGGCAAGCAGGATGAGACAGCTTAATACAGGGTAACCTGAAATGTTTTGGGATAACATGGTATTATGCTATTTAATCTGTCACTATGGTGATGATGCTCCTCAACTGCAAATAACCAATACTGAAGAATTTCTTTAGTTTAAGTTGTGTAACAATAAAAATTCCCATATATGTAGAGACTTTATGGTTTACTAAGTGCGGCCCTCACAACAACCAGGTGAGATAAATTGCCACAAAATTATTACCTATTTACAGGTGAGGAAAATGAGTCTCAAAGAGATAACCTTGCTCTGACTCACATGAATAATAAATATTTAAAATAATAAGAGAAATGCACATCAAAACCTCTCAGTTTTCATCTCATGATCAGAAAATTATCACAAATGAAAAGATGGAAAAAGTAAGACAGTATTATGATGCAATCATACATTTAGAGTTAGAAGGGACTTTAGAGGACACTGAGTCCAATCCCCTCATTGAACAAATGAGAAAACTGAGGCTGAAAGGTTAAATCATTTACTCAAAGGGACCTAGCTGATAAGTACATGAATTAAGATTTGAACTTGGATCTTCCTGGCAACAAACCCAGCACTCTAGATACCACACTAGCTAGCTTGGTGTTGGTAGGACTAGCAATCAGTCCTAATGTAATTATTCAGTTCCCTCCTGGATCACTGCCTTGTCACGGTGGAGGGGCTTGCATAGCTCAATGAAACTAGGAGCTATGCTGTGCAGGGTTATCCAAGATGAGCTAGAAGAAAACATCACAAAACAAACAAACAAACAAAAAAACTAAGATCTTGGCAACTGATCCCATCACTTCCTGGAAAATGGAGAAGAAATGGAAGCAGTGTCAGATTTTATGTTCCTGGGCTCAAAGATCACTGCAGACAGTGACTGCAGGCACGAAATTAAAAAAAATGCTTTCTCCTTGAAAGGAAAGCTATGGCAAATCTAGACAGCATAATAAAAAGCAGAAATATGACCTTGCCAACAAAGGTTCCTGTAGGCAAAGCCATGGTTTTTCCAGTAGCAAGGTATGGCTGTGAAAGTTGGACTATGAGAAAAGCTGAGTGCTCCAGAATTGACACTTTCAAATTGAGGTGCTGGAGGAGACTTTTGAGAGTACCTGGGACAGCAAGGTGGTCAAATCAGACAATACTTAAATTAATTCAGACTATTCACTACTGAAGCTGAAGCTTAAATACTTTGGCCACATAATGAGAAGACAGGACTCATTAGAAAAGACCCTGATATTGGGAAAGATAGAAGGCAAAAGGAAAAGGGGATGGCAGAGAATGAGATATATAGATAGTGTCATGGAAACATTGAACATGAACTTGGACAAACTTTGAGAGGCAGTAGGAGATGCTATAATCTACGGTATCACAAATAGTAGAACATGACTAAACAGCAACAAACAACAATTATTCAGTAGAAGAGAAAATACTGGCATTATATCTGAATTCAGGAAGACTTGGCTCATTTGTCTGCTTTTCCAAATGGAGAGGTCCATAATAAAGAATTCCTTATAAAATCACAATGCCCAAGCAATGAAAATATGTGCATTGCAAATTGACATATTCTGTCAATCCAGAAAACCACACCAGATTCTCCATTCTCAACAAAGCCATTGAAAAATATAATTGTGTCAGGGGCTTAGAATGAATGATTGAAGGACTATTCTTTCCCATTTTGTATATGTGGCAAAGCCAATGGAGATTGATAATGCCTCATTTTTACCAGCATTGTTGGGGGAGAAAGTGTTCCACACATATGAATTTTTTTTTACAATGTTTAATTTGTTAATGAACAAACTTTAAAAAAATAAAACAATTCAACCATTTTGGCAGAACTTTTTTTTAAATGCCTCTTAAATATTCCTGCTTCTTAAACTGAGTAAAACAAATATTATTTAGCCTTTTCTTGATGGCACAGAATCATTGTTATGAACATCCATTTTTGTACTATTGTATTGTGCTATAACATGAGTGAGTTTTTCTGTCCCCTTCCCATGCTCTCAGAGTGCCACCTGTCTGTCCCCTCTTATATGGAAGTACCTGCCTCTAGCATCCCTCACCCTTAAGGAGTGTTCTTTCCATCTGCTGTCAACCATGAATGACATGTTCATTAGGATCATCAAATCTTAAAGCTGAAAGAAGAAACTTTTGAGCTCATATAGTCCAAATTCTTTGTATTTATCAACAAGGACACAGGGATGCCAACTCATTTGCTTAGGGTCACATAACTGGTTAGGAGCAGAAATGAGACCAGATCCCAAGCATTCTGATTTCCAATCTAGTGCGCTTTCTGCTACCACATCTTGCTTTCCATATTAACATTTTGACAAATCTCATTTTAGAGTTGTGGTACAGTGGCTTTAGTTACTCAGCAGGGGTTGTTTGTTTGTGGTTACTTTGCTCTTCTCAGCTGTGTTCTAAGTGACTGAAGGTATCAAAAATCTGACCTCTAGATAAGTGGAGCCTTATTTTATCTTGGTTTCATAGGACCAGCTAATTAGGGAAAGAATGTCAAGTGGTGACGACAATAGGCAGAATTTTTCACTTACTTTCCTCACCTTGCTCTGGTTCAAAGGTTGTATGTACATTGGAAAAGTGAAACAAGGGGTTAGACATTTATCTCACGAATTTGTGAAGATAGTCTGCTGCACAGATCCTAAGTCCCTCTTTCCTAAATCAATAGTTTCTCTCCCAATTAGTCAAATAATTGCTCACTACACTGTGTAGACACAACTTAATTGATGCTTGAAGCAAACTGAGTCTAATTAATGCCCAAATCCTGCCCCTATTTCTCCCAAGATTAGATTTGGAGACCAAATAAATAGGTTGTTTGTGTAATGTTTCATAATACTTATTTTCAGATGAGAAGACAGCAACGACTGAGTGAGGGCCACCAGAGTGAAATGTGGCCAATAGGAGATAGGCTTACTCTGCTACAATCAAGATAAGAGTTAGCTTTCAGAGGCTTTGCTGGGTTAGGATATTTTGTAGAGAGCCTTCAATATTTTCTTGAACCTCAAAAGATAAATATTCACATAAAGAACTGATGATAAGAAATGTCACTACAACCTTTGTCTTCAAGGCAGTTGGGAAACAAACCAGAGAACAGCCATTCTCTTTGATTATGAATACAAATTCTTTGTCTCATTTAAAAATAAGCTTCCAAACAATTAAAATTTCAGCTGGAAAAGATTTTGATTTATTAGGATAGTCACACCTAAGCAACAGAAGCCATAAAAAAAAAATAGCGAATAGCTTTGTACCTCTCTGAATGTCATTGCTTCTAAGCCACTGTCATATATTGCCATTCTTAAAATGGACAGTTAAAGGTAATTCACCTATAGTAATCTGAAATTTGAGTGATTAGAAGCCTGATTAGTGGGGTAGCTAGGTGGTGCAGTGGATAGAGCACTGGCCTTGAATTCAGGAGGACCTGAGTTCAAATCCAGCCTCAGATACGTAACACTTACTAGCTATGTGACCCTGGGCAAGTCACTTAAACCCATTGCCTAGCCAAACAAAAATAGAAGCCTGAGTAGCTTTGTGGTATCCTTAATCAATATCAAAAGATATTTTTTTAATTGCTCAATAGGGTCAATGCCTCTGCTAAAACATTTGTGTCATTTCAATGCCATAAATTAAAAACCAAATCTTATGAAATCAAGATACACATGGGTTTTTATGTGCATTTGTGCTTCCCTCCATGTGTGTTTATGGAGCAGTGTATGTGGAGGGGTATGGGTGTAGGTGTGTTTGAGTGTGCAGGCTTGTCTTTTGTCCATGCCACTGTTGGGGAGCATTAGTACAGCTGGAAAAACCCAAAGGGAATTTGTGTCATTTTTCAACATTGTGTGTGTATATAATCCATTCTTAGGCTAGAAGCTCTGACTGTTACATATAAGGTTGACATTATCCGCATCTCTGTCTCAGAGGTGGAATGTTACCTTTGCTCCCAGCAATCACTCCACATCTGGTTGCTCCCCAACACACTGGCCTGTCTGATATCCTTTCTCAAGATTCCACAGCTATGCCATATTGTTTGAGGTTGTGTTTCAGCATGTCTTTATGATGAGTCTTCTGCCCACCTTATATGCAGTCATGCAACTTAAGCTCACTCCATAGTAACTTCACAGGTATTCTGTTGTCATGCATCCTACACACATATCCAACTCAAAGGAGCCAAGTCGTAGCAGGCAGGACTGGGAGAATTATAAGGTACCTTTACCCCATAGGAAAATTAGGAATTTACCTAATCCCACTGTGGTGGTGGTGGGGAATCAGGGCTGTTTTCATTCTTGCCATGAAGCAGAGAACTTTAATGGTCTGACATCATCTGGATGCTATACTTAATGTGTTGATTTTCCCAATCTTCTTCATGGAAAAAAATTCACATATCATATAGATCATAGATTTAGAGCTAGGAGTGAACTAAGGGGTCATTGGATCCAAATTCTTAATTTTGTAGTTAAGGAAACTGAGTCACAAAATGGTTAAGTGAATCTCCCAAGATCAGAAGCTAATTAGTGTCCCAGGCAAGATGTGAACCCAGGGCTTCCTGACTCCAAACTCCATCCACTACACCAGAGGTATCAAATTTGAAGTCCAGCTGCTTGTAGCCTTTAATTAAAATGTAATTGGGAAACATTTAACAAAATAAATTTGATTGTTTGAGTTTTGTCCAACTCTTCAGAACCTCATTTGGGGTCTTCTTGGCAAAGATAATGGAGTATGCCATTTCCTTCCCCTGCTCATTCAATAGATGAGGAAACTGAGGCAAACAGGATGAAGTGACTTGTCCAGGGTCAAAAAGCTAGGAAGTGCCTGAGGCCAAATTTGAATTCGGTAAGACTCGTCTTCCTGACTTCAGACCCAGCACTCTATCCACTACACCACCTAGCTGCCCCAACAAATAGAATGAAAATAAAATAAAACATAGATAATGCTTATTTATGGTTTTCTAAGTCAATAAGTCACCCACATGGAGTTCCACTGCATAACACCAAGCTAAGCTCAAGGACCTCAGTGCTGGTCATCATATCTTGCAAGTGCAGGTCTTACAGGTGTAACATGGTTAAACATGACCCCTGTGGTATGAGCCTTTACAACTGAAGAAGTACTAGAACTGAAGGAAACAGAGAACTGGGCTTCAAACCTACCTCTGATTCCTAGCTAGCTGCATATCCTTGAGCAACTTACAACCTCTATAAGCCTTTGTTTTCTTATCTAAAAAACTAGGGCAATAATAACAAACTGATATTTTATGTATATAGTCTTATAGTGGAGACGGGCAGTCAGGATTGTCAGGATTCAAGTCCTTCCTCTAACAGCTAGGTGGCAAAGTGGAATCAAGAAGACTGTTTTCTAATCCTGAGTGAGACAGACTGTTAGCTGTGAGACCTTGGGCAGGTTACTTAACCTCTGCCTGCTTCAGTTTCCTCATCTGTAAAATGGAGATGTCAACAGCATGCAGGCAACAGGGTCATTGTTAGGATAGAATGATTTAACATATGTAAATCATTTTGCAAACCTTAAAATGCCATACAAATGCCAGCTATTATTAATGTTGTTGCGGCTATTATTATTATGCTAATTATGTGACCCTAGGCAAATCACCTAATCTCTCAGTGCCACAGGCATATCTCAAAGACTCTAAGTTTCTGACCTGTCCTGGAAGAAGGGGTTTCCTTACAGTCAAACAACCAGTATTTAGTAAATGCTTACTATATGCCAGGTACAGTGCTAAGTGTTACAATGATGAAATCAAAGGTCCTAACCAGAAAAAGAGAGGGTGCCTGATATAATGCATATGAAGTGCTTTACCAACCTTAGAGCACTATATAAATGCCAGCTAGTATTTGAGCCAGATACTTGTCCTCGGGTACCTGACATTGCATTGATACCTAATTTTGGCAGCTAATCTCTCAAAGAATGTGCTGGCTTCCTTGAATCTGGTTTCAGTTTCTTCATTCCAAACCGCATCGGTTTTCTGAGCTGAATTCTCTGATCAAGTTTATTCCTATATGGACATTGAAATCCTTTGGATGTGTGCAGGATTTCTTTTGGTTTGGCTGGGTGCATAACATAAGGATTTTTCAGGAGCCTTGGTTTCCTCATGTATAAAATGAGGCTTTGGACTAGATTATCTCTGAGGTCGCTTCCAGGCCTATGATTCTATTACCATATGATTTTATGACTCACCATAAGAAAGATTGTGGCATAGGAATAATTATGCTAACTGAGCCTCAATCCCCTAGATGCCTCATCTGTAATACACCTCACCCTTGGCCTCAATGACAATCTCAAAGATGTCATTTAAAGCCCATTGAACTGGAGCTTAAGAACACACAAAAGCTGAAAAGGGATGATATATTCTGTGGTTGGAGAGTGTTTAGAGGAATATGAGTCAAAGAAATAAAATATGATCGTGGAAAATAACTTACCCTCAAACTATCCTGGAAAAATTTGCAGGTAATACTCTTTAGGTTCAACAAAATAATGTAACCCTCCTTTATTTGGGGGATCTTAGATACAGAATGATATTTGACAGATGCAACTGCTGTTCATTGACATACTTGTCTGTTTTGGACTGATCTCATCACCTGAAAATGATATATTATTGTGCCCAGTGGTCACCCAAGCTTCATGCATCAGAAGGCTTGTTCATGAGTGCCAAGTTGATGGGTTTCTTAGCAACAATGGCATCCTGCATTGTATACAGGAAGATAAGATTAAACCTATAAACCTGACAAGAGACAAAAGGAAGCCTTACAGGGGGAGAATAGGCAAATCACCCCTATTTGGTTTTCTAGCTAACAGAGGCAAAGCTGATATCTCCCTTCTCTTAAGTCACCATTTATTTCACACTCTATCTCTCACAAGCATATGCATGCATGTGCATATACACAAACCACATATGTAGTTTCTCACTTCTGTAAGTAAAGGAAATCCATCCTTTAACAAATGTTTATAAGGAAAGGCATCAATTTAGACTCTGGTATAATTCAAATTGAAATGTCATTAGTCATCAACCTTCAAATTAGCCTTAAAGCTCTAGAGTAGCCTAAGTCAGAGGCCCTATACTGTGCCCCAGTGGTAATTAGGCACCTTCCTCCTAGGCAAGTGTCACCATTTTGCCTTCCTGCCAGTTGCTAGAGCCCTCCCATCCAACAGCTTGTCACTTAGGTTACCTTGAATATTATTTATGTATGTTTTTTATAGACTATATATATACATGTATATATATATATATGTATGTATATATATATGTTTATGGTATCTTCTCCATTAAAATGTAAGCTCCTTGAGGGCAAATATTGCCTTCATTTTTGTCTCGATAACTCTAGTTGTAGCACACAGTAGGTTCTTAGTAATTAAAAGACAGACAGCTAAGTGGTGCAGGCAGCTAGGTGACTCAGTGTGTAGCAGGCCAGGCCTGGAGTCAAGAAGACCTGAGTTCAAATCTGTGCTCAGATATTTATTTTGTGACCCTAGGCAAGTCACTTAATCCTGTTTGCTTCAGTTTCCTCATCTGTAAAATTAGCTGGAGAAGGTAATGGAAAACCACTTGAGTATCTTTGCAAAAAAAAATGAAACCAAAAAAACAAACAGCGTCATAAAGAGTAGGACACAACGGAAATAACTGATCACAAGAGTGAGGTGGTTCAGTGGATAGAGGGTTTGGCCTAGAATTAGAAAGACCTGGGTTCAAATCCTACCTCAGACACTTAATAGTTGTGTGAACCAGGAGCAAGTCACTTAACCTCTGTCTGACTCAGTTTTCTCATCTGTAAAATGGGAACACAGGGTTGTTGTGAGGATAAAATGTGATAATATTTGTAATATACTTTACAAACTTGAAAATGCTACATAAATGCTAGCTAATAATTTTGATAACGATGTTTATTGATTAATTGATGGATAGGTGCATGGAGATGGCTTGGTGACTGCCTAATCACTGATCATTCCCTCTGATCTCAAATCTAGAGGAAATTTCTTACACTGTGAAGAGGCAAGGTAGGAAATCTCTCCCTCCAGGGCCTGAAGAAAAGAATAAGTTCCATAAAGTTATTTATTTTTCTTAGATGTGACTTTGTACTTCTGAAGTAGAAGTGACAAGAAGTCAGAATAAAGAGATGCTAGAAAGTGATGCCATCATGAAAGTAACATTCACAAAGAAAAACAGCTCGAAAACCTGCCATTCAAAAAATGACAAGAAGCATAGAACTTGTGTTTGTGATTTTAAGCTTTAGAGGGGAACCTTGTCTATTCAGGAAACATATTCTACCTCTCCTATGTGTGTGCAGAGGTGAGTTTGTTTACTTCTGTTCCATACTTCATTTTCTACTTAAATTACATTTAGAAGGTAAAATTATTCGAGAACTGAATCATTCTAATGTCATCGTTGTTGGTCAGTAGTTTTTAAGTCTTGTCTGACTCTTTGTTAACTCTTTTGGGGTTCTCTTGGCGAAGATACTGGAGCAGTTTGCCATTTCCTTCTCCAGTTCATTTTACAGATGAGAAACTTAGGTAAACAGGGTTAAGTGACTTGCCCAGGGTCACACAGCTAGTAAGTGTCTGAAGACAGATTTGAACTCAGGAAGAGGAGTCTTCCTGATTTCAGGTCTGGCACTCTATCTATTGAACCACCTAGCTTCCCACATTGGAATCACTCCAACAGAGAAAGACAATTTAGGGTATACTCAGAACTGAGCAACAATTAAAAAATTAAAGAGTGATGTGAGTCTCCCTGCCATGCAGAAGGAATACAAAGGGCATCATTGTACAATGGAAAGAGTATGAGGTCTGGAATCAGAAGACTTTGGTTCAAATCATGACTCTGACAATGATAGGCCTGTCTAAAGCGTGGACCAACTGTGCAGACAGACCATAGCACACCTCGTCCACATTTTATGCATGCCTATGCTGACACCTCACCTGAGAAGGAAATGGCAAACCACTCCAGTATCTTTGCCAAGAAAACCCCATGGACAGGGTCACAAAGAGTTGGACACAACTGAACAACTGAACAACAACAACAAATGTTGATGTCTAACTGTAATCTTTTTTCTGTACGTGGAGGTGGCTTGTGTGCTAACTAGCTATTTCTTAGAGGCAATGTGATCCATTGGTTAGACTTGTTGATTTATCTGCAGCTGGGAAGACCTGGATTCACATCCTACTTCTCACACTTATTAGCTGACCATGGGAATAACACTTTAACCTATCTGAGATTTAGTTTCATGACCTATAAAATAGTAACAACAATTTCTATAGCATTGTTTCAGGATTTCCTTCAGGCTAAAATTAGATAATATATATGTAATGTTCTTTGAGATCTATCAATGCAAGTCTACTTCTGACATTTCCTAGCTGTGTAATCTGGGTGAATCACTTAACATTCATAGGCTTCAGGAGAATCCCTACTAAAATCATAGGTAAGAAAATACCTACTAAATCATAGGTAGAGTGCGATCCTTTAGGCAGAGACAGTTGCTATGTTCCAGCATATTTATCCTACAATTCTTTCCTCAAGGTGAGTGTGAACATGTAAAGCTGAGAAAATTCCATGGAGTCTAACAGCCCAACTGGCCAGTTAAGGTTTTTCTCCATAAAATAGATCAAGATAAACAAGTGAACACAGGTATTCCTTTAGCTGTCTGGTGAATCTTATCTTCTTAAATTTTGCAAAATTAGATATTCCTTCCAGAACTGACTTGTATCATCTGTAAGTCTAAAAGTTTTTTTTCTTCCCATTTGGGAATAACTGTTTTCTGCATATTTACGGATGATATCAAGTTAGCTTTACTATTTTGCCCATTTTTGAGTTCTTGGAATGTGGAATCATAACCCACACATAATTATATATATATATATATATACATATATATATATATATATGTATGTGTATTACACATACATTAGTGATCAAAGTAAAATGTCCACAGTGACCCAAATGACTGTGTCAAATTGTTGACTACTTTCTATCCATAGAATGTCAACTTAAGGGGAAAATATTTAGAAACATATTATTCATTGCAGGGGAGAAGGAGAAAGGAGAGAAGCCTGAACATCATTCCTCTAAAAGATAAGGAAGTGATAATGGATTGCAAATTAGATAGAATAAGAACAAACCATAATTCAATCTGTTTACTTCCTGCTACCATGGGTGACTGACAAGATGGTATCTGGACAGTAATAGG
The DNA here is from genome assembly GCF_900497805.2 of Vombatus ursinus. Taxonomy (NCBI): domain Eukaryota; kingdom Metazoa; phylum Chordata; class Mammalia; order Diprotodontia; family Vombatidae; genus Vombatus; species Vombatus ursinus. The sequence continues at coordinate 3,750,187 of NW_020954639.1, forward strand.
AAAGTTAAAAAGAGGGAGGGCTTGGTAGGGTGGATGGGTAGAGAAAACGAGTTCACTTTTGAACATGTTGAGTTTAAGATGTCAATAGGATATCCAGTTCAAGATGTCCAATAGGCATTTGGAGATGCAAGACTGGAGGTCTAGAGAAAGTTATATAGAATTATATAGAGAGAGATCTAGGAATCATCTGCATACATATATATGTATGTATATATATAATTTACATACATATATATATTTACATGTATATATATATGTGTATATATGTATATATATATATACAATTATTGAACCCATGGGAGCTGATGAAATCACTAAGTGATATAGCAGAGTGAAAATAGAAGAAGGACCAAGACAGAACCTCAGCATATAGGCATGATCAGTGGGTATGACCAGGATGCAGATGCAGGAAAGGTGACTGAGGGGAGGTGAGATAAGTAGGAAGAGAACCAGGAAAGAGCAGTGTCCTTCAAACCTAGGGAGGAGAGAATATCCAGGAAAAGAGGGTATCTCTAGTGGCAAAGACTACAAAGAAATCAAAAAGAACAAGGATTGAGAAAAGGCCATTAGGTTTGGCAACTAAGAGATCATTGTTAACTTAGAAGGAAGCAATTTTAGATGAATGATATATTTGGAAGCCATAGTATGGAGAGTTTTGAAATGAATGCGAGGAGAAGTAGAAGCATTCAGCATACATAGTTTTCTCAAGGAATTTAGTCTTGAAGTGGAGGAGAAGATGTTTGGATCAAATGAGGTTTGTTTTTTTTTTTTTTTTTAAGGTTGAGAAAAACATGGAAGTGGTTTGTAGGAAAGCAGGAAAAGAGCCAGTAGATAGAAAGAGAATGAAGATGAAATCTAGTTCAGGAGTGGGGAACCTGTGGCCTCAAGGTCACATGTGGCTCTCTAGGTCCTCAAGTGTGGCCCTTTGACTGAATCCAAACCTCACAGGACAAATCCCCTTAATAAACGGATTCATTCTGTAAAACTTGAACTCAGTCAAAAGGATGCAACCAAGTACCTACAAGGCCACGAGTGGTCTCAAAGCTGCAGGTTCCCCATCTCTGGTCTAGAAGGAAAGGTCAGGTGAAAAAGAAGCAGTAGGCCTTGGTTCCCCCTGGCCTGTTCCCTATAGAATAATGTGACCCTCTAAGTTTGCCTTACTTCAAACTTAGGCAGAGGTTAGTTTGATGTAAGTCAAAGTCTAGGAAGAAAAATTGAAAAAGATGTATACAATGTTGTTTCCAATAATAACAATTTTGGGTGTAGGGGAGGATATGGGGACTTAATTTTTCCTGAGTCAAAAGAACTAGGTTTAATTCCAGCTCTACCACTTATTTCTGTGTGACCTTGGATAAGTCCCTTCTTTGAACTGCAGTTTCCTCATCTACCTACTTGAAGTTATTATAAGGAAAATGCCAATAAATCCTAAAGAAGCTATATACATGTGAATTAACTAACTGACCAAAGAAGGGTGTTCTAATTACCAGCAATTCTATGCTCAAAGGAGAGGCAGAAATCTCAAACTAAGAAAGAAAAATGATCACATATTTAGATAGTTCTTTAGAGTTTACAAAATGGGTTACACATATTATTTCTTTAATCCTTACTGTAACTATGTGAAGTCAGCAAGGCAGATACTATTATCCTCATTTTGGAGATGTAGAGACTGGGATATAAGGGTTAAGTAACTTGCCTATGCTAGACAGAAAGATCTCCTATCTATAGATGACCCATTTTTCCCACTAAATATGTTCTAATCAACGAAGAAGACAACTCTCTGTTAAGAAAAAAAATGATATTAATCATAGTAAAGGGAGGCATAAATGGGATAACAAAAAATGAAATTTGTGCTAAAAGTCTGTCAAAATACCTCCCTATCAGAGGCATGACAACCAAAAATTAGTGTGTTCTAAAAGTAGATTGTGTCAGGAATTGTGGTTCCTTCTTACTGGAGAACTTAAGCAAAAGTTACATAGCTATTTTGGGTCCATGCTGTAGATGAGATTTTTGTTCAAGAGATGAGCTGACCTAGGTACTGAGTTCTTCAACCCTAAAATCTGCAATTCCGTATATTGAACAACACTCCAATGGATTTAAAGATAAAGAGGCATCCTATTAATGTGGACATTGTAACCACAAATGGACAAAACACTTACAAATACAACCATTGTATAGTACAGAAGTGATTCCTGTGAAAAACAACCTTCAGCAGCCTTCTGTGCAAAGAGAAGTTTATGGGAAATAGTTTATGTGTGTTTCATCACCTCTGTCATTTCTGGAAGAGAAGCTAAATCTGAATTGATTTCTCTTTGCTGTTTTCATCATAGAGATGTGGTAGAGAGACTTAGCTATTGCTAATATTAATTTGAAAAGGTTTATTGCCTGTAAGGGATCAAATTCATTGCTCAGTTTCATTGTGATATGTTGCTTTCTGTCAAATTAAACTGTCACATACAACAGCAGTGTACACAACAGTTCTGTCTGCAGTATCAATTGTCACTGCACTGGTGTTCTATATTTTTATCTGTCTCTACACAAACCAAAATTTATTAAGCATTTCATCTGTGTGGAGCACTGTACTAGGTGCTGTGGGAAATAAAAAAGATAAGTAATCATCTCTGCCTCCTTTCCATTTGGTCATATGAATTGGGACGACAGGAGTAGAAAACAGGGAAGTCTTTGTGGAGGAACAACATTTGAGCTGTACTTTTAAGGATGGGTAAGAATTTAATTGGTGAAGAAAAGGAGGGAGGATATTCTAGGTTTGGGAAACATTATTATTAAAGGTATGGCACCATAAGAATGAAAGATGTTTTCAGAGGGTAGAGAGTATTATATTTTGGTTCAGGCATCAAGGACATGGGGGGATAAAATATAAGACTGGAAAGGTAACAATGACAGATTATGGAAAATCTTGAATACTGAGCAGAAGATTTTTAACTTTAGATGGTAGGCAATAGGGAGCCATTGAACATTTTGGAGCAGAGGAGTGACATGACCAGATTTGGGGGTGGGGGTGGAAGGACGAGTGAAAGCAGATAGACCTGTAAAGAGGTTATTTTTAATAGACCAGGAAAGTGGTATGAGGTCCTGACCTAGGGAAGTACTGTAAGAATTGAGAAGAAAGAATGGATTGGAAAGTTGTTGAGGAGGTAGAATATGAAGGATTTGGCAGTTAGTTGAAAAAAAAAAGAGATCAGGGTGAAACTAGGTGAATGGTGGTACCACTGACAAGTAGTGAATTCAGAAGGAGGAACAGATTTATAGAGCAAAGTAATGCACTTGATTTTGGATATGTTAAGTTTAAGATGCCAGTGAAACATTTAGAGGGATGCATCTCTTTGGGAAGCTGACAATGAGAGCTGTGGAACTCAGAAGATAAGTTAGGGAGAAATAAATTTGTCATTAATTAGCATAGCAATGGGATTGAATGAGACTGCAGAAAAAAGAAAAGAGATGAGATTCAAGGACAGGCTCTTGGACACCAATATTAAGAAGACAAGAGAAAATGAGGTGCCGGTTAAAAGGAAAAAATGCTGAGAACCAGGAGACGGTGGCTTCTGTGATCCAATGGAGCAGAATTCTATAGGAAGAGATGGTCACCAAGGCCAGAATCACAGAAAAGATACAGAAGAGGAGGACTTAAAAGAAAAAAAGGTCATTCATTTTAGAGATCACTTGTGTTGAGAACAGTTTCAGTTCTGTGGGGTCAAAAGCTCAGCTGAATGGAATCTATATGTCTTAATGCATAAAGCACTGGAGTTGGAGTCAGAAACACCCAAGATCAAATCCTGCCTCAAAGTACTTACTATCTGTATCACTCTCGGTATGTCACTTAACATCTCTCAGCCTCAGTCTCCTCATCTGTCAAATGGGGATGATAATAGCACTTACCCCACAGGACCATTAGGATCAAGTGGAATAATCTATGTAACATGTTTTGCAAATTTTAAAGCACCATGTAAATGTTTGCTGTTATTATTGAAATGATTGATGAGAAAGTTGAGGATTTGGGAGCATTAGAGAAAGATAGCATAGTGACTGAATGAGAGAGAAGGGTAAGAAAAAGATCAATTTGGAATTTGGGAAAACAAAGCAAGCTGGGAAGGAAAAAAATCAAAAGGAAGAGATTCAATGTGTATGAGAAAGAGGGAATAAGTGTTGGATCAAGGTCCTGAAAAAAGAAGAGAACAGATGGTATCAAGGCCAATGGTAGGTGGGTTGGCCTTCATTAGAAAGGGATACCCCTTATTCTCTGAATGGAGACAATGTGATACAACAGAAAATATGCTAAATTTGGAATGGTTATGTTTGGGATATAAATTGCAGATCTGCTACTTACTACCCAGGGGATTTGGGGCAAGTTACTTAACTTCTCATGTCCTCAGATTCCTCATCTACAAAATGAGAGAGTTGAATAAAAGGATCTCTAAAGTCCCTGTCAGCTTTAAATCCATAAACCTATGAAGGAAGAGAGAGTAGATGATGAATTTAAAGCTATTTAAACCTGTCTAGACATTTCATATTACTCCTTCCTTGCCTCTCCCCATACCACACACTCTTAATATTCCCGTGAAATTGTCCTCCTTTTTCCCCATATATAATATTCCAGGCCTCCCCACCAGCTCCTTGACTTCATGAAGGTTATTGACCATGCCTAGAATGCTCTTCCTCTTTACATCCCTCTTTTGGAATCTATGCTCCCTTCAGGTTTCAGCTGAAATGCCACGTCTTATGTGAGACCCATCCTGATCCCTCCAGTTATTAACTAGAGTTATTAATTAATAACTATTTGGTTTCTATACATTTTGCATTTACTTATCTATGTATATAACATCACTACCCTCCCCTTTCCCTGCCCAGAGTAAAACGTAAGCCCCTTGACAATAGTGACTATATTAATTTTTGTCTTTGTAGCATCTTTACCTAGCCCCACTTATGACACATGTTTGATGCTTAAGAGTTATTTATTGAAGGGGTAGCTAGGTGGCACAGTGGATTAGAGTCCCAGCCCTGGAGTCAGGAGGACCTGAGTTCAAATCTGGCCTCAGACACTTGACACTAGCTGTGTGACCCTGGGCAAGTCACTTAACCCAGGTTGCCTTGCCAAAAAAAAAATTGAATTGAAATAACTTTTGAGTAGTTACAAAAATTCTGGAAGGGAACTCAACTCAGTCTCAATCTTTTCAGTTACATAAGATGCTAAGTAACTACAGTAAGTGTGAAGGATGAGTGTGTAGTTGGGGGAGAGAAGAGAAAACAAAACTTTTGGATTAGTCATTGTAGGAAATGAGATAAGAAACCAATAAGGGTACATTAGGACTGTTGTGGAGAGGCAAGGGACAGCTAAAGTTGAGAAAGGAGAAGGAAATGATGTAGATTTTTTTCCTTCCTGCTTTTTAAGAATTATGAATGGTTTTCCAAATGTTTTAGCCATTGTTTCTGAAAAGCATTCCCTAAGAGTGAGTCAGCCACTGGCTAAATGATAGTCAACGTTCTGTGATTTAGGATGTGCACTACTTTATGTAAACCACAAGCACACAGTAAGGATATGCCTGGAAACAGGACAGTACTGTGTTGCTGTTGCCAGGACATATTTTCTTCTGTACACACACACACATCCACCCCACCCAGGAGGGTAAGTATAATTTACACTCAATTCAGGAGAAAATGGTGACATGCTACATATGGATACAAGATGGTGGAAATCTCAACCAGAGTGGTAGGAGCTAAACATTCATTCTGTGAAACAAAAACAAATATTTCATTGCTCTTGTTTCATTGGGAGAACTATTTTGCAGCATAATTATATGATTTCTGGATAGTACTTAGAAGTGAATTATAGGATGCTGCTTCCATATTTCAGGGAGCTGCTGAGTTTCACTTCACTGTCCTCTGAGTGCCACCCAGAATTCTCATGAGAAACCCTATAATTCAATTATAAATAAGACCCCGGGGAGGATAAAACTATATTTTACTGCTTGGCCTCACAAACACACACACAAGTTCATGCATACACACACACACACACACACACACACACACACACACATACACACATATACAATCATTAGTCATTATACCATGAAACAAAACTTAAATCCTAAGTGCTCTGGTCTCTGTGTTCAGTAGATACAATGAGAAGTACAATGATCTCTCTTAATTAAAGGTACAGGTATGTTGTTGTTTTTCATCATCTCTCCAAGGTAGACTTTTCCTTGAGGGGCTAAGAATCACGTATGAATTATGAACAGAAACAATCATTTAATTTGACTCTACAGCATTAATCATAGAATCAATCATACCACTAAAAGAGAGCATGGCAAGTCAGCTAATTTAGATCTCTCCCTTTATGTGGACTGATTTAAACTATGCTGGATTGATTTAAACTATACTCCCACATAAACAATATTCTTTAACCATTTGGAAAACTATTATTGAGTTTCCCTCTTAACCATCACTTTCTCCAGAATGCTTATCAGATATTTCTATTTTCTAAATAAAATTTTATTATTGTCTTGTATGTTTATATCACCTATATTTCCCCATAAAACCTTTCCCCCTTTCTGTTCCTAAGAAATTACGAAGAATAAAAAAAGAGGGGGGGAAAGGTCTGTAAAATACCTAACATATCAAAAAAAAGTCCCATACTCTATACAATGTTCCACATCAGTAGTTTCTCCTTTACTTCAAAGAAGTGTAGGGATATGCCTTTCTTCATATCTTTTCTTTGGGGTCAAACATGGTCATTATGATTTAATACCATTCAGTTTCAACTCTTTTGTTGTATTCCCATTTACATTGTTGTAGTCCTTGTGCCTATTATTTTCCTGGTTCTGCTCTCTTCACTTTGCATCTGTCTTCCCATGCTTCTCCATATTCAGCATATACAACATTTCTTACAATGCAGTAATAGTTTTTACATTCTTATACCAAAACTTATTTAACCATTTCCCAACTGATAGACATCTACTTTGTTTCCAGTTCTTTGGAGCTACAGAAAAAAAAAGTTACAAATATGGATGTGGTGGGGAGGGATCCTGGTAAATGTTTAAAAGCAGTCTCTCTGAAAAACAAAATGTAAGCATGATATACTTTTAAGTTTAATCTGAGTTATTAAATAATCTCTATCATTTTATTAGTCAAGAGCAAGGGTCAGTAAACTATAGCAGCTGGGTCAGATCTGGCATACTCCATATTTTTGTATAGCCTGCTACCTAAGAATGGTTTTTACATGTTTTAAATACAGTAAAACTTTATTTAAACATGTAAAAGCAATTCTTAGTTCACAGCCATATAAAAATAAGTATCAAGTTGGCCATGATTTGGTAGTACCATAGTTTGCCTACCCCTGGTGCTGACAATCAACAAAACAATATATCAAGTCTTGATTTGTAGCATATGCTGATTTCTAAGATGTAAATGCTCACCCTAAAAAGTTAACAATTGGCTAGCTCTAGCACACATATTACATGGGACCATCCTTTTTATATTTGACCTCTTCATGTAATATATAATAGAAGAAAGAAGAAGAAGAAGAAGAAGAAGAAGAAGAAGAAGAAGAAGAAGGAAAAGAAGAAGAAGAAGAAGAGGAAGAAGAAGAGGAAGAAGAGGAAGAGGAAGAAGAGGAAGAGGAAGAAGAAGAAGAAGAAGAAGAAGAAGAAGAAGAGAGACCTTCCAAAACCCTTCCAACATTGGCCATTTCCATCTTCAGTGATCTTTGCCAATTGGCTAGATGCAAGGTGAAACTTCAGATCTATTTTGATGGGCATTTCTCTTATTATTAGTGATTTAGAGCAATGCTTCATATGGTGATTAACAGTTGCAATTGTTTTTCTTTTGAGAAGTGTTTTTTTTTTATAAACTTTGACCACTTATCTATTGGGGAATGGCTTCTAGTCCTTTAAGTTTCATGTAAGATGATGTAACATGATGAAACATGACCTTGAAATACCAGGTTTAAGTTCCACATCTGACACATACTGTGTGTGACCCTGCTTGCAGAATTTTTTGCATGGTATCTGTTCCATTAAACTGTAAGGCCCTTGAAAGCAGTGACTGGTTTTTGTGGAGAGGGTTGGTTTTATCATATATATATATCTATATCTATATCTATATAATAAGTATATATATGTGTGTATATGTATGTGTGTGTATATATATATATATATATACAGAGAGAGAGAGATACAAAAGATAATTTGGAGGCAAATGGTCCTGATGGATACTTATTTATGAAGTTATAAACTTCCACCCAAATAATAAAATATAAAAACAAAGCAATATTTTATAGACTCATGGAGATGGGGAGAAAAGAATTTTCAGTCAGTACCAAAACATAAAGTATTCCTTCCTTTAATTTTTAATATTAATTTGAGGGAAACCATTTCAGGGTAGGTTCAAGAGTGAAACCAAAATAAAGCAGTAACCAATTAATGTTATCTAGATATTATGGACATGAGTCTTCTGAGAGAATTCTGCCTCTTAAATTGCCTGGCCAATCCTGAAAAAGTGTTCTTGAGTTGCTCTCAGAGTGATGATGAAAGACATTATGGAAGATGTTATGACTTTTTCTCCCTGGCAATCTCTACACCAAGCTATTGGATCGCTCTCTGACCATTGTCTTTGTCTCCCTTGAGCCCCACTATAAACTTGACTCTACCCCTCAGTTCCCTGACTCTGATAGACAAGCCTTCACCTTATCTTGTCCAGAAACAGGTGTCCACACCATTTGAATGAAACTCTGAGGTATCAGTCTTAGCCTGCTTCCATCTAAACTTGGACTGCCTTGGGGACTGTGGGCTCTGAAAGGTGAGTTTTTGTCTTTTCTTGTCAAGCCTCCAGGCCACTTCCACATCACCTCTACACAGTGTTGCTCCAGATATCCTTCCCATTTCCAGCTTCATTTTATATGTTATTTTTCTCTAGTAGAATGTAAGCTCTTTGAGATCAGAGACGATCTTACTTGCTTATATTTGTATCTTCAGCACTATAGCACAGTGACAGCACCTAGTAAGCTCTTAACAAATGTTTTTTCTTCTCTCTCTGGATTCAACATATGAATGCAACTCAGAATCCTTAGACAAGAGAAAATAAAACTCTAATACTGCAAAAATTCTAACAAGGGGAGGCAGGCCTGAATTATTACCATGGCTACATATAAATGCACATGTGCATGTATATATTTCCTAGTACTTATATTCTCCAGAGGAAAGATAGGACTTACAGGTACAAAACTCTATGACGCAAACATTTCTTATACACTTTATAAGAAACAGTCATAGAAACCACAAAATAGACAATATGAATTGAATCATGATAGTCATTGTTTAAATGATCCTACAAAATCCACAAAATGGTGGGAAAAGGAAAAAAAATAATAACTGGGGACAGGGGGTGCAGGTTGGGAATCAGGAAATTCTTAATGAGAAGGCAGTACTTGAAATAAACTGTGAAACTAAGGATTCTATGTAGAGGTAAAGAGGAATTGGATTCCAAGTATGGGGGATAGCCAATGTAAAGGCTGGGAGACTAGAAATGTAATGTGGAATATGAGCAAAAGTAAAAAAGACAAGTTTGGCTAAGCCATAGAGTATTTAAACATATAATAAGCCTGGAGAGGCAATTTGGGAAGGGCTTTAATCTCTGGGGGAAAAAAAGAAGTTTTATTTGATTATAAACATATTTTCCATCTTGTTTGTAGCTTCTATTTTTCGGTCTCCCTTCTTTTGTTTTTGGTAAAAGAGTTGCTGCCCTCACCTCCATGCAATCACAGGATGATAAGGTGTTCCCCAGGAAGTAATTACAAGATGACTTCATCAGGTGTCATCTTGTGATTATATCCTGGGAGGGAGTCGAGAAGGGAAAAGCCAACTCCTCTATGCTTTTAAATTCTTGTCTTGCACATTTAGCCCTCAGACTACTGAAAGTTACATTTCACTTGGAGAATGTTGTCATAAAGAAGGTTCTTATGCATTATGAATAAAATTTCCATTATTTACTTGCCTGTTAAATGAGGATAATAATATGAGTGCAGCTTACTTCACAGGATTATTGTGACTATAAAAGGGTTGGTACTTAAAGTATGGGGGGAAGGGGGGATTTCTCAAGTATATAAAAGTAGTGAACTGGCCAGTGATAATACAGTAGATTGCACTTAATTGTAAGCTTGAATTGAATTGAATTAAATGTAAATCTATTGCTGTTGTGAATTATTCCCTAACAGTTTTAATCTATTCTGAAAATATCTTTAACTGGTTCCTCTAAACTCTGAAAACTCTGGCTCCTTTTCACAAGATGAACAGTTGAAAGAACTTTGAGTAAGGAAGGACACAGTGACATAGGTATAATTGTGACATGGAAATGACCTTGTTTTCTCAAAAGCCAAAATCAGAAGAACCAAGATTTTAAAAGTCCTACCAAACTGAAAAGGCTTTGAATATGGACATAGTGATGGATTGTATGCCTATAATCTGAGAACCAGTCTAGCTATATAGGAGCTCAACAAAAAAGATTAGGCACTATGTCATTGGCACATTTGTTTTTTTCTGCCACAGAAGCTCATGAGGACAGTCTAATAAGACAGAGAGATGGCAATTTTCATTGGTGGAGGATGTACCTTCATAGATGAAATCAAGCTCTCTGAAGGATGAAGTATTGACCAAGTAAGATTTGTGGGTGATTTATAGATTTTACCAGCTGACAGTTCTGGGAAATGCCTCAAAATATTTTCCTCTTCAGTTACTGGCTTTGAGAAATGTACCAATGTACCAATGGCTAAAACATGTCCTCCATCCAAATGGACTTGTCATATCCAAGATTTCACTTAGGCACCAAAAGTGCTCTAACCCACCCTCCAAGGCAGTGTGATTTTTACCTGTCTTGAGCCACTAATGACCAATTTCTTCCCTCCCTATGCTTTTGCAAAGGATGGGGAAGAGGGAAGGAAGAGAAGAAAGGGAGCCAAAACTCTGAATATAAATTGATGAAGGAGTTTTAGATTTGATTTCACTTTGAAGCACGGTCTGTGAGTTGCTCACTTTTTCTCAGAGGGCTTAAAAAAGGACATAACTATTATCACTGAAGTAAAACTGTCTGATTTTTGCCAAAGATCTTATTCTTATCCATTGTTCATTCTAACATGGATGAGACTATTATCCTAAGTGTTACATTTGACCTTTTTTTTTTTTACAAGGAATGGTGTAACTCATTTTTTTTTCCTTTAAGTCAATTATTTTCTTCATGAAGGTATTTAAATGGATGTTAACTCTACCACCCCTTCCCAGGTCCCCCAACATACACTGCTAACTATAGTGTCATAGATCTAAAGCCAAAAGGTTCCATAGAGCTCATCTAGTTCAATACCTCCATTTTACAGCAGAGGAAGCTGAAACCCAGCAAGATTAATGACTTATCCAAGGTTACAGAGACAAAATTTGAACGCAGGTTCCCTGATTTCAGAGCCAATACTCTTCTACACTACCATGATACCTCCCTACTAAACTGGAAATTCCTTTCTTTCTTTCTCTCTGTCTCTCTCTCTTTTTTTTTTTTTTAGGCAATTGGGGTTAAGTGACTTGCCCAGGGTCACACAGCTAGTAAGTGTCAAGTGTTTGGTCTGAGGCCAGATTTGAACTCAGGTCCTCCTGACTTCAGGGCCAGTGCTCTATCCACTGTGCCCCCTAGCTGCCCCTGGAAATATCTTTCTAATCTCTTCCTACAGCCTTTGAGTGAATGCCTAAGTTGCTCAGTAACAGAAAGATAAAGAAATTCTGGTTAAGAAGGGTTGATAAACTTTAACACTTTATTGAACATTTGAAATATATCTAATGAAGTGGGCAGAGTACTGGACCTGGAATCAGGAAGAACTGGGTTTGAATCCCACTTTGTACACTTAATAGCTGTGTGACCCTGGGAAAGTCACACAACCTCTATCTGCCTCAGTTTCCTTATCTATAAAATTGGGACAATAATATTGCTGTATCTACCTCACAGGCTAGTTGTGAGGATCAAATGAGGTAATTTATGTAAAGTACTTTGCAAATCTTAAGCACTATATAAATGTCAATATTCATTATTGTTATCCCTCATTAGTTGAGCATTCTTTAGAAATTACAGTTGGATATAATCTTTCTTTATTGATTTCCATCAACATAAACTTTCCATTATAAATGCATGTGTTGTTAGTGGATGGGCTCTTTAATTTCTGAGTATCTAGAAAAACAAAATCACTAAGAAGACAAATTACAAAGTAGCTTCCATATTCAATATGAATCAACAACAACAATGACAAAAATCACTGGGACAAAAGTTGTTTGTTGAGAGCTAATTTTCCAATATATGTTCAGTTGAATTTGTTTTCGTTCTTCAAATTAATATCTGAAGAAGACTTCAAATATGTTGAAGAAATATGCAGTGATACTCCCATAATATGATTATTATTTTTCAGTCAAATTGCTTCCTGAAGAGTCATTCAAATGTCTTTGATGTAAGTCGTGTGTTACTCATGTAGGTTATATACATGTCCACATGAGTTCATCAAAATGTGGATCATAAAGGGGCATGATGATGCCAGTAGTGAAGAAGAAATTGAAAGTAAGAAAAAGAGAGATTGATTGATGACTTACACTGCCAGAGGAGATATAAGTCAGTGCAGTCAAGAGCAAAAATGAAAACATTGTCATGGAAGATGGCCCTCTCATATCCCGAGCCTAAAAGGAAGAGAGAGAAGATGATGGGAAGGAGGGAAAATGATGGAGCTCAGGGCAGGTGAGGTCAACTGCTATGAATGGGCAGTGAAAGTGGAAGTGAGGCCTTAAGAAGAGAGGAGGTTTGAGAAGTTTGAAAGAGAAGCAATCAAGATGATGAAAAATATTGCCATTTTGTAATGTTAAAAGATCGTGAATTTTTAATGGACTTCAGTCAATACTGTTCTGTGATTTCCTCTAGAATACTCAGCAGCTGGGGAGAAGAAGTAAATGGAATACTGAGTATGTCTCATGGCTCCAAATTAGTTGAAGTAAGAACAACAGAAAGATAGAGGGAGGAACAGTGTCATATGAAAATGATTGACTGCAATTTCAAGATTTTGAAAGAAAGTCAGCGAAGTCCTAACAGGAGTGATGGAATAGGCAGTCACTTGGAAGAAGAGCAGAGTCAGAAGCAGGGAGGCAGTGGAAGCAGGAGAAGGACAGGAGGTTGTGATCAGAGAAGGGGAGTTTCAGAGCCCCAGATCTTAGAAGTAGAGCATCTTAGGCTGATGGTGAGGTACAAAGTGTGACCATTTCTGAAGGAGAACAAAGCAGGGTAGACATGGACATGATGGGACTTAAAGAAATAAGAGAAAGTCAAGCATGTTCAATGAGTCATCATTCCCCCCATCACATATTCCTATAAAACTCCACAACACCTCATTGAACAAATGACATATATCCTTGTCATTTTCTTTTGTGGTTTGTTTTGATTAGTATTAATTTCAACATAAAATCGTAATTTCTTTTAACCAGATGATTGTTTTAAAGTGCTGCTCTTGGAAGTATGATTTTATTATATCTTGAGGGCAAAATACTATCTAAGGAATTCGTGTCTCATTTTATAATGGATGCTAATAGGGAAATAAAATGATATACACAGAAAACACCTTCTTAGCAATGTCCTATCCCATATACCCAGTGCTAATTCTATGTTATTTGGAATGTCAGAGATTTTGTTGCAAAATGGTACTGCTCAAAAAAACTTGAACATTTAAGAGAAAATATTTTACAGTGTAATATATACTTTTTGGTTGGCATATCATGCAGGATGGAGAAAGGAATATTACTCTTATAACTAATAGATACAGAAGCAATAGGCATCAAAGAACCTAAGTAAAAATTCTGAATCTCCCACTTACTGACTATATGATGTTGGTTAAGTCACTTAACCTCTCTAGAACTCAGTTTCTTCATTGCTAAACTGAAGTGGTTGGCAATTGACCTCTAATATCCCCTCCAGATATAGATCTCAGATCCTATTGCACTGAATACCCTCTGACCTCTCTGTTTCAGGACCAGACTGCCTACTGCTCCCCTTCAAGGTTTTAGATTACCTTGAGGAGTCAGTTTTTTTCTCTACAATGATCAGGTCCAACCTCCCACCTGCCATATCCCTTGCATTGTCTCAGGCTTGCATCATTTAATCACTTATCACTAGGTAGTTTGGGTAGCTTTTACAAAGTACACACATTTTCCCCAATAAGGGAAATGTCTTGGGGCATACTCTGCAGTATACTACCTTGGTCTCTGAGAGAAGAAGGTCCAATTTATCTCAGTTCCTCACAGCATTGGTCCCACCATATTCATGTCCAGATGAAACTTATCTGCCAGTCCTCATCTTAGTTTCTGCGGGCCTGGGCCCAGAAGAGCATTCCTTGATTTTCAGAGGTCAATGTCACTGAGGCCCATTTCTCAGGCCAAGTCAAGTCAAGTCAAAAAATATTTATTAAATACTTACTATGTGCTAGGCACTGTGATAAGCACTGGTAATACAAATATAAGCAAAAAGAAAGAGTCTCTGCACTCAAGAAACCTACATTCTAATGGGGGAAGATAATACATAAAAAGAAGCTAAGAAATGTAGAGGGATGGGGAGAGATAGGGTTAGGAAGCTGAGAAGTACAGAGGACAAAGGAGCAACAGACATATTTTTAGGAGTTTGATAGAAAAATGAGGCAAGTTACGGAACATTAGTTGAAGATAAAGGAAAAGTAGAGGGAAAGTTGTTGGGGCTTTTAGTTTATTTGTGTTTTTGTTTTTTAGTGATTGAAGAAGATTGAACATATTTGTAGGAAGCTGGGAAGGAGTCAGTAGATAAGGAAGCACTGAGTATGTTATAGGAAGAGGGAAGGATCAATGGGGCAAATTGTTGTAGGAGATGAGAGAGAATAAGATCAAGGGTGCTAGTGGAGGGTTAGATTCAGCAAGGAAAGGATCCGCTTCTTTCTGAGATGTGAGAACAAAGGAAGAGAAAATAGGTGAAGATTTAGATGGGTTTGGAGGTGGGAGGGGGAATGAGGGAACTCCCAACAAACTCTACAGTTTTCTTAGTAAAAAGATGAGAACACAAGGTGGTATTTAAGACTTGAGGAAAGAAGAGAAGAGGTAGAATAAATATTGCTTGAAGCATGATAAAGTTAAACAGGGAAGAATAAAAGGTTTGTCAGGCTGCGAAAATGGCCTGGTAGAGATTCAATAATATGAATCTGGAGCGGGCCCAGTAAGTGTGGTTGAATGACTTCCTCCAGCAATTCAATTTAATTCAGCAAGCATTTATTAAGTACCTGATATCTGCCAGTCACTATTCTGGGAACTGGGGACACAGAGTTTGGGATTAGGAGAGGAGAAGGAAAATGGTAGGACCGATCCAGAGTGGAAGATGAGAGTGGAACAAAGGAAGGAAAAGGCAACAAGGAATTCAATGGTTGAAGAGTAATGAAGAAGTGAAATGGTTAACTGTAGGGTCAAGACTAAGAAAGGAGGACACTGGAGCCAGAGCAAGGGTAAGGGACTAGGAGGGAAAAAAAAAAAAAAAAAAACTAATGCTGACTCATCCTTCTTGATCCTGTGAGTCAGAGGACAAGAGGAAATGAGCTATCAGAATCACAAACAGTACCAGATGTCAGCATGGGAGTGCTGGACCTAGAGTCAAGAAGACCTTGGCTCAAATCCTACCTTAGATTCTTAGGAGTTTGTCACCCTAATCAAATCAATTAACCTCTTCTGATGTCTGTTTCCTCACTTGTAAAATATAGAGTTGGATCTGATTATCTCTAAGGTACTTTCCAGACTAAGTCTATGAATCTATGATTCTGATACGGAAATCTAGGAGACAAGAAGACTGAAAATATGTGAGTGGAAGGGAACTATGATAAGAATTTTTTAATGATCACACAGGCGCAATGATGATTAGGGCAGAGGATAAAGAATAGAGAGGTGGTAAGCTGATTTGGTTTGGGATGAGAATTGGGGAAGAAGTAACAAGAGAAAGACTAGCTCTTGTCTTGGCACATGACAACTCTAAATGAGAGGGATTTGGGGAGCAGTTCTATAGCCATGGGAGAACTAAAATACCAGTGAATTGGAAAGCATTCAGTTGAATAGAGCAAGATATGAGAAAGTTAATAGTAATCATTGTCAGGAAGATTAAGTGATGAATGAGGACACTAATCCTAGAAAATAAATACATGGGGTGGTCATGTTGTATTTCTGTCCCTCTTTATCACAGTCTTTGAGATGTTTGAATATAAGCTACATTTTTCTTTGTATCCCTAGCACTTTAGCCCTATTCCTGGTATATAGTAAGTAATTAATAAATGCTTATTGATTGAGTGATGACTCACTGGCACTGGGCAAGTGGATAATAACAGTGGCAGGAAAGGCTATACAGTAAAAGAGACCTGCCTAGTCATAGTCATAAAGACACGTCATTCTTCCATATCTCTGTGTCACAATCCCAAAGACTGTCTGGTGCTATAGCAGCAATGATGGTTAAGTCTTCTCCTCCCTTTATGTCAACAGCCCCCATCTACCTACGCAGGAGGATCTTACACAGGTGCATCCTAAAACAGCAAAGGCATTGGGTGTGAGGCCACCAAATGCCAATCCCAAAAAGGGACTGGTGCTGGGAACCCCACTTTCCTGGGACATGTGATAACAGAGGGCAGGGTAGATGCTTGGCAAGGGCAGCAGTGTGGCAGCATCACTTTCTCTGCCCTCAGTAGAGTAAAAGATTTGGGTCTTTGGTGAAAAGTGAGATAGGAAAGGGGGTGCTAAGTAGCTACTGATTTCAAAGATGATAAGAACAGGCAGCCCATCACCCTTTCATCCCCATCAACCTTTTTCCTTACACCTTTTACCCAATGTTCATTTTCCAAGTTGTGAAAGATTTTGACGTGGCTCTGTGGCTGCTAATATATTTGGTTTAACCAGTAATAAGCATGTATGGCCCTTTTCCAAGAATCTTCATCCGTCTTCAGAAAAGGTCATGGGAGAAGTGCTATAGAATTTTCCTAATGATGACATCTATCAAAAATGCAGCTTCCCATTGATTCCTCTGTGAGCGTCAATCTCCCAAAAACCTCAGGGATAAAACTCAGCCTGGAAAGCAAGTGATCTTTGAAAAGGAAAATGACGAAGTGATGGATGGTTTGCTGGTGTTCCCTTTTGAAGAAAGATTGGGGGTGGGGAGAAAGGGAGGTTACTCCTAGCCTCCAGCAAGTCATTCCTCAAGCGCCTGCCAAAATGGTGTTTGAGCAGATAATGATATGTGTCAATATATAAACTGGCAATGGAGGTTTAAACTAAGGCGACGATTGTCTGAATGGCAGCATCATCTAAATGACATATTTGAATGAGAGGAGCACAGTACAGAAGCCAATCATTCTTTGCCACTGGTGTATTATTTACAAACACTGTAACAAGAGGCCAAATACCAATTATTTCCAAAGGTAATGGAAATACTGGGAAGTAGCAAGAAGTTGTAACCTGGATCCACCCTGCTTGGCCCTTGAGCCAATCATTTTTACAGCAGATAACATCATAACAGTTACACAACTAGAGCTGCTAGAGGAAAATGACTTTCCTCTCTAAGACATTGTATATGAAATGAATTAAAGTGATTAGGAAACGTTCAATACCGATAATTTTTAAAAGTGCAACAAAATAAACTTATTTAACTGAAATCTATGGACCTGGGAAAGCTTTATCCCACTTTAATCTAATTTCTCTCTCCTTTTTATGCTTCCACATATTAGTAGATATAAAGCTTTATACAGCAACCAAATGAGATAGTATTTATAAAGTACTCCACACAGTGCCTGACACATAGTAGGTGCTTAATAAATCCTTGTTTCCTTCCATTTCTTTTCTCCACAGCTAGTAATTCTTCTACCCAGGGCAAATGCCACAAAGTATGCCCCAAAGATGCCCCAAATGAACTTTTTAAGACATGGAGTTGAGTGATGAAGGCAGAGGGAGCTTAGAGAGAGATATCAGTCCTCTGGGTATAGATACAAAGTCCTGAGGGAAGAGAGAGACTGAGTGTTTCTATCCTAGTAGAAGGGAATTCAGACACCAGGGTGCTGAAAAGTCAATGATGAAAGGGAAGCTTCTACCAGGGAAGGGAACAGAGAAGGACCAGGAGAAGAAGGAGCTCAACTGAGGCACAAGGAAGACTCCAATGATCTTGTAATTTCCTGTTTTTTTTTAACCAAATCTTCTTGTTGATTACTTGGTAAGCTCAATTGTTTCTACCTAAAAAAAGGCAAAGGTATTTTAGTACCAGCTCTAACTGCAATTTTGAACTTTTGTAAACCTTAGGATCATAGCTCTAATCTGGAAATGACCTGCAAGGCCATCCAGGCTAACCCCCTGATTTTACAAATGAGGAAACTGAGACTCAAGGAGTTCAGGTGAATTGCCCAAGTAAACAAGAGAGCTAATACTAGAACCCCAGGTCCTTTGACTCCAAAGCCAATGCTATGATTTACTTTAACAGGATTCTATAGAAACACTTAATGACCCGCAAATTCAAAACTGAAATTCGACATTTTGTCAAGGTCCCCAGGCAGAATTTGTGTTAAGGCCATACACACATGATGTTAATCAAGCAGCAAATATTAATTGAATATGTGCCATGTGGAAGACACTGTCCTAAGATGCTATGAGAGATACAAGGAAATAGACCACTCTACCTATGCCCCAGGAATTTACACTCTAGTTAGGGAGATAATACTTATTCATGGTGCTGGATTTGGAGTCAGGTAAACCTGAAATCAGTCCTTGCCTGAGATACTTAATAGGTAATGTAATTTGATGGATGTATCATTAGTCATTTGTCCTCTCTGGGCCTCAGTTTCCTTATCTATAAAATGGGAATAGTAATAGGGTCTACCTGTTAGGGTAGTTGTGAAGAGCAAATGACCTAATATTTATAAGGTACTTTGCAGACCTTAAATCACTACATTAATGCTAGCTACTATTATACCAATATAAAATAAATTATTAAAATGTCATGTGAGTGGTTAAAAAAATGTTCAAAGGAGAAAAAGAACCATCTCTAAATAGGATGATGAAGGAATCGATCAATTTGTCAATCAACACACATTTCCTAAGCTACCAGTGTAAGCACTTACACTGGTACATATACATAGTAGACACTTAATAATTGTTGATTGATTGGTTGATTACTACAACGTGCCAGACACTGAACATTCAAAAGCAAAATTAAAAAAAATGTGAAACAGTCCTTGTTCTCAAAAAGATTAGTTCTATCGAAGAGTAAGGTAGGGTTTCATGAAAGAGAGGATTTCACCTGGACCTTGAAAGATGGGAAGGATCTCAACAGAGAGTAGGTGGAAGACCTGGCATATACAAGGAAGGGTGTGAGTAAAAAGCCTGTGACATTTCTGGGGTCATCTTGTTCTAAACCCAAATAATACTAATGCATTTGATGCTAACACATAAGGGCTAGAGGAGACAGACTTCTGATGGTGAGATAGAAATGCCAAGGGAAGAAGCCAAAGGGTTATTTTTGCCAAGATCACTTCGATAATATTAAAACGCACGTGAGTGCATATGCATGCTGTACACCAAGTGTGAGCGAGTGCACACACACACACACACACACACACACACACAAACACAACTCTGAGAACAAAAGGAAAAGGAAGAGACAATGCTCCCACTGATCCTCTCCCTGCAACCCTCAACAGCCACCATTGCCCTTTCCTCTATAGACCCCCGTTCCCACTTCCTGCTCAACCAGAGGAGTGACAGCCCTATCCCGCCCCAACCCACCCACTTCACCTCCACAGGTCCCACCCCTAGACTACTCGACTCTCCACTAGACTAGTACTACGGCATCTAGCTCAGCTGCTCTTCTGGAGCTAGAGCTTCTGCTCCAGGCAAACTCTGCCACCAGGATTCCTACCCTCAACCTGGATGGAATTTGGCTATAGCTACTGTACCTCCCAGAAGCCTCTGTAGTCACCCTTCCCACCCCCAGTATCCTAGACATCCTAGGGCCTCTAACTCTCAACACCAGGCGCATCACAAGTATTGAGGGTCCTGGAGCTGTGGCTTCCAAACAGGGTACCCCTTCTAGGCTTATTCTAGTCACTGTCACTACATCCAAGTAGAGATGGAATAAAGAGAGGAAGAATAGGAAAGGGAAAGGAAAAAGAGGAAAGTTCACTGAGTTTCAGAAGTCATTCTGTTGGAAATTACTGTTGCCTTGGGACGGAGTAGGCTCAAAGAAAAAAAAGTGAAGGTGAAGACAAAGGGCAATTAATAGGAAGACTTAGGCATCTGGCCAGTAGAAGTAACAAGTCAATTAAGACTTTAGTACTTGTAGTAACCACTTCAATGTATCCTCAGTTTTGATCCAGATAAAGCAGATTACCAACATGGTAATTCTTCTAGGGGCTGCTGGCCTCTCATACTTCTTCCACCTTCTTTCATTCATGAAAATCAGTGTCCTTCCACCCCCAAGACACCATCTCCCTGGCAAATGTCTCCAGCACTGAAGTCTCTAATTCAGCAAACACACACACACACACACACCCGGGAGAAAATTAATGAAAATTCAAAGTAATGGAAGAAATAAATGTATAAACAGAAGCAGCAAATAGTAGAATATAGTGGAACATATGCTAAATGTATAATAAAGTTAAATTTGAAGAACAAGCAAGCCCAAAATATAATAGAACTTTAAAAGCAGCTAGGTGGTGCAGTGGAGAGAGTAAAAGGCCTGGAGTCAGGAAGACATCCTCCTGAGTTCAAACCTGGCCTCAGGCACTTCATAGCTGTGACCCTGAGCAAGTCGCTGTATGCCTCAGTTTCCTCATCTATAAAATGAGCTGGAGAAGGAAATGGCAAACTACTCCAGTATCTTTCCCAAGAAAACCTCAAATGGTGTCATAAAGAATTAGACACAACTGAACAAGAACAACAACAATGAATATAAGGGACAAAATAACATACTTAGTAGGTTGACTAAGCTCTAACCGTGGGTAATCACAAAAGAAAAATGGGACAGAGACTACTAGATACTGAAACTATATTTGAACAGATAATTAGAAAAAAAAACTCCTAAAATGGACAAGGGCAGGCAACACTCCTCCAATAATAAATAATAATAAAAAAAAACAATCACAAGACTCTGGCTAGGAGAAATCCTAAAGAGAAGTCTCCAGGGCACATATTTATTAAAATTTGAAATTATGAAGAAAAATTAAGTGTCTTTTACAATCCATCACATTCTTTCATTTTGTATAATTTTTGTCTTTTTGTTTTGTAATTCCATCACATAGTATTCACTCAATGTGCTAGTGGCCATCCTCTCATTCTGTTAACATTTCAGGGATACCAGTGTAACACTTAGACTTTCCATCTGCTGTCCCTCATTCTCATAACATAATAGCTCCATCTCATTTTCTGATAACATTTCATTGATGATATTTTTATGACAAATATTACATGCAAGTTATCATTGGTAATATGGCAATCTGTTAATGAACACCACTGAAGAAAAAATGCTTGGCCCAAATGGGTCCAAACAATAAATAATCTGCATATTATTTATAAACATAAAAATGATGGAAGGCTACATAATAACTTTGATGTTGTCAATAGTATTTATTTTAAAACCTGAAAAAGGCAACTGTGCAATATCTTTAATTAATCCATTATTTCATCAGTGTGTGTGTATTCTCCTTTCAATGGTGCAAATCACAACTCACCCCCATTTTCTTATCCTACATGATCCTTATCCACACCCCCAAAGGGGATCAACCTAATTCAATGGAAGATTTCCTCAAGGGGCATTTTTAGTGTTCCTTAGGCAGTATTGAAGTAAATAATACAAAAACTCTTCTTATACTTCTGATACTGACCCTTTCTATCAAAAATATCTTAGATAATATTGTCATGCAACATTGCACTCAAGTCATCATTGGTACCCTATCTGAGCCTACTCTGCACTCAAGTCATCATTGGTACCCTATCTGAGCCTACTCATGCCCACTATGTGAACGTTGCTCTGGTCACCCATGATCTTAATTCTTTGTAGATAATGAGGTTCCCTGATTCACACCCATAAAGCATGTAAAGCTATAATATTACATATTATACTAGTTATATATTAGTTTTAAAAAAGACGCATTTTGTGTCAGGGGCAGCTTAACAACATAGAACTGATAATACTAAAAGATAAAATTATAAAACAATTTATCCAAATTAATTCAGATATAAAAATTACATAAAACATTAGCTAGTAGTTAATATTCAATAAAGCAGCACAACATAAAAATGTCATAATGACCAAATCGTACTTGTAGCAGATATGCAATAAAAGACAGAAAGTTTGAAGTGATATATTAGCATCGAAAGGGCTACAACACACTTGGTCTTATTCTAGAGGATTTTGGGAGAACATGGAGAAGAATCAAAGAGGATGAGATGGTATGGGCTTAGGACTGATAGTACTGGAGATAGAATGATACTTTAAAAAGAACACTAGTTCTAAAGTCAGAGGTCCAAGGTTTAAATTCACCTTCTGACACTTACAGGGTCATCTTTGTGACCCTGGAAAAGTCACTGAATCTCCCTGGACCTCAGTTTCTTTCCCTATAAAATTAGGCAGTTAGATTTGACGGCCTTTGAGGGGCATTCCAGCTCTCAATCCATGAAACTGTTATCATTTGATTATAACACTGAAGGAAGCAGTGTGATTCAATAGACATAATGCTGGAGCCGGAAAGATCTGAATTCAAATCCCACCTCAGATACTGACTAGCTATGTGTCTGAGTCTCAGTTTCCTCATATGTAAAATGAGGGAGTTGGACTCAATGACCTCTAAGGTTCCTTCCATCTCTAATTCTATGATCCTACAATCCTTCAATTATTCCCAAGGATTAAATCACAGGCATGTATGATATTAGAACAACTCAAAATCATATATTAACAGAAACGTTTTAAAGTATGTGTCCATATCAGTAGATGCAGAAAAAGGGCTTTTGATTAGACTCAACATTCATTCATTAATATTTTTAGAAATTTTAAAGAGTAAGGACTTTTCTTCACAATAAGAAAATAAAATACAACACAACTATGTAAGACCATGCTATACTTGTTTGTCCTCTGTGTGAAAACACAATAAGAAACTAGCACCTAATCTCCAAATTGTGAATAATATATATATATGAAAAAAATGCTCAAAACCACTGATAAGTAGAAAAATGAAAATTAAAGGAACTTTGAGGTTTCACCTCACACCCAACAGATTGGCAAAGATGACAAAAAAGGAAAATGACAAGTGTTAGAAGGGCTGCAGGAAAACAAGTATATTAGTGACAAGGAAACAGCCATTTTGGAAAGCAATTTGGAAGTATACCTCCAAAGGCACTAACCTGTGCATACCTTTCAACTCAGCAAA
This sequence comes from Vombatus ursinus, assembly GCF_900497805.2. Taxonomy (NCBI): domain Eukaryota; kingdom Metazoa; phylum Chordata; class Mammalia; order Diprotodontia; family Vombatidae; genus Vombatus; species Vombatus ursinus. Next base: position 3,773,657 of record NW_020954639.1, read on the forward strand.
ACCTCCATTGGGCTTATACTCCAAAGAGATCAAAGAAAGAGGAAAAGAACTCAAATGCTTAAAAATATCAATAGTAGGTTTTTATGGTGGCAAAGAACTGGAAACTAAAGGGATGTCTATCAGTTGGGGAATGGCTGAACAGATTATGGTATGTGAATGTAATATAAGAAATAAATAAAGGTACAGTTTGAGAAAGAATGGGGAGGAATTGTATTAACTGACGCACAGTGAAATAAACAGAATTGGAAGAACAATTTACATAATAACATCAGGATTATAAAAACAAACAACTTTAAAGAATTTATGATGAACTATGCTGCCTACCTCCTGACAGAGAAGTGATAGACTCAAGGTCCATACATTTTTGGAAATGGACAATATGGAAATCTGTTTTGTTTGACAATGCATATTTGTTACAAGACTTTTGTTATTCTTTTAAGTTGTGGTGGCAAGGTGCAGAGGAGAAGATAAGGAAGAGATCTTTGCAGGGCTGGTAGGTTAAGTAATAGGAGGTAAGGCCGTGGATAGAAGTAAAGTAGAGGAGTCAGGATGTTTAGGAAATAGAAGATACACACAAACATAAAATAAAGATCAGGAGTAGAATTTGTTAGGGAAAACAAAGCAGGGATAGTAATTATGATCTCAGACAAAGTTTAAGACAAAATAGATGTAATCAAAAGAGAAAAATAGGGAAACCATACTATATGTCAGTCATATTAATCAATATTGTTTTAGACTATTTAAAATAACTAGACATTATAAGGTCAGAATATTGCTGTGATGTAGGAAATGATGAGTTGGTGGACTTAGAAAAATATGGAAAGACTCAGACTTAGGAAGGAAGATGTTATCCACCCTCAGAGAAACAGAAGACAAACAAGTATAGCATGGTCTTGCATAGTTGTATATGAATGTATATGTCTCTATATGAATATGATTATAGATATCTAAGTATATGCATGTGTATGTATGTATGTGTATATGTATGTATATATATACATATACATGTTTGTGTGTATATATGTATATATGGGGGGTGTATACTTAATTGTAGCCTTCTTGGGGGAGGGGGAGGAGGAAGGAGGAAAAAAGAACAAACTAAAAAATGCACAGCAGAGAACAAAAGAAAACTTACAAGAAAACAAAGAAAAGATGGACAGCTCTAAATATAATGTATAGTATTTATTACATGGGCTTTCTTGAAATGCAAATTTATTGTTACATATTTTGAATCCTCTTTTGCATTCTGCTGTGCACATAGCAATCCTTTTTGTTTTATTTTCTTGTTTTGTATTTAAGTTTTAGTATTTAAGTTTTATAGTAAATTAATAGAAAATTTGAGCTGGTGGACTGGACGAGAGGAAGAGAAAACAAATATTTGTTGCAAAAATTGTAAAAAGAAGTTAAAAAGTAAAATGAAAAATATATTCATCCTCAATAATGAGATACAAATTAAAACACTTTTGAAGTACTGCTTCATTTTGTTAAAAATAATTAAAAGTCACAATCTCAATGTTATAGAAATTGTGAAGAAAAAGGTCCACTGGTGGAATTGAAAAGTGGTGGAATGTTCTTGGAAAGCAACCTGTCAATACAATCCAAATCTTTTTTTTAAAGTAACCTTACCTTTTGACCAATAATCCTCTTAGAAGAAACATATTCTGAGAATTTTTTATAAAAATCTAGCTATTTTATGATGTTTATGACAGTGTCATGCATAACTTCTTAGAGAGAAACTAGAATTAATCTAAATGTCCAACAATTGGGCAACTGATTAAATTGGGTAACAATAAATTGTGGTAATTATTGCAGTGGAATATCTCAGTGCTTCCAGAGACTGTGATTTCAAGTAGATCTCTCCAACATTACCCACTGTAATCTTCCTCAGTTTGGTGGATGATCTTTGTGAATGAGGTAAATAGAAGTGAATAAATTAGATCGGGAATAAGTGAGAGTTCAAATTCCACCTAGGTGGGTGACCAAGGACAAGTCACATAACTTTTCTGAGTCTCATCTGTAAAATGGAGATAATAATAGTTCCTACCCCCAAAGGATTATAGCACAAAATTAAACAAGATTTTAGGTAGATAGATAAATAGATAGAAAGATAGATATAGATAGATAGTACTTTGTAAATCTTAAATTGTTAAACTAATACATTAAAAGAAAGATATAGATACAGATACATAAGGATTAATAGACAAACACAGAAAAGACAAAGAGAGAGTAACCAAAAAGTTTTTATGGGCATTGTATGTGTTGAGATTACTGTATTCAAATGAATATACGTGTAAAGTATCTTTAATTAGTTTTAATGATCTTAGAATAAATCATTTAATGTAGCAGCCCTGGGTTTCCATTTCCTCCTGTGCAAAGTGAGAGAGGTGGACTAGATCACCTCTGTTGTCTTCTCCTGCTCTGTATCATGATCTATGAATAGCTCACTAGCATTCCAGCTGTGCAGGGCCAGCCAGCTGCATCCGTTTCAGATGAAGCTTTGGAAAATGCAACAATACACAGTAAATAAAGAATGGAAAATATTGCTTGCAGAAAATACAGCTGTTTTCAGCTGTGTCTGGCACTCTCTTGATAGAAAGGAAAGTCACCTGGTGTTCAGGACAGGCAGTTGGACTTATTATGACCAAAGTAGAATAATGTAAAGGTCAAGAAGTTTCAAACAGTGCTGTTGTTGGTTTTTTGTTTTAATTTCCCACTTCCGAAAAGACTCCTTATCTCATGTTGCAACTATTCTGTGACCAGACATGCAGACTTTTGGGAATTGTAGTCCATGGAATTTTTCCAAATGAGTCTTGTGCATTAGGCCCCAAGCAACATAAGAAAGGAAGTCCTGGGAACTTTTCTCCTTAGCTTTGCTTATCGCATAGTCCTTCCAGTGGTGATGGGGGAGGGTGGGTGGAATTAAGGCATGCAGAACATGATACCCAAATACAAGAACTTTACATTTGTGTACCATGTACACCATGTACACGTACCTTCATGTGGTTTACATATTTGGAATAGTTGGCTATGACTATCCTACATACAACTTAATAGATATGCAGTATGTGTGCATAGTATCTGATGTGATTTGATGTAATATACAGACCTGCATTTTTTTTTTTTAACTGGAGGGATGATGTAATGAGCACAACTAAGGTTAATCATGTAGCCAGATGTTACCCATTGATGATGTCAGTAGAATTAATGCTCTGCATTCAACTTCAGTATGTGGTGTAATGGATCATATTTGAACCTTCTTTTTGCTTCGGTATGGAACCCTGATACTTGATGCTAGATGCTGTGTACGTTAGCTGTAACCCAGGTATTTGTCCTATGGTATACAACTTTGCTATATGTGCTATGTATTATGCATATTCATGTGACACCTGGATATATGAACTTGTATTTCTGTTTGTTTGTTTTTAATATTGATAACTGTATTTTTATGTAATTGGTTTCCTTTGTAATTTGATACATTTTATTTTATGCATTTAAAACTATTTTTCTGAGAAAAAAATCCATAGGCTTTATCAGACTGCCAAAAGGGGTTCATGACACATGAAAAAGTTAAGAACCCCTGGCCTAGGTCAAATGGAACAAAAAGAATTAGTGTGGTGCTTAAATGTTTACATCTACCAAAAATGCAATCTATTCTATGGGACAAGTCCAAGACTCTCAGCCACACCACCTTGGGTCAGTGGCCCAGCTTTCCTATATGTCACACATAAATCATCTTCACCTTTTTATGGAGATCATCAAGTTTTCCAATGCTGTCAGGCAGCCAATAAACATTTGCTAAGCACTTACAATGTTCCAGGAACTGTGCTAAGTGCCTAAGCTAATGTAAAAGACATTTCTTGGTCTCAAGGAGCTCACAGTCTAAAGGGGGAGACAAGAAGCAAGTGACTATGTATAAACACTCTATGTATGAGATAAATTGGAAATAATCAGCAGAGGGAAGGCATTAGAATTAATGAGAATCATGAAAGGGTATGGAAGGTGGGATTTTAGCTGGGACTTGAAGAACACCAGGAAAGTCAGTAGACAGAGATAAGTGGGGAGAACATTCCAAACAAGGGAGACAGCCAATGAAAATGCCAGAATCAGAAGATGGAGTGATTTTTTGAAGAACTACAAGAAGTCAATAATACTGGATTAACAGCCTAAGGCATATGCATATCCATTGGTCTTCTCTGGCTGGCAATGCTTGATGAGTGAACCCATAATTGACTAATACTGCTGCTCATCTCTGACTGGCAGTATCCAATATAGCAGTTCTGAAAACGTAAGTCAGTGGATTGTTGTCTATCCAAATTTGAAATAGAGCTCCATGCACACAACATCATCTCATAGTTATCAGTGCCAGGCCACTTCAAAGCTAAGAATTCCAGTTTGGGATGGTATAATGAATCTCATGTTAAGTGAACAGAATCAGAATATCAAGGTTTGAATTTCAGCCCTGTCACACTTATTAGAGATGGGCAACTTTAGATAGGTACTTAGCATAACAGGCTTTCAGTTTCCTCATCTATAAAATATGTGCATTGGCTTAGAATTCCAGGGTTCTTAGCCTGATATCTGAGAACTTGTGTATGTGTATGTAGAAATATGCATGCATATGTGTGTATAACTGCTTCAGTGAAATTGGTTTCCTTTGTAATCTAATGTATTTTTTTCATGCATTTAAAAACATTATTCTGAGAAAGTATCCATAGTCTTTACCAGACTACCAAGATGATCCAGGACACACACACACACACACAAAATCCAAGAACCCCTGAACTAAATGATCCCTTTGAGCATCTTCTAGCCCTGGAATTCTTTGATTCTTTGATGGTCTAAAGGATTCCAACCGTATCAGAAACAAACAAAAACAGTTTTTCCTCAAGTTTCTTTTCATAAAACCAGGTTCACGTAAGCCACAGATTGTCTGCTTTAATTAAAGACTTTTCTAAAAGGAAAACTGGAACTGCCTGAGGAAACCACAGGAACCTAAGACCAAATCCATATCAGAAAAAAACAAACAAACAAAAAAAAACAAAAAAACAAAAAAAAAACTTACTTTGCCTGTTGAGTCTGCTGGATGCAACATTGTGCTTATAAATGGAAGAAAGTGAGGGAAGTGAGGATATCACTTTTGTTAAAGGCAGACTAACACCTCAGAAATGAAAACTGTCCACCCATTAAGGTTCTTTGGCCTAAATGATAAAGCCTAGTTTGAATTTGTGTTTCTTTCCCAAGGCAAGTTGTTTCAAGAGAAAACGATACAACTACAGTATATGTTCTACTTTTAGTCAAGCCATTTATAGAAGAGTTTTGACACCAAATTTTTGAGAATTATGAAATGAGGCCTGGAAATTCCTATTAGCAGATTTCTGAAATGTGTGGAGAGAGAGACAAAATAAAATATTTGCCTTTTAAGGAAAAGAAGTTCTTATAAGTATCCCTGTTTTATGATGATCCACCCATTCTCCTGTTTCAAGAAAGCTTGGAGTATGTCTTCATGCCTATTTAATGGTAAGGAAAAGGCAAACCAAAGGATGTCAAAGCTAAGGAAAAGGAGCATCTGCCTTCCTAAATCAAGACCTTGTTGAGTGGGAAATAGTGAATAAATATCAATTTACCAGAAAATTGTTAAACTTAGGACAATTTCTAAATTGTTAGCTTCAGAGTTAATATATTACTTTTATCATTCAATACTCGGCAATCTCATGTGATTACGGAATAATATGTTATTACTGTATTGCCATTAATTTTTAATTTTCTTTCTTAGAATATTGGATGCAATAATAATTAGTGGTCATGATTAACCAAATAATTAAATAAGTTCCTTACCTTTCAGAAGAATCTGAACATATCAAAAATACCTTCCAGAGCCTACTATCAACATCACCATTACCATCAGCAGTAGCAATAGCAATTAGAAATCACATCTCCATTTCAGGATTTTCAAAACTTTCCATTAATTTTTTTAAAGTTGTTTAAAGTTTAAATTTTTTAAAGTTAGGTGTAGTAGTAAATTGAGTGCTAGACTTACAATCAGGAAGACGAGTTCAAATCTTGGCTCAGACGTTTACTATATGACCCTGAGAACTTACTTCTCTCAGTCTCAGTTCCCTAATCTGTAATATGGGAATACCATGTATACTACAGAATTTTATGAAATTCAAATGAGATAATATATGTAAAATACTTTGCAAACCCTAAAGTGTTTTCTAAGTATTAGTTATTATTATTATTAGTACATTGTAAGCACAAATATACCATGAAACAAGGGTAGAGATATGTTGGTAAATATACAAAACATAGAGACATGATGTCTAATCAGGAAGCTCAAAAGCTGAAGAGAGACATCATCTGAAAATAAGAGAATTATCATTAATGAGGAAAAGCATAGAATCATAAATCATATAGAAAGAAAATAAACCTTTGGAGTCTATCCAAACCCCTTTATTTACGTACAGGGAAAATGAGGGCCCAAGAGGTCAAATGGCTTGCCCAAGGTAACCAAACTGGTGAATCAACAGAACTCATGTGTAAACACAGATTTCCTGACTCCTCCTCTACCGTGCTTTCCACTAGACTGAAAGAATACTCAAGTTATAATACAGCAAGATGGGACTTGAAAGATGATATGCTAAGAGAGCTGAAAAGGAATTAAGAGTAACAATGAACCAACAAGATTGAGTACTGTCATGCCTTAAATGGATGTAGCTGGCCTCTATAAGCCGAATGTTTCATCTGAGGGTTGCCATAAATACTACACACACAACTCACCTGTATTAAAAGTGTATAAAAGCTAATACCCTTTTTCTTCCCTTTTCTTCACTAATAACCTTCTGAAAAAGAGTAGTCTTTATTTGTAATCTCCCCCTACTCCTCAGCCCCTTAAAATATGACTTCTGCCCCCAATGTTCTACTGAAACTGCTCTCAAAGGTTACAAGTGACCTCTCAATCTCTAAATCTAATGGCATCTTAGCTCTCATCCATCTCTATCTTTCTGCAACATTAGACAATACTGATTACTCTTTTGTTATTTTTAATTCTCTCCCATTTTGACTTCTATTCTGATGACCCTTCTACCTCTCTGGTGGCTGCTTCTCCATTTCTTCCCTGGCTCTCTTTCCTCCTCTAAAGCTCAAGGTTCTATTCTTAGACCTTTCCCCTTCACTTCCTACATTCTCTCTCTAGGAAATCTTGTATAATCCCGTGGTTTCAACTCTCACCTCATTGTAGAAGATTCCTAAATTCAAGCCTCACCTCTCCTTTGAACTCTAGTCATTCAGTCCATGGATAAGCATTTATTAAATGCCTACTGTTTCCCAGGCACTATGCAGTCACAGATTTCCCCTTACCTACCGGTCATACCTACTTGCATTTCCCAACGGTACTTTAAGCTCAGTATTTCCTATTTGGACCAAATTCTACTGGCTTCCTTACTTTTGTTAATGGTACCATTGTCTCAAGTACCCCAGCTCAAAATCTTGGAAACATCTTTGATTCTTTTCTCGCCTTGTCTCAGCAACTTCTCTGGGTCTCAATTTTCTCAGTTATAAAATGAGAGAATTATATTTCACAACCTCTCAAGTCCCTTCCAGCTCTATTCTCTATGATTCTATGAGCCTAAATTCAGGCCCTCAGAACCTCCCATGTAGACTCTTGTAGCTTCCTAATAAATACTTCCATTTTAGTTTCTCTTTCCTCCAATCTATACTATATACCATAGTCATATTAATGCTTATAAAGCATAACTGTGAATATGTCCTTCTCTTGCTCAAAAAACATATAATGACTTCCTAATAACCCACAGAATTAAATCCAGTTTGACAGTCAAGGCCTTCTGCAGTATTGACTCAACTTATTTTAATAAGTTTCTCTCTCTCTATTCCTGTACAAATACTCTATGTTCCCTACAAACTGAATTATTCACTTCCTCCTACAAACCCCAGTGCTTTGCTGCCTCTAGTACCTTTCTAATGATAGTCAACGACTTTGCCACTCTTTTTCCACAACATCTCTGATCATCAGAATGATATCTCTTCCCTCAAGTCTGAGCTCAATGCCACTTCTTCCACGAGGCCTTCTCTGATTCTTTAATTCAAAATGACATCTCTCTCAGCTGACTTCTGACCACCTCCCCAATACTGGACTACACAGTTTTCTTATGTCATTTATCATATTCCATCAGTTTTGTTTTTAGCTCTCCCCCCTCACTAGATCATGAGTTCTTCAAGAGCACCAACTATTTTATTCATCTTTGTCTCCCCCAAAGTGCCTTACACAGATTATATACTCTGTTGAATTCATCTGAACAGGGCTACAATTTTTGCAGTAATAAGATACTTGAGATTATGGAAAACCTTATGCATTTCCCACATTCAATCCATCCTAACCTCTTCCTCCTATTCAATTCTAGGCCCAACTCATTATCTATCCTCTTTGCTTGTCCAAAATACACATATTGATTATTGTCAATGACACATGAATTGACTATTATAGTGAGCTACCCCTACCACTGTATACTATGATACTTGCAATATGTGTTTTTCAATATTCTTTTTCTATTATGTTAGATCAATCTCATATTTCTGTGGGTTTTTCTGAGGTAATTCAGTAGCACTGAATGGCTCAGAGAAATTAATATGATTTCATCTGTGAAAGAAGTACTTAGAAAACCTCAATATGAAATTCTTTTGTTTGGGCTTTTCAGTGGGCCTCTTCCACAACATCAATGAACGTAGATGATGAATATATTCTTTCCCTCTTCATTGAGACCCCAAACAGATTAACACTCTTAAAGTCTATTTCTTTAAAATTAATGTGCTTATGGGGATGTCGTCTCGCTGAACACAACAATCTCTGAAAAATTAAAATTACAAAGAACTCAAGGGACAGTACAAATACAAATAGTGGTCATAAGCAGGGTCAATATGAAATAACATCTTTCATCCAAGAAGAAGTATAAAGGAAATTATTGTTTACCACAAGAAAAGCCATGTAATGACAGCAAGGGATAACAGATGAACAGTGAAAGTGCTATATTGGTACCCCAAAGATACTAAAAGAATAAGAGAAATGCTCCCACTATACTGGATATATCTTCAGTGGAGCATTCACAGCAAAACATGAATAGAGATTGTATAGAAGATTAGTTCTTTTATCTATGGCAGTGGTGAAAGACCCCATATGTGTATATATGTAATCTAATGTATAATATAATAATATATTATATACATATATACAATATACATATAATAATATACAAGTTTATATCTGTGATTATGAAGTAAGGATAGTGATTTTAACATGAGGTTTGAAGATAGTACTGGTTCCCTACAAAATCACCAGCAGACACACACGTGTAATAGGCCCATAAAATAGTATGAGTTGTTTTCAGGTATATGAATTACATCTGTGGCAAAAAGAGTGATTACAAAATATATATTTTAAAATGACATTCTTGAATAAGTGACCCCATGATAACATTATACAATACAGTGCAATGCAATGCAATATAATAAAAACTGAAAAGAACAAAAACATTTTGTTCCTTAGTTGACCTTGGAGAGTTACCACCCTCTTACTTGAAGTGTTAATAATTGCTGTTCTTTAATGATGCTAATTTAGTGGTTAGAACGTTGCTAAGCTGTTTTCTTTGAGATTTAAGGTAGCCAAGATCTGACTCATGTTTTGATTACTCATCTAACAAAGTTTGGACTTTAACCATAACAGATTTTTAATATGCTTATCTAGATATAGATTCCTAACATCTGGGAAAACCTAGGAGCCTTCTTTGCTCTGATTCTTCTCCCACCTAACTTGAAATGCTAAGTGTGAAGCACCTACTCTAAGCAGAGTACTTTTATTTATTTTTTCTTTTTTTTAAGAAGTTTTGTGTCTTTGAATAAGTTTGTACAAACTGAAATTAATCTTCAAGACAATAAGGGTGGAAAGTAGATGTGAGTGTTATTTCTTTACTACTGGAAAGTATAAGTCACAAAATCACAAAGATCCTTGTTTCTGCTTCTCCTCCTCTGATCTAAACATCCATATAGTTGGTGAATGGTGAAAGATGGAGGCAGAAAGTCTTAACACGCAGATAGTGCAACCTATTGTTACTCGACTCCCTCTTCCCTTCCCAATGGCCTTCTTCTCATAAGGAGCACGAAGAATGTGAAGAGAAGATCAGTGTCACCTTCCCCAAAACTAGCCTTCAGATTTTTACTGCAAGTGAACTTGTTGGGTTCCCTACCAAGTAAAAACTTTGGAACCACCCCAAAACTGAACCATCCTTGCCAGGGGTGGGGAACTTGCGGCCTCTGGGCCACATATGGCCCTCTAGGTCTTCAAATGCCATCCTTTGGCTGAGGTTCTGTGAAGTTTGGATTCAGTCAAAGGGCTGCACTTGAGGACCTGGAGGGCCATATGTGGCCTGGAGGCCACAGGTTCCCCACCCTTGTCTATTCCTATAATTTCACTGATGATGCAGTCTAATTAATCAATAAATAAACACTCATTAAGCATTTATGGTGGACCAGCACTGTGGAGCACTGGGAATACAAAAAGAGACAAAAGACAATCCTTACCCTCAAGGAGCTCACAATCTAATGAGGAAGCAACATGCAAACAAATACAAAGTAAGCTAAATAGGAAATAATAGAATTAATAAAATCAAATAATGAATAAATAGAATTAATTAAAAGAATTAAGAGGGGTCCTAGCACAAACCCTGATAGAATTTCAGTGTGTAAGAGTAAGGGTGTCATACTCACAGCCATGATAAAACAGTAGAGTTCTGAGGAGTCAAATTGCAACAGATAGTCATTTCACTGATACTTTGAGCAGCACTTTTTAAAACATCTATACTAGGAGGTTCTTAGCCTTTCTTAAGTTCTGGACCCCTCTGGCAATCTCACGAAGACAATGAACCACTTCTCAGAATGTTTTTAAATGCAAAAAATAAAATATAAGGGATTACCAAAAAAAGCCAATTATGCGGAAATACAGTTAGCAAAATAAACATTTTTTTTAATTTTATGAATCCCATGAAAACCCTACTCGAGCCCCTAGATTATTGCTCCCATTTCAGCCTCTAATTTGGCCTCCTGAGAAAATCTAAGGTCAGAATTTTGTTGTTCCCTTAAATGCTGCTCCTCTTTGTTCTAGGCCCTTTTGGCCTAGTGATTGTGCCAATCACCAACCCTACATCATTCTCCTTATTGGTGAGCAGTCTAATGCTCCTCTAAGGAAATGGCTTGTGGTAGATAATAGCAATGATACTCATTGCCCTGAACATTCTTCATCAACGTACTCCAGAGACAGTGCACTGCAGTGACTAGTAGGGAGGACCTTTAGGGCATTGGCCATACTTTGGATAGTGTTTCATCCTCTAGGAAGCAAAATTTTGGCCCAAGCAATAGCTGGAGCTACCTGCCCTGCCTACCAGCTGCACCACAAGTCCTCCAGAGTCATCAACTGGACAAAGGATGGCCTGGACCTCCAACCCTTTCACCTGGCCTCCTGGATTATCTATCCCTCTTAGAGGATTAACTCAAGTACCTCCTCCTACACAGGTCTTTCCTGATTCCCTTGCTTGTTAAAGCTCTTCCCCTCATTGCTGAAATTACTTCACATTGACCTTGTATACATTTTCATCTGCATAGCTGAGAATCATGGAATATAAGTCACTGAAGAACTGAAAATGAGTATCACCCAAAGTGCAGATGGAGAGGTGCATGGTGGGTATAACACATTGTAATGAGATAAAGGCACTTACCACAGCACCTGGCATATAGTAGGCTATATATGAATTCCTTTTTCCTCCCCATCCCCCAACCATGGTGGAAATCTTGTTTTAAGCCATTTGAGTAATGAGTGTATTTTATATCTACTTATAGTATATTTGGTGTTTACTACCATCCCTCCAAGCAAAGTGGAAACTCTATGGAGGTAAGAGCTGTTTCATTCCAATCTTTACACCCCCAGTTCCTGGCACATAGTAGACATTGAATAAATGCCTATTGAATTGAATTTTTAATAATGACATTAAAATAAATAAGTAATGGAAAAGGCCATTAAGCTATGGCTAGAGATTTCTTTTGGGGGGGCAATTAGGTGGTACAATGGGGAGAATGCTGGGACTGGAGTCAGGAAGACTAGCTTTCCTCAGTTCAAATCTGGCTTCAGACACTTATTAGCTGTGTGACACTGGGCAAGTCACTTAACTCTGTTTGCCTCAGTTTCCTCATCTGTAAAATGAGCTGGAGAAGGAAATGGCAAATCACTGCAGTATCTTTATCAAGAAAATCTAAATGATTCTATTGTGAATCTATTAGAATGACTAAAATGAGTGAACAAAGAGATTTCTTGAGGAGGTCACTTCATTTCCTTTCCTAGAGAATTCAAATTCCCAATCATCTGGACGGATATGAATCAATTCCTTCCTAGAATCAATGAGAAAGAATTTATGACCTCATGAAATCACTTCTAGGATGATGGTATTCCTTTTAAAAGATCTTCTTTTAGTTGAAAGGAACCTATTTTCTTTCCTTCCTACTCCATTTTAAAAAAGGAAAGCAAAAAGAAATAGACAAACTCTTTGTTTACAAATATGCGTAGTCAAACAAAACAAATTCTTTCATTGGCCATGTTAAAATGTGTGTGTGATTCTACATCCAGAATCCATTACCTTTCAGTCAAGAGGTGGATAGCATGCTTCATTATCAGTCCTTTGGAATCACGTATGATCATTGTGTTGATCAGACTTCTCATTGCTTTAGGAGTTATTTACTTTTAACAGTGTTATTGTTATTATATAGATTGTTCTTCTCATTCTGGTTACTTCATTCATCATCCATTTGCAAAAGTCTTTGAAATTGTTCATTTTTACAATATTGGTGTTATTGTATGACTTGTTCTTTTGGTTATTCTTACTTCACCCTGCATCAGTCTATGTCTCTTTGAAATAATCTTTTTCCTCATTTCTTACAATGTAATAGTATTCCATCACATTTATATATCACAACTTGCTTAACCGTGCCCCAATTTAGGGGAATCCTCTTTGCTTCCAGTGTTTTGCCACCATACGTGCATGTGCGCGCACATACACACACACACAAACTGCTATAATATTTTTATACATATAGGACCATTTCCTCTTTCTTTGATCTCTTTTAGGTACAACCATTCTGAAAGAATACATATTAATTCATAATACTGATGCATGCAAATATTTTTTCTACTCCCAACTAACCCTTCTTCATTAAATGGTTCCTCCAAAACCATTTCATGGGATTTCAAGACCATGCCTTTGCACGCCAAGGAACCAGAACAGAAGAATTAGGCTGAAATAGGGGAAATGGTCAAAAAGTATGTCCAAATTACATTGCTGAAAGTTAAAAAGCACTATAAAAATATATGTCCATTTGCATTTTTTATTTGTTTCAACCAAAAACGTGACAAAAGAAAAGACTTTCGTACTGTAGGAGGGAAGATTTAGATTAAACATTAGAAAAAAATTCCAAGCTGTAGTGGTTGTTAAATACCAGGAGACTTCAATAGATGGAGGAGCTGCCACAAAAAAATGTTGTTTTTTTTTTTTTTCAAAAATGGTAGCCAGAGATCTTTATGGTATGGTTTCTGTAACCCTTTTTAAGAGACATAAAGGTAGGAATGATTCCTTTGAATCTGCAATTCAATAAAAAGCCTTAATAATTCATAATACCAAAGGATCAGCTATTTAGAGCTACATGTGACATTAGGGATCATCTGGTCCAGGGCCTCTCCAACTTTTCTGTCATGGATAACTCTTTGGCAGTCTGGTGAAACTTATGAATTCCTCTCAGATTGTTTGTTGTATCTATTTATAACTGAAGAAAATTCTAAATTTCAGTTAAAGGTTAATGAAAATAAATATTGTGACTTTTCCCCCTCCCAAATTCTCAGACCACCTGAAATCTAATCAGTCTGTAGATCCCAGGTTAAGAATCCTCGATCCACTTCAAGTCCTTAATTTAATTTATTTCTATTGATATGTTTTGTTTTTTATGACCTTTATTTCTATTTGAAATCATCCCCTTTTTCCTCCCCATATAACCATTCCCTTTAACAAAGAATAAGACAGAGTAAAAACAGTTCAGCAAAACAACAATGGAGTTCTCTGACAGTTTGTCCAATATTCTGCGCCCACAGTTTCCTCACTTCTGCAAAGACGGGAAGGAAGTAAATTTTCTCATCATTTCTTCAAGACCAAGCTTGGTCTTGTTAATCAATCATAGATTTTTGTTGTTGTTCTTTCCATTTACATTGTTGTAATGAGTGGTATATTGTTTTCCTGGTTCTGTCTCCCCATGCTTCTCTGTCTTCTTCATATTTATTGCTTCATATCATGCAGTAATATTCCATTACATTAATGCACCACAACTTGTTTAGACAGTATTCAGTCAATGTACTCTCCTCATTTTAAAGATGAGGAAACTGAGGCCCAGAAAAGATGAATAGTTTGTCCAGTTTCATACAAGTAGTAAATGAGAGTGTCAGGCAAATCCAGATCCTTGACTACAAATATTTTTCTGTTACATCCTAATAGATATTATTTTAAAATAAATGTCACAATAATTTAATAAACATACATATGTACACATACACACAAACATTTGCTCCAAAATCAAATTTTCTACTCTTTGAAAATGAAAAATGGTTCATATTCAATGAACACTGCTTCCTCCATATTCCTTTTCCCTTCTTCCAGCCAAAGACACAAAACACACACACACAAACAAGCACTTATACTAAGACACTTATATACATCAATCAACCAACTCACAAGTACTTTTGAGTATCTACAATGTGCCTAGAACTGAACTGCCTTCTGAAACTACTGTCATTACAGTCTTTTACATTTTTGCTCTACAAGAGTATTTTAAGTGTGATTGAAAATTATCTTCAACTACTGACTTTAACATTCAAAAATAGCATTACATTACTATTTTACCTGAAGGCCTATTTACTATTTTTTAAAAATTGATTTTTTTAAAAAGATCACAGTATAAAATACCAACATCATGTTGTAAATCCAGAGATAGCAAATATAATTAAAAAGGTCATTTCCTTTACTAGGATGTTCTGATCTGAAGGTTAACTTCCAATTACAGTTAAAGAGACACAAATTTCATTCCAGTACAGCTGAAACTCATTTTGATCTATGTTAATTTGTTTCACAATAACCTTCTATTGTGTTCAATATTATAAGGGAGCTCAGAAAACTTGTTTACTTGATTCAGTCATAAGATGTGTAGTACCAATAGGAGTTATTAA
Source organism: Vombatus ursinus (assembly GCF_900497805.2). Taxonomy (NCBI): domain Eukaryota; kingdom Metazoa; phylum Chordata; class Mammalia; order Diprotodontia; family Vombatidae; genus Vombatus; species Vombatus ursinus. The sequence goes on from NW_020954639.1 coordinate 3,788,973, forward strand.
TACCACTTATCATCACAAGTTACCATCTTGCAAAATATTTGAATCAAGTTACCACATGGTTACCAAGGAGGGATTATGAAATACCACAGACTAACTCTCTGAACTCACATTACTTATGTAAGTCACATACTCGGCATACCCTGTAAGTAAAAGTACAGCTGTATTAAATGAAAAGCACCACGTAGATTACACAAGACAGAAACTAACCAATTTGAACAGTCTAAACGCAAGTCTTTCCATAGTCCGGGCCCAGTGGTTTCTAAAACAATTCAGATGTCAACTGTGAACAGATAAATGGATCTTGTTATGTGTTTTGACTGGATGCCCAAGAGTCCAACACAAGCCCACAGAATTGTCACCCAGAAAACAAAAGGTACAGATTTTAAGAAATTTCTGAGGGATAGCTGCCAACTTCCTTTAACTGGTTATAGATAGATTTTTATCTCAAAAAGTGGGGGATTCATTTTATTCTGGACCGTGTGAGGTTGAGGAATGTTGAGAAGCCTGCTGGATTCATTTCAAATAAGGAGATAGATATATAGTGGAATGCCCAGAGTTGGCACTGTGTCCAATTCTTATTTGACATTCTTATTGTGACTCAAGAAAGTAAATGGCACATTTACAAATGAAACTTTTAGGTGAGTTTTGAGAGACAATGTGATGTAATAAATAGAAATCTAGACTTTGATTCAGAACGGTTGATTTCAAATGCCTCTTAAGACACTAAATGTATAATAAATCACAACCTCTCAGAGCTTCAGTTTTGCCGTCTACAAAATGGAGATGATAATATTTAGAGGCAGTTAGGTGGCATAGTAAATGAAATGCTAGCCTTGGAATCAGGAAGATCTGAATTCGAATATAGTCTCAGATATTTACTAGCTATGGAACCCTAGGCAATTGAAATAACTTCTCTGTGACTCAGTTACCTCTCCTGTAACATGGGGATGATAATAGCTAGGGTTATGGGAAAATCAAATGAAAAAAAACATATATAAGGCATCTTGCAAACCTTAAAGTTCTGTATAAATTCTAGCTTTATTTTTATGGTTATTAGTTAATATTACTTGTGCCACCTACTTTAAAAGGTTGCTGTAAGAAAAGTATTTCATAAACTTTAAAGCACTACAAAAAATGTGAATGATTATTTTAAATCAGGAGGGGTTCTAGCTACCTGCCACAGTAGGGAAATTATATTAGTGAGACAAAGGGAATGAATGAGTAGGCTGAGATATGGACATGGGTGAACTGAATGAGTGTCATATTAAGGCATACCATACAAAAGCATTTGCTTGGTGGTCCATGAGGTAGCCTGCACTTTTTTTGCAGGAAAATAAAATCAACAGTGTCAAACTTCTGACTGGCCTTTACATCTGCTCCCCTAAAGTCAGTCTTCTGTTATCATAAATGAGATAAGCCATTCCTGGAATCCCTGCCCTAGAAGTCCCACAACCTAGAAGGGCCCCTCCCTTAGCAGCCAAGTTACTTCCAAGGAGTGACTAAGAATGCTTTACATTCAGAATCCTTCCAGCTGTCACTTTCAATCCAATTGATTATTCTTGGTATGCCTATATGGGCATCTAATTGTAGTAACTGATACTTCCGGGAATCTGCTGATTGGGCGGTGGCTGGTAAATCTGACCAAAAGTTATGGTCAGAATGGGCTAGAAACAGTCCTGCTACCAAGTTAATAGACACTGCCTTAGACATGGGAAAACCTAGGCAATTATATTGAATGAATGAGTTACATGATAACTGTAGGCATGAAACATGAAACACCAAGCCTATCGCCGGTAGTAAAAATAGGTCCTCATCTCTGAATCAGAAGTAACTCTGGGGGCTTAAACATCATATGTGCACTAGATATTTCATGATTCATTGACTAGATATATGAACAACACAAAGAATTGTCTCTTACTCAGGTGATGACCTCTGAAATGAAAATTAAATTATGCTGCAGAAACTTCCTTAGAAGTAGGAAAGCATAAAATAGAATACAATGAAATACCTAGCTCTTCTGTAGCTCAACTCCACTGTTAAATCTTAGAGCATTAAACCAATTTCTCTCTTTGTCTCCCTCTCTGTCTCTGTCTCTGTCTCTCTGTCTCTCTGTCTTTCTCTCCATATATAAATTAATCATGAGTGGCTAATTTTGATTATTCCATTAGCTAACAGAAGTAGACATTATTTAACATGTCGACTCTATTAAAAATGTGTTTTCAGTAATAATTTATGAAATGATTACAAGTTAAATAGCTACATGGAAACTTGCTTAAAATATTATTTTATAAGCCAGAACATTAATTAGCTATAATACTTAGAGGAAGAACCTATTTTTGAGCACCTATAACGAGCACAGCATGATGCTCAATTCTACAACCTACTGCCATCAGTTTTTTTTTTTTTCATTTTCATAGGAAAAACGTGTCCCTCAAACAAGGGAAGAGAATGAACCTCCCTGGAATTCATGCTGAATAGAGAACATACTTGACCTGGATCCAGATTCTGCCTATAACACAAGCTGTGTGACCGTGAAAAATCACTTCATCTTACTGCCTCAATTTCCTTGTCTGTAAATGGAGATAACAATATCCATAGCATCTGTACTCTTCAGTGTTCTTGTGAAGCTTATATAAGACAATGCATACAAAAGGCTTTACAGACTTTAACAAATTGCATAATATCAGTTACTGTGATAGGTAAATAGCTTTGGCTGCTTAGATGTAAGTATTGACTGACAGGTTAATTCCAGGTTTATCAGGGATTGATTGAATAATGCCAGACAACCAAAGAACCATGAGGGATTTGGGGAGCAGGGGAAGGGAGGAAGGAAAAGAATGGGAAAGGAAAGGAATTATCATTTGTACAAATGCTTTTATATATATACCACCTACTATGTGACAAGTACTGTGCTAAACACTTTTTACAAATACTATCTCCTTTTATCCTCACAGCAACCCTGGGAGATGGATGCTGTTGTTGTCCCCATTTTACAGTTAAGGAAACTGAGGTAGCTGGAGGTTAAGTGATTGGCCCAGGGTCACAAAGCTCATAACTGAGGCCAGATGTGAACTCAGTTTTCCTGACTCCAAACTCAGCACCCTATCCACTGCACCATCTAGTTGCCTAAGTTAGATTAAGAGATGCCTTATATTCTTTTAGTCTATAAATCTGTCTCAGGTCAGTTATTGAAGTCAAAGTTAAGATCCAGACCAATGATTTCATTGACATAAGGAGCTCTCAGGTGATAAGGTAGCAATATGGGTTCCCACCTTCCTTCTCTGTAATATATAGTCCTATAGAGTTGCCTAGACTACTGAGAATTTAAGTGACTTTTCACACAGCCCTTATGGGTGAAAGATAGGACCTGAACCCACGTGTTCCTGACTCTGAGAACAGTTTTCTATCCATCTATGTATGCTACCTGTACTACACTGTGTCTCTTATTGGAGTCAATCAATCCTAAACCAATGATCCTGTGAACCCCACTTTGTTTCCCATGCAATTTTAGCCAACATCTTTAAAAATTTCATAGTTGTAATAATAATGATAATAATAATGGCTGTCACTTACATAGCATTTTAAGCTATTTATATTGAAATTTTTGAAGTGTTTCACATGTTCATTTCATTTGATCTTGGAAATTAATCCCTAATTGATCCTGGAATTCTGTGGCCATATCTTCCCCTTACTCTATAATTTTGTGCTACTTCTAATTATACCATACACAGAGCACACACTTATTAAGTGCTTATCAACAAATGCACATAGACGTTTATTGTCTTTCCAATATCACATGACCTGAAACTTTCCTAGAAATGCTAAAAGGGAATAGGAAAGGTTTGGAGCACAGCCCACAGATGGTATGCCTCTTTCAAGTACACAAGTTGGAAGAGCTCAAGGAATTATTACTTTCAAGAAGGTTAGAACCTAGTTATAGAGATGAAACATATGAAATAATGAGAAAACAAAGGAAGTATATAGCAATGAATTCCAAAATGCTTTCCCTCAAATGTTGAAGGAAAATTAGGAAGGAAAAAAGAAAAAGCTCACATTGATGTAGTATTTGAAGGCTTGCAAAGCACTTTATGTACATTGTCCCATTTGCTCTCTCTCTAGGTAAGGTTCTATTGAATCTTTCTGAGTATATGTGAAGTTTACAAGAGGTCTCACCAACCCTGTTATTCTACACAATTTTGTGTGTTTACAAAAAGACATGACTTCTGACTGACTCATCCAAATGACTAGTTAATTCAGGGAAAAGAATCTTTCTAAATTAGTAATTCAGTTCAGTCCAACCAGAAGGTCTTCTTAGGCCTTTGTGAGATATTGTCTAATTGCTTAATAGTGAGATGGCTCCAGTTAGGACAAAGAAAAAAACATACAAAGTTTTTATGTAAAGTTCTTTTTATACTTCACATGTGGTAGTTCTCTTATGATATGAAGTTAGGCATGGCCACAATACCCTGGCACACAATACAGTATAGTATAATACAATCCACTACAGTTTAATCCAATACCCCTCCTGTATCACTTCCTTGTCCTGACAGAGGGGTCTACATAGCTCAATGAAACTATGAAGTATATCTTTCAGAGAGTTCTGACAAAAAGTAATCCACTGGAGAAGGAAATGACAAATCACTCCAGTATCTTTGCCAGGAAAACCCCATGGACAAGGGCCTAGCATGCTGTGGTCCAGAGGGTCATGAAGAGTCAGATACAACTGAACAGCAGAACAACAACAACAAATAATGCTACATGATAAATATACAACAAAATACAGTATAATTTATGAAGCACCTACTATGTGCCAGATGCTGGAGGAGATAAAAGCGCCTCCTTATTGTTTGATAACTTCACTAAAACCTAGTACCTCACTCTGTACCTTACACATAGATGCTTAATAAATGCTCGTTTAACGGAATTTACCTAGCTTAACATATTTTCATCCAGATTCTCTCTGGTTTTGACCCTCTCTTTCTTCCTTACGGTTTCCCCTATTTGGCTCAGTTTATCATTTCTGACAACTCAGCTTACATTTGGTTTCCATTGCTACCAGCTCCGTTGGATTTGACTTAGCCAGCTCCCTCATGGACTGGATCTTTTAGCAGCATGAACTAGCGTCCCACAATAATTCCCATTCAGCTGGCTAACAGTTAACTCTTTATTTTCCACTGTATTTCAGTGGGCTCCTGACAGTACTTTTTAAAGGTTAAAAAGCAAACAGAAAAATGCTATGATTAAAACTAACCATTCTTTAGGATGACCTGAACACTTGATTCTTGTGGAATCCATCCCAAACTACTCTGAGCACACAGATTGTTCCATGTCAGACTATTCACTCTTTGGAATATTTTTGAATCATGTAAATGTAAAATCTGCTGGGTTATACTGTGTATGTCAAGGGGAAGGAAGAAAAAAAACATCCTACCCAACTAGCTACCAAGCAAAACTCCTCTGAGACTCTCTGGAAGGGCATTATTTAGAGAGGTCACTAGTACTAACTTTTCATATAAATCTGTTAGAGCTTTAGTTTGGATATTGGACATATGGTTTAGTGGAAAGATTGGATGCATTTGCATAAGATATACAAGTTTTGGAAGGATGACCATTTTAATAAGGCTGACTAACAGAGACAAGAAGAGGGAGGTGTGACCATCTGTTTAGCTTCTTCTCCTTAATTTTATTTAGCACCTGCAAAAAAAATTAAATTTGAACCATTTCTGAATTTAGGAAATGTAAAGGACCTGTCTAGGAATCCCTCCTGTGTCCTTCTCCAAGCAAAGGCAAGGTCAGGTCCATCACTACCCCTGTGAAATCAAAGGTCATTGAATTTCGTAGTCAATTTGGTACTCCCCAAACCTGTTTTTACTGTTCTAAGACAGACGATCAATATGCCAACTGATGTTTTGCTGCTTTCTGTAAGGACAAAGGGAGTAAAATCATTACAGGTAAGAATGGCAAAGGCCTCTGACTTCAGAGGCTGGAATAGCCAATTCTAAAGTTAATAAAAGGGCATAGAGATTTCAAAGCTATTCCCACAAATTCCTGTGATACGGCACATATGAATGAAAATAGCTCTCTTTAAATGTACATAGACATACTGTACTTTAATTGGTATGATCTCTTTGTGATATTTTAATCATGTTAGCAATATTGACAAAGAGCCTAAACACAGGGTAAATAGTTATGACAAGCTGACACGAAAAGTAATGAATATGTGAGTGATTAAATGAGTGATTTTTAAATATAGTCAGGGGCTTCTGAATACCTTACTGATTGTCCCTAGTGATTGTTGGAGGGGATTGAGCAGATATCCCAGCCGATGGTGCTAAATGAAACCAACTTACCCACTCAAGCAAGTTATTGGTTATTAGTCACACATAAGCAACTTAGACATGCCTACCAAAGAGGAAAGTCGAGAATGGAGTGGGAAGGTTAGCTTCAAATCAGAATTCTAGCAAAACTTGGGTAACTAGAGGCCAGGTAAAGGCAGCAAGATGACAAAGTGCCCTGGGCCTGAAGTCAGGAAGACCTGAGTTCAAATACAGCTTCAGCTACTTCTTAGCTGTGTGACCCTAGACAAATAATTAAACCTCTCTCTGCCTCAATTTCCTCAACTGTAAAATGAGTATAATAGTATCTATCTCCCAAGGCTGTTATGAGGATCAAAATGAGATGATATTTGTAAAGCGCTTAGCAAACTGCCAGGCACAGGGTTGTGTTCAGTAATCTCAACCATGTATAACTCTTCGTGACTCCTTTTGGGGTTTTCTTCGCAGGGATACTGGAGTGGTTTGCCATTTCCCTCTCCAGCTCATTTTACAGATGAGGAAACTGAGGTAAACAGGGTTAAGTGACTTGTTCAAGGTCACATAGCTAGTAAGTGCTTGAGGATGGATTTGAATTCAGGAAGATGATTCTTCCTGACCTCAGGCCTGGCACTCTATCCACTGTGCCTCCTAGTAAGTAACTTGGTCCATAGGAAGCACTTAATTAATGTTTGTTTCTTTCCTTTCTTCCTTCCTTTCTTCCTCCCCCCCTTCCTTCTTTCCTTCCTTTCCTTATAGTGAAGATAAGATGTGTCAATCCACAGAAGTTATGGGGGGAATATTGAGGGAAACCACATTGGACTACAGGTACACATACAGCATGGTCTGGTTATATATCACATTCTCTATGTGCTTATAAGTATAGCTATATTTGAGATCTAGAGGGTATGAAGATTGTGGAGAACTTTTTAGCGAACCACAGAATTTTTTCTGTGTTTACCTTCCAACCGGAAACATTCACATGAAGTATGTAAAATGTGGGTTGGTCATCTCGTTTGGTAGAAGCTAAAAGGCTTTGGTGAATGTTTCTTTATAATCTAATTTGAGATGAGAATGAGTTCCTGGATAGGACAATAATAATAATAATCCAAGAAAAAAGGTTGGAAAGAAAAATACTTTGAGGAGATGATGGAAAATTAAAAACAAAGTTGAGAGATGAGAAAGAATTGGAGAAACTTTGAATTACTAAAGTTATGTAGAAGATAAGAAAATGATCAATAAGGGAGGAAGGAAGTGCATCTTTTTAAAGTACTTATATGCCAGGCACTATACAGATGTTATCTCATTTAATCTTCACAACAACCCTGAATGGTAGATACAATTATTATTCCCATTTTACAGCTAAAGAAACTTAGGCATACAGAGGTTAAGTGACTTGGTTTACATGGCTGTTAAGTATTTGAGGCCAGATCTGAATCTGGGTCTTCTTGACTCTAGGCCCAGTGCTCATGCCACGGAGCCACCAGCTGACCCATTTGTGGATCTAGACCATTTGAGGAATAATCAGTGTGTCATGATCCACAGAGTGGGTAAGGACAATGTATGGGCACCAACAGGCAAAAAGAAACCTATTATGATCCCCAGGATAAAGAAAAATATTATGATGATCAGAGATTCCTTGCTAGGGTAACATAATCATATGCAGATACGATTTAGCCATTAAAGGGATGTAGTATCTTCATGGAACCTATAAATGAGATATAATGAAGTCAGACAAAAAACATCAAACCTGATGACCACTAACCACTTCTAGTGATTCACACAAATTATATGACTAGAGGAGACTAGAAATTGGCTTTAAGCACTTCAAAATGAATGGATGCCTGAAGAAATTAAGGACATAAGTGGTCTTTTTTATTTTTTCTTCCAGCTAAAGGTTAGAATTTTAAAAGAGAGAAGAACTACTCTATGTAAATAGTATTGAGAATGGAATTTGTTTTTCTGGCCCATTGTTTCAAATATTGGAATGATGAGCTCTGGACTACTCTAAGGATAGAGAGCAACTGATGAGAACTGGAAATAATATATTTGTCCAGAGGTATGCCCATTTCAATAAGAGGAATTTCAATTCAATTCAACAAAAATTTATTCAACACCTCATTTGTAAAGAGCATTATACTAAGCACTAGAGAGAAGAAAAAAGTGCATATGACATGGTCCCCCTGAATCAGCTTTGGGAATCCATGTATGGAATCTCAACACATCCTCAAATTGCCTAAAGATATGCAACCAAACATACCCCAACCAAAACTCTCTTTTGAACTTGTATAATTTATTTGGGATGGCTTGATGGTTCAGAGGCAGCTAGGTGGTGCAGTGGATAGAGTACCAGTCCTGGAGTTAGGAAGACTCATCTTCCTGAGCTCACATCCAGCCTCAGACGCACACTAGCTGTGTGACCTTAGGCAAGTCACTTAACCCTCTTTGCCCCACTTTCCTCATCTGTAAAATGAACTGGAGGGGCAACTAGGTGGTGCAGTGCAGTGGAGACAGGAGGACCTGAGTTCAAATCCAGCCTCAGACACAAAGCCCTCAGTAGCTGTGTGACTCTGGGGAAGTCAATTAACCTCAATTGCCTCACCAAAAAAACAAAAAACAAAACAAAAAACAAAAAAAAAACTAAACTAAACAATAAAATGAACTGGAGAAGGAAATGGCAAACCACTCCAGTATCTTTGCCAAGAAGACCTCAAATGGGGTCATGAAGAATCTGAAATGACTGAACAACAACATGCTGTATCTACTTTCAAGTAGTCACATTATTGATTAATCCCTCTCTCTACTTCCACCCTGTGATTCAAACCAAAACAAATTCTCTAGGTTCTTTACACTAAAATCCCATGCTGCATTTCTCACAAACATATGAATGCAGCTTCTCAACACACATAGTCCCTTAATTGGCTAATGCTCCTTTAACAACCTGGGAGGTGGTGGTAATTCACACAACAGGAAACTGAGCACACACCATTCACCTCTTCAAAATCTACCATCTTTCCAAACTCAGCTTATACTACTCCCCTCTAATTTCTAGTCAAAATGGCTCAACAATGCATCTCCTATTCTTACATTACCTTGTCTTCCTTAATTCCACCCTCCGTGAATAGAAGAAAGAGACTCCAATCAACCATAGACATCCATCTCTATTGAAATATTCCCCTTTAATTCAAGGCCCAATGCAGAGGTCACTTTCCTCATTAAGCCTTCCCTGATGCTCTAAGCTGAAAACGGACGTCTCTCTTGTCCAGTTTCTCATAACCCTTTGTCTAGAGACTCTAGACATTCCTTTGCACTTATTCCAGTGTACTCTGCATTATGGTCATTCTTCTGTTTTCTTATCTTTCCCTTTAACATTATAAGCTGTTTGAGAACAGCGTTCTACCACTGCTTTACACATGTCTGTTGAACTGAAATAAAAGATGGAAAAATGAGGCCCGCATAATACTAGTTAGGAAAATTCATAGCTGGTGGAATGGCCATAAGCACAGTATTGATTACAGGATTGATGTCAGCCCAGGCTGACATCTCTAGTGGTGTTGCTGTCTTTGGTCCTCTTTATTCAACCTTTTTTATCAGTAACTTTGAAAAAGGCATAGTTGGCATACTTATCAATTTTGTGTATGACACACAGCTGGTAAGCACTTTGGAAGATAGAACATGAATCCCAAAATATCTCAACAAGTTGGAATGATAGGCCAAATATATCACGATGATAATGAATAGATATAAATATAAGGTCTACTCTTAAGTTCAGAAAAATCAACTGTTCAAGTACAGGCTAGGGCGAGAAGTGGCTTAATAACAGTTCATGTGAAAGAAAAAAAAACCTTTGGGATTTTTGTTGATTATAAGGTTTGTATGAATCAACAATATGCTGCGACAGAAAAAAAAAAGTTGATGGAATCTTTGGTTACATTAGTGGAAATACAGTGTTCTGAACTAGGGTGGTCCCATACTCCTTTGAACTGGTTAAGCCAAGTCTGGATTATTGTTTATAAATCTGTGCACCACATTTTAAGAGGGACAACGTCAAATTGGAGCTTTTTCAGAGGAGAGCAGCCATGAGACTAGGGAGGATGGAGAACTGACTGTATAAAAACAACTTTGAAAGACTGAAGAATTTCTGATTAGTGCAATGGCCAACCACAATTCCAGAGAACTAACGATGAAGCATGCTGCCCAACTCCTGACGGAGAGGGAATGGATTCAATGGACATAATTAAACATACATTTTTTGTACATAGCCAACGTAGGAGTTTGTTCTGCTTTACTAGGCATATTTGTTACAAAGGTGATTGGTTTTGTTTGGGGAGAAAGAAATAGGGAGAAAGAGAAAATAAATACTTATTAATTGAATAAATAAAATTTCATTTAAAAATGGTATGTGTATCTATAACAATTCTGAAAAGGCTCACAAAAAAAGAAAACAATATAAGAATTGGTCAAAAGAACTTGAGATGTTTAGCCTGAAAAAAAAATGCTAAATGGGAAAATAATAGCTATTTTTCAAATATTTAAAGGATTGCCACTCGGGAGAGGGATGAAATATTCTTTATATTTCCAGGGACAGAATTGGGGCCAATAGATGGAGATTAGAGGAAGGCAAATTTCAGCTCAACATAAAAAAAATTGTAAAAATCACAACTGTCTCAAAATGGAATGGGCCACAAGTTCTCTATTACTAGGAATGTTTAAGTAGAAAGAATTCCTATATGGCATGAGATGTGTTTGAAGGCTTTAGAGTCAGATAATCTAGGTTAGAATCCTGATTCTGCCCCTTAATACCTGTGTGACAATGGGCAAGTCACTTAAACTCCCTGTGCTTCAATTTCCTCTTCAGTAAGGTGAGGTGGAAGGGGAGGTGAAGTTGAAGTATATGACTTCTATGTCCCCTTCCAAATCCATATCTAGGTTCCTATGATTCAACTATAATAACTAAGATTTACAGCACATTTCAAGATTTTCAAAGAACTTTCTTCACAACAATCCCATATTGATTTCCTCATTTCACAGATAAGGACACTAAGGCTATGAAGTTTGTTCAAGAAATTCAATTCAATAAACCCTTATGAAGTGCTTACTGTTTGCAAGGGACTGGTGGTTTGCAAGGGACTATATAATAATATAGTAATTATTATATATAACCAATAATAATAGCCACCATATAATACTATTTGTATTGTTAGTATCCATTGATAGAGAAAATCCATGACAAAAGACTCCTATGAATTAAGACTTTTAAATGCTTTTGTATTTTATTAATTATAAAAGAATCTACCTACACACATTTGAAAAATAGTAATGTATGTATGAATAAAACATTTATAGAAGGCATGTTTGCTTATTTTTAGTCTACTTGTGAATTTACCAACTCCTTGCAAACAGGGTATAGCTTTCTTAGAAGTCCATGTATTGGTTGAGAACCATTGTACTTTGCTATACATGGTGTGATTTTAGAGGAATACTTTGGAAGACAAGAAACAGGATTAAGCCTTAGTAGTCTAAAACTGTAATAAGACTTTTGGAACACCATGTAAATATTCACAACCATACAAAAGGTGCCCTCCAAAAGTGCCCTAATAAAATGCAAATGGCTGACTATCTTGAAACCATAATCAGTTAATACTATACTAGGGATGAGTAGGAGGAGAAAGCTAATAGAGACATGACTTAGGGTAAGGAGAAGTGATAGAAAGAGCAGGAAGAAGATGGTAAAGGCAAACAGTTCACTTCACAGTTCACTTTTGCAGCAGGTTGATTGGCTCTCATAAAACTTTTCTGTCAAGGAGAATCTCACTTCCTTCAAAGATCAACTTAGGTATTACTTCCTATGACTTTCGTAATACCAACTATTCCCTCATCTAATTGTTAGCTGTTCAACATTGTCCACCTCCTAAATTTATAACATCTTTACTCTTCTGTATACATACCATAGATGTGGAGCTAGAGGAATCTCACAGGTGACCCAGTTCAACCTCTTCATTTGAGGAAACAGAAGTCTTGGGATGGTAAATGGTTTGCCCAATGTGACATAGACAGTAAATGTCAGAGGCAGAATTTGAACTTTTATATATGAACCCTTATTACAGCTCATTCTACTGTACAGGATAGGTAAAAGTGGTAGAGTAACATTTTATATTAAGAAGATATACTTATGTAGGAAGAAAATACAGGAAGTGGGGTAGGGGAAAGCATGATGCTGGAAAACATTTGGTTCAAGAACAAGAGAGGGAGAAATATGGGACAAACATTTTTATTAAGTACCTGTTATATGCCAAGCACTTGATAAATATTGTATTGTATTGTATTGTTTTATATTGTATAACAAGCCTGGAAGGAAGGTGCTATCATGATCCTCATTTTACAATCAAGGAAACTGAGGTAGACATAGGCAAAGTGATTTAACCAGAGTCACACACAGCTAATTAGTATCTGAGGCTGGATTTGAACTTGGTTCTTCTTGACTTTAGATCCAGTGCTCTATAAACTGTGTTTCTGTTGTTCATTCATATCAGTTGTATTCCATTCTTCATGACCACTTTTAGGGGTTTTCTTGGCAAAGATGTTGAAGTGGTTTGTCATTTCCTTCTCCAGCTCATTTTACAGATGAGGAAACTGAGGCAAACAAGGTTACATGACTTGTCCAGAGTCACACAGCTAGTAAGTGAGACCAGATTTGAACTCAGGTCTTCCTGACTCCAGCCCCAGCACTCTATCCATTGTGCTACCTAGCTGCCTTCACTCTTTGTGCTTCAGTTTCCTCTTTGGTAAAATGGAAGGAAGGGGAAGTTGAACTGTGCTTTTAGTAGCCCACATAAATAAAACCCTTGTTGTCATCAGAGTATACAAGAGACCTTATAGTACATCCTACAGATGAATTGAGGGAAGGAAGTACTTTGTTTTCACCTTGAATCCCTAGCACATAGCACAGTTGCCTGCTTGTAGTTGGCACTTAATAAATATAGATGATCTGAATTTAAATGAGCTCCCATTGTTTGCAGGAATTTACTCTTAATCCTTGCAATACTCTTGCAAGCCAAATGATATCAAAACTTATCCTTATACTACTACCCAGGATGAAACTCAATGTATAGGCAAAACTGACCTGCCTAGAGTCACATAGTGAGCCAGAAAGTGTCAGTAAGGACTAGGATGGAAGTGTCTTGACTCCCAAGTCTAATGATTTTCCAGAAGACCATCTTAACCAAAAGAAAGGGGCTGATTTTTTCATCTGTCTTCTAGATGGAGTAGGGGTCATCAGTTCAAGTGGTGCAATGGCTATGTATATATGATGCCCAACAACCACAGACTAACTGTTTTGTCTATACGCAACCAGAAAATAATTTTGTCTAGGTCTGTGCTTTTTTTAATTGAATTAATCAATAGCCACAACCTTCATATGTATTTGTAACCACAGGCCGATATTTATCTTTAAGTTAGTTCTCTGCCTCTTCTCAAAGCTCTTATTGGAATCTCACTGAAGCATAAGTACCTAAAGATAAAATGAATTATGGGCAAATCTGAAGGACTACTAGCCAAACAGTGCCAGATTTTCCCAACTTCTCCCTGGGAGTACATTAAGCACCTAGGGGTGTTCTTCCATATCACCAATATACTACTTAACTGAATATCTACTCTAATTGCCTAAACATTCTGAATTTCTTCCCTGGCAGGAATGCTCTTGAGTCTTAAGTGAATAGGGATCAATATAATTCAACTTTCTCTCAGTTTTCAGCCAGTCTAAGAAAGTTTGGTCAAGAAATCTGGAACATATTTCTCTAACACTTTGTATTTTTAAATTACATCCTGCCCCCAAATCCTAGGATATTGGGTGTCTATCCATAACTTAAAAAAAAAGAAAGAAAAAAAAGAAAAAGTAAGAAAGAAAGGAAGGAAGGAAGGAAGGAAAGAAGGAAGGAAGGAAGGAAGGAAGGAAGGAAGGAAGGAAGGAAAGAAGGAAGGAAGGAAGGAAGGAAGGAAGGAAGGAAGGAAGGAAGGAAGGAAGGAAGGAAGGAAGGAAGGAAGGAAGGAAGGAAGAAAAGAAAAAGCCTTGATAACTAGGAGAGTTTTCTACAGGGTCTCCTCCACATCCTTTAAAAAAATGTACTAGCCACCTTACTACTCTTTGGAGTATAAAATATTTTGTTCATTTTACATATTCAGGTTTTAGAACAAGTGACTTTATAAAAGTCAGAAAGTTCAGTGCTGAGGGGGAGTTCCTTGAAGCTAGTAAATCATTCACGTATTTTTATGTATTATATTTATTTATCTGTTCCTTCTACCCTCTCCCATCAAAAAGTATTTATTAAGTGTTTTTTATATAACAGGCACTGAGGCTTGTGACTAGCTTAGCTAGCTCATAGAATCCCAAAGGAATTGCTTGGATCTTCAAAACATATAAATGTAACATGATATTCATCACAGGCCCCAAAATTGACTGAAAACTTAACATTTGGTAAATAGCAAGTATCTAAAACTTCAGCAAGCATAATATATAACAGGGACAAGCTAGAAGCATTTCCAATAAGATTGGGGGTGAAACAATGATGTCTATTATCACCTCTGTTATTCAACATCTTACTGGAAACATTAGCTTTAGCAATAAGAGAAGAAAAAGACATTGAAGGTATTACAATAGGCAAAGAAGAAACAAAGCTATCACTCTTTGCAGATGACATGATGTTATACTTAGAGAATCCCAGAGAATCAAGTAAAAAACTACTTGAAATTATAAACAACTTCAGCAAAGTTGCAGGCTATAAAATAAACTCACATAAATCATCGGCATTTCTATATATTACCAACAAAGCCCAACAGCAAGACATAGAGAAATTTCATTTAAACTTATTGTAGACATTATAAAACATTTAGGAGTCTACCTCCCAAAACAAACCCAGGAACTCTATGAATACAATTACAAAACACTTTTCACGCAAATAAAGTCAGATCTAAATAATTGGAAAAATATCAGTTGCTCATGGGTAGGCCAAGCTAATATAATAAAAATGACAGTTCTACCTAAGCTAATTTGCTTATTCAGTTCCACACCAATCAAACTACAAAAAATTATTTTATAGAGTTAGAAAAAATAATAACAAGATTCATTTGGAAGAACAAAAGGTCCAGAATATGAAGAGAACTAATGAAAAGAATGCAGGGGAAAGTGGCCTAGCCATTCCAGATATTATATTATAAAGCAGCAATCATCAAAATTGCTTGGTACTGGCTAAGAAATAGAGTGGTGGGTCAGAGGAATAGGTTAAATATGCAAGACACAGTAGTCAATGACTATAGTAATTTATTATTTGATAAACCCAAAGACCCCAGCTTCTGGGATAAGAACCCACTCTTTGAAAAAAAAACTGCTGGGAAAACTGAAAAGAGTATGGCAGAAACTAGGCATAGACCAAAATCTCACACCATATACCAAAATAAAGTCAAAATGGGTTCATGATTTAGATATAAAGGCTGATATTATAAGCAAACTGGGAGAGCAAGGAATAGTTTACCTGTCAGATCTATGGAGAACAGAAGAATTCATGACCAAACAGGAGATAGACAACATTATGAAAAGCAAGATAGATAATTTTGATTACATTAAATTGAAAAGTTTTTGCACAAACAAAGCCAGTGCAACTAAGATTAGAAAGAAGGTAGAAAATTGGGAAAGAATTTTTACAAGCAGTCTCTCTGATAAGGGCCTCATTTCTAAAACATATAGAGAATTAAGTCAAATTTATAAGAATACAAGCCATTCCCCAATTGATAAATGGTCAAAGGATATGCACAGACAGTTCTCAGATGAAGAAATTAAAGCCATCTATAGTCATATGATAAAATGCTCTAAATCACTATTGATTAGAGAAATGCAAATCAAAACAACTCTAAGGTACCACATCACACCTATCAGAATGGCCAGCATGACAAAACAGGAAAATGATAAATGTTGGAGAAGATGTGGGACAATTGGAACACTAATGCATTGTTGGTAGACTTGTGAAATGATCCAACCATTTTGGAGAGCAATTTGGAACTATGCCCAAAGGGCTATAAAAATGTGCATACCCTTTGACCCAGCATCAGCACTTCTAGGGCTATATTCCAAAGAGATCACACAAACAGGAAAAGGACCTACATGTGCAAAAATACTCATAGCAGCTCTTTTTGTGGTGGCAAAGAATTGGAAATTGAGAGGATGCCCATCAATTGGGGAATGGCTGAGCAAGTTGTGGTATATGAATGTGATGGAATACTATTGTGCTGTAAGAAATGCTGAACAGACTAACTTCAGAAAAACCTGGAAAGACTTGTATGGTCTGATGCTGAGTGAAGTGAGCAGAACCAAGAGAATGTTGTACACAATAACAACCACATTGTGTGATGACTAATATTGATAAACTTAACCCTTCCTGGCAATACAAGGATCTAAGACATCTCCAGAGGCCTTGTGACGGAAAATGCTATCCACATCCAAAGAAAGAACTATGGAAGTTGAATTGCTATTTTTTTTCCTCTTCTGTTGAGTTTTGCTTCCTCTTTCTGGTGGTTCCTCCTATTGGTTTTAATTTTTGCTTATAACATCACTAAGGTGAAAATATGTTTTATATGAATGTAAATGTATAGCCTATATCAGATCGTGCACTGTCTTGGGGAGGGCAGTGGGGAGGAAGGGGGAAAAAAATTTTAAACTCAAAAGTATATGGAAGTGATTATTGATAAATCAAAATAAATTGATAAAAAAAAGAAATGATGAAAGGGTGGTTTAAGAAAAAAAAACAACATGGCAAGACCTATATGAAATGATGCACAGCGAACTGAGCAGAACCAGGAGAAGACTTACACAGTAATAATAATATTGTAAGGATGATCAGCTGTGAAACACTTAGCTCTTAGTTATTCTGATCTAGACACTGATCCAACACAATTCCAAAGGGCCCAGGATGAAAAATGCTATCTACCTCCAGAGAGAGAACTGATGAACTCTGAATGAAGATTGACACACACTTTTTTAAAAAAGAAAACTTTCTTTATTTTTCATGGGGTTTTTGTGTGTGTTTCTTTTTATCATGGCTAATAGGGAAATATGTTTTGCATGACTTCACGTATGCAATTTAGATCGTATTGCTTGCCTTCTCAAGGGATGGCAGAGGGGTGGGAGGGAAAGAGAATTTGGAACTCAGTTTTTTAAAAAAAGAATGTTAAAAATTTTTACTTGTAATTGGGAAATATTTAACAAAATAAATAAAAATATACTTAAACTTAAAAAAAATCTTAATATTTGGTTGTCTATTGTGATACCCTAAATATCGCAACCAAATGTCACAGTAAGTAGGGAATTAAGCCGATATATCCCAACATATAAAGAAGAAAAGTCCAGTTTGACCTCAGTGATATGGGTGAATGTGGCATTGTGTCTTTCCAAAATAATGGCCTCAGTTCTTCATATTAATTTTTTTTATTTTGATCTGGTTTTAGAATTTCATGTGGGTATAGGGAACTCTCAATGAGGAAGCTCCCTCAACCAATTCAGATCAACATCTACTCACAACTTAAAGTCTTAGTGCTGCCAGGGAACTTAGAGCTTAAGTAATTTGTGTCCTTTAAAAATCCTTTAAGTCATTCTTCTCAGGGTCCTCCTTTATGATATGTATAAGATTTGATATTGTCACAATCCACTGTGCAAGTCTCATTAATAATGTAAACCTATACTTTGTGCTAAGCTGAGGTCATCTTAAAAATGCATAAAATCATTTTGACCTATTAGAATGCTATGGAATCAGAGGCACAGGGTGAAACAAGCTCATGGACTGTACTAAAGATCATAAGGGCAAATTTGAATTCAATTGAATTGACTTCAGAAATGAATAGGAAATCAGCAGGTTATGGAGGACAAATATGTTAGTATGATCAGGTGTTTCTTCTGGGAGTGAGAGATTAATTTGATTGTAGCATTTTGCTGAACTACCCCCCAAACTCTTCAAAGAGTAGGATTGACAATAACAAAATTCAGACCAAAAATATTTAGACCAAACCTATATTCACTGAGTAAGGAGACATGGTATTCAGGATAGATAACATTTCAAAGGTGGGATAAAAGAAATCTTAAAAGAAGCCTTGTACAGATTGAATTATCTCTTATTATTCAACAGAACTACAATAGCTAAATTCCTGAACTTTACAGGCCAGAGGATTACTGTAATGCCATCACCAAAAATGTTATGATGTTCACCGAGCAAGAAGATAGAGATGTTCGATGTGGATGGTATTTTAAAACCAGGTAAAGGGTAAAACAATCATTTGTGGTCATTTTGCCTCCCCTTTTCCCTAAAAGACAATAAATAATAGTAATAGAAAAGTAATAGTAGAGGTCTCCCCTTTCCAGGAATAAAGAGGAAGAGAGGTAACTACTCTTCCTGCAAAATATAGTTTTGCACCACAGTAGCATCATGAACATAAGCATAGCCTTAAAGCTTTCCTTGGTCAGGACTACATGTCAAATGTGAAGATAGAATTGTTGGAATGGGAATGAACGGGAATGAAATATCTACAACAATATGAAAAGACGCACTGTGCCTCAGCTGAATGCTTTCATAGCTCGCAAAAGAAAAAAAAATTTGTTGAAAAACAAGACCAGACAAGACACTGGCCCTGAAGTCAGGAGGACCTGAGTTCAAATCTGGCCTCAGACCAAACACTTGACACTTACTAGCTGTGTGACCCTGGGCAAGTCACTTAACCCCAATTGCCTAATTGGGGTTAAAAAAATTAATAAAAAAAAAAAGACCAATGGTCACTTGCTTATTCCAACAAGCATTTTATAAGTACTTGCGATGGACAAGGCCCCATTCTGGGTCTGGGAATAAAAAGATAAAATAAGATATGGTCCTTCCTCCTTAAAATGCAGTGGAAAGATCATGGGATTATGGATTTAGTGGTAGAATGGACTTGAGAAATCATCAAATTCAATCCTCTCATTTTACAGATGAGGAAACTGAGACCCACAGAGGTCAAGTGAGTTGTTCAAAGTCACACACACACACATAAGTGCATACAAGTAACTATGGTACAAATTAGGATATGATGAGTACACAGGGGAGGTTTGGGCATAGTGCTATAAGAAACTCAAGGAGAAAGGGTTCAATTATAGCCGAGAAGATCATGGAAGGTTTCATAGTGGATATAGCACCTTAGCCAGGCTTTACAGAATGGGAAGGATTTCAAAAGGCAGAGGGGGAGAAGGGAGAAAATACTGATGTTTCAAATAAATATCATAGTATTATAAAGTATAGAAGACTTTAATTACATTAAAAAGCCCAAGAAAATATCTCTCTATCATCAATTTCACCAGCTAAACTCCCAGGCAACACCATACTTGTCATCTATCTCTTAAAGTTCAGCATCCATACTTGTCTTCTGGAGAAATTTAATTTTAGAAAATAGAATTTTTTAAAATATCTATTTAAAAAATATATACATTTATATGTGTATATAGATAGAAATTCTTAAATATGTACACAGATGATTTGTCTTAATGGGGAACATCACTTCTTACAGAGTAGCTTAGATAAAAAACTGCTCAGGAAGTTGTGCTACAATTTCATTTTCTATCAAGTAGAGAATAATTCCTCATTTTTCAGATCTAGATTCAAAAAAGGGCCCAAACCATCAACCTTTGAGAGTTTATGATGTAGTTTATAAAGCTATAAAAGATGAGTGACAAGGAGGTTAAAAATACTTCATTTCACTTGAATACATATTAATCCATGAAGCATATGCTTCTTTGTAAGTGTCATGTCTACTATAGGGGAGAAAATACATATTTCTGGTCACATCAGAACAGAATTATATTCATAGAGCTCAGTTGGAGTAGGGGAGGAGGGTAAGGAAGAGGGTAGTGGTGTGATTGGTATGGCAAGTTACACCACCAGGGAAGTAGAATCTTCAATGTGCTACTCCTTTATTTATAGCTCAGTTGCCCTAGAAAATATAATGCATATTGAAGTCCAGAAAATCCTGGCTTTTTTTTTTCCTGGACCATTCTTTCTTCATCTAAGCCATCTATGTCCTTGCTGTGTCCTCTCCTCCTACCTGGCACCTTCTCCTTTCTGTTTCATGTGGCACAGCAGATAGTTTTGAACTTAAGAGTCACAAAGGTATGAATTCAAATCTGCCTCAAGACATTTAGTGTGTGCTCATGAGCAAGTCACTTAACAATTCTCAGCTTCAGTTTCCTCGTCTTTTATTGCTTGCTGTAGTTTGATCATTTTCAGTAGTGTTTGACTTTTCATGACCCCTTTTGAAGTTTTCTTGGCAGAGATACTGAAGTGGTTTGCCATTTCCTTCTCCAGTTCATTTTACAGATAAGGAAACTGAGACAAACAGGGTTAAGTGACTTGCCCAGGGTCACACAGCTAGTAAGTGTCTGAGGCTGGATTTGAACTCAGGAAGATGAATGTTCTTGACTCCAGGCCTGACACTCTGTCCACTGCACCACTTAGCTGCCTCTTCTGCCTCTCAGGGTTGTTATGAGGATGAGATGGTATAACATATATGTTATATATTCGGGCTTTGTGAAGCCCGAAGTGCAATATAAATGGTAGCTATTAATATTTTCTGGAAACCTACCTAATTGGAACTTATTCTTCTTACTTTGAGGGTAAGGAACCTATGAGTTCTGCAAAGTGGGAAACCTGAGTAGGCATGATCCTTGACCAGTCCTTACCACAGGGCTACCCCTGAGCTTGAAGTATGGAGGAAGGTGTCCCCAGGAGCCCAAGACCATCATGGAATCCTTCTATTTGCCACGACTTGAAGAGACAAATGTGAGACTCTCTGGTGACATCTCTTGTTGTATCTTCCCTTATACGAGTCCCACCTTAGAAGTGTTGGTCCTAGTATCAGTGTGATGGGCTGTCTTAAGTACCCTTACCTCATCGCCTCTGCCTCCCTATCATGTACTCTGATCTCTCCAGTTAAGCCACATGGTCCTCCCTCAAATGAATCATAAACAAATACCAATTGCTTTCATAATTAACTGGCCCATTTGATTTTCCCATGAAGGCAATTTAGTCCCTCCAATAGCCTTGACATTATGTATGCCTTTTACTAAAAGATTTTGGAAATGGTACACTATTTGGGTCATGATTTTCCCCCTCTTCTTCAAGTGATGTACATGGAAATTCACCAAGACTATTCTTTTTCATCTCAATGTTTTACTTCTTCATAATTTCCCAGGTTATTTTTCACAATAACACAACTGAGTAATTCCTGCCATGTGAGACTTTCTTTCAAGATAAAGAATATGCTACTTTCATCCACCTTAGGATGCTTCATATACATGGTTTTTAACAAATACGTCCACTGTAACTGTCAGGCAAACCGAACAGTGCAATAATACATTTACATGACCAGACTTACAAAATGAGCTGATTGCATAGCTATGTAAATAGACCTGATGGTTCTGGTGGAAATCTAATGTTGGAATAGTTCTCACAACTATATTACCACTACGATAGAACTTGTTAACCTGGGGCAATGGTATTACTCTTTCTTCCCCAAGTGGTATTTATCTGAGGCACACAGTTGTTTGCTTATTTATTTTTTTTTTGCCATTGAAGAGAAGGAAAAGTCATTGCACGTCAGGAGCACAAATCCAGAGAAGCTATCTAACCAGCCATAGGGCTGACCCATAAAAAGTTATGAAAGGCATGACCCATCAATCCACTACAATCAAAAGAACCAAATCAGAGCAACTAAAAAGATCCAGGCAAACGAATGTACAGAAGTGGGACAACCTGAAAACAGCCTTGAAAATGACCTGGCTGAAGTAATGTTTATCATTAGTTATAAGCCCCAGCAAGAGGAGTGAGCCAGGAGCTACATTGACCAGTCTTGGGGACTTCTCCAACACTATTCAATTGTAGCAGCCCCTTGGTGAAAGGTTTTTGTGAATTGGAACTCTGTGTGAGCTACTCTATTTGAGCAGGCCTAGGTACTCTAAAGAGCTCCTTCCATACCTGTGATTTTTTTTTCCTTCAGTTGACTCTCTGTGTGAGTTTGTATATCTCCCTCTGGGTCAAAGTCTTAGACACACACGAGGGAAACACTCTGTTAATGTGTTTTCAGGAAAGGGGCCCCTACTGAGAGAGGGGGAATTGACTGTTGTCAATATATGTCAATCTGTGGGTAGCAGAAAACTATCAATTGTGGAAGATTACTGTGTTGTAAGAAATTATGAATATGATGAATACAGAAAAGCATGGAAACCTGCATGAACTGATGCAGAGTGAAGTAAACAAAGAATCAAAAACAATATACACAATAACTTACAATAATGGAAATAGAAAGAAAAACAACCACAAAACAGTTAAATGTGAATGTTGCAAAATTACAAGAAACAAGCACAATTCTAAGCAAAGGATATGAGGAGAAAACCCCCAGCCTTTGCAGAGGTGAAAAGTTCCACAACTGTGGAACAAAACACACAACCACACACACACAATCAGGTGTGTATATATTCTTCAGAATTTTTCACTGTGTTGATTGGTTTTATTGATTTTTTTCTCTTCTTCCTCATTTCTCATTTTTTCCTTTAAAAATGTTATTTATTATATAGAATGACTCTTTGGGAGGGGGAGGTATAATGGAATAAAGTTTGGCCATTTAAAAACAAAGCTATCAATGAAGTTTATGTTTTTAAAAAAGAATTAATTGGTTAGATTCCTGGGAGTGACGGTTGATGATGAAAACTAGTCCCAGAATAAGCTAATTTGATTCCTCTCTGAGATCTTTGAAGTTGACCCTGTTTCTTCTACAAAGGAAAAACACCTGAAAAAGAAAAAATTATAGACTTTCAATCTATTACTATACACATACATACATATTATGTATATAGATATAATATATATGTGTACATATATACATATATGTGTGTATGTGTATATATATAATATATGTATGTATTAGTTTGCAACTATTTAATTTATGTATAACAAATTTTGGTAATTATACTTCAGGAGGACCCCATGCTACCTACCAAGGAGGTAGATGCTGGAGAAATAAATGGATATGCCATGAGGGGAGGGGGTAACAACAACAATAGCCTAGAGTTTACATATACAAGAGGCCACATACACAACAGACTGGATAGAGCACTGAATTTTGAGTCAGGAAGAACCAAGCTTGAATCTTCCTCCAGGCACTTACTAACTGAATGGCCCTGAACAGATCAGTTTTCTCATTTTGAGGAAAAGAAGAAAATATATCAAAACAACAAGCATTTATTATTCATCTACTATGTGCCAAGGCACTGTGCTAAGTGCTGGGGATACAAAGAAAGGCAAAAAAAACCAGTACCTGCTCTCAAGGAAATAACAGTCTAATGAAAGAGACAACATGCAAACAACTATGTAGAAACAGGAAAAAAAGATAAATTAGAGATAATCTTAGAGAGAAGGACTAAGCATTACGGAGGATAGGGAAAGTCTTCTTGAAAAAGGCTGGATTTACCTGGGACCTGAAAGAAGCCAAGGAAACCAGGAGATGAAGAGGGAGAGGATTCCAGGACAGAGGAGGGCAGCCAAAGAAAATGCCTAGCCCCAAAGACTGATCACTTGTCAGGAACAACAAAGTGGCCTGTGTCATGAGATTGCAGAGTACATGGATGGGAATGTAAGAAGCCTGGAAAGGTAGGAAAGAGCCAAGTTGCGAAGAGTTTTAAAAATCAAACAAAATTTTATATTTGATCCTATTGGTAACAGGGAGCCACTGGAGTTTATTGAATAATGGGCAATATGGTCAATGTGAGAGCTGAGTCACCTTAAAAGATAAACTGGAGTGGAGAAGGTTGAGGCAGGGAGATTGTTATTGCAATAGTCCGTACAAGAAGAGGTGAGGACCTTCACCAGGATGGAGGCAACGTCAGAAGAAGGAAGGGGGCAAATATTAGAGAGCTCATAGGACTTGACAGTTTATAGGATTGTGAAGATCAATGAGCACTTGATGTAAACTGCTTTACAATACTTTAAAGCACTAAATAAATATACTGTATATGTGTATGTATATATACATCTATTCCCACTATTCCTACATATACATATATACATATGTGTCATAAAGTACATAAAACTAACTCCCTTTATATAATCATATAATTAATCCATAACTTCAACAAAGTAAATCAGTTCATTTTAACCTGATTTCATCTGGAATGAAAAAAAATGTTAGGTTTGGACAACAAGAGGATTGATATAACACAATTCATCTCAGGTTGCTCTCCTAAAAATGATCATGCCACTAGCTATGTTGGTTTTATCTTCCCTTGAAAAGTCACCACTTCCCTTTTTCCCCCTTAAATAAAGGGTTCTTAATCTGGAGTTCCTGCATGTGTGTGAAATACATATATAACATGTATACATATATGTATTTTATATACAGATACATTTATTTATATAAATGTACACATACACACATATACGTATATTCATATGCACATATGAGAGATTTCAATATAGTTAGTTTCCTTTGTAATACTATGTATTTAATTTTATTCTTTTAAAAGCATTCTGAGGAGGGGTCCATAGGCTTCACCAGACTGCCAAAGGAATCCCTGCCATCTCCCCTCCCCCACCCACAATGGCTAAGAACTCCTATTTTACATGGAGAAATATTTATCTCCCATGTGTTACTGGGGTTTTATATTGTACCCTTTTAAAGATAGCCACTAAAGCTACATACTATATTTTCAACCAGGGAGTTACTTTTACAGTCAGCGAATTTCATACCAGCAGCTAAAAGAGCTGGACATATGGGCAAATTTAACTTATACACATATAAAGTGCTTTGTAAACTTTTAAGTGCTATATAAATGTTAGCTGTTACTATTAAATCAAATCTATAGAAAATATGTCAAATAAATCACTTGGCTTGGAATACACACACACACACACACACACACACATCAATGGACCTCCCTTCCTGAATACTTACAAAAAGGCTTATTTGTAAATATTTAAGAGTACTTTCTTATATAAACATTAACTCTCCAAAGGCTATAATTCACAGTCATTTTGGCATCTACATGAGGTGGGTCTTGATAGATGTGATATGACTTTGGTTCCATCCTTACCTATTTTGTAAACCTTGCAGAAAGACTCCTACTTAGGGGCAGAGCCAAGATGGCTGAGAAAAGGCAAGGACTCACCTGAGCTCTCACAAATTCCCCTCCAAACCTCAAAATGAATTCTGGAGCAACAGAGCCCAAGAAAGGAGGAAGTGAAGGATGAGGCTTTTCCAGACATCTTAGAAGGTCTGCAGGAAAGCTTTGTCATACTGAGTGAGAGTAGGGCTCGCTCCAGCACAGGCTGGTGGGGTTCCAACAAACCAGCAGCAGGAATTGTGGGTGACTGACTCAGCAAAGTCCTTGGCTGCAGCATTTACTTCACAAGCTTTCAGGCCACAAAGGGTAAGAGGGCTAAGCAATGGGTCAGAAGGAAATTACGGGGGTCCCTTTGCTGGCACTGGGTTTAGGACTCTTGCATTGCCCAGAAGCGGATTGGGTTTAATAGTCCAGAGTCTCAGTCCTGGGTCCTAGTTCCGGGTAGAGGAGGAGTACTAGTACTGTAGAGCTTGCAACCACAAGGCAGTAGACCGAGGTCACAGTTCCAAGGTGGAAAAGAATGATAGTGGTCACTCACAGATCAGAGCACAGGCCAGGAAAGCAGGAAACACATCTTTCCTAAATTATCATACCACTTTGGAAGAACTGAAAACTTACAGGTCCTCAGAACTAGCTCTGAAAATAACTGCACAAAAAAACATGAAGCTTGGGAAGGTACCCCCTCCACCTCGGGAGCAGAGCCCAACTTTAACATAAAATTAAAGAAATAGGCCGAAAAAATGAGGGAATAACAATAACAAACAAACAAAAACTGACCATAGAAGGTTACTATGGTGACAAGCAAGATCAAAACATAAACAGAAGAAGACAACAAAGTCAAAACTGCTACATCCAAAGCCTTAAAGAAAAATGTGAATTTGTCTCAGGCCCCCAAAAAATAATCCCTGGAAGAGCTCAAAAAGGATTTTAGAAATCAAATAAGAGAGGTAAAGCACAAATTAGGAAAGGAAATGAGAGTGTTACAAGAAAATAATGAAAAAAGAGTCAACAGCTTTGTAAAGGAGGCACAAAAAATACTGAAGAAAATAACACCTTAAAAAACAGACCAGGTTAAATGGTAAAAGATGAATGAAAATCCACTGACGAAAAGAATGCCTTCAAAAATAGAATTGGCCACATGGAAAAAGATATACAAAAATTCTCTAAAGAAAAGAATTCCTCAAAAGTAGAATTGACCAAATGGAGAAGGAGGTACAAAAGCTCACTGAAGAAAATAATTCCTTAAAATTTAGAATTGGGCAAGTCAAAGCTAATGATTCCGTGAGACATCAAGAAACAATAAAACAAAAAAGAATGAAAAAATAGAAGACAACATGAAATATCTCATTGGAAAAACAACTGATTTGGAAAATAGATCCAAGAGAGATAATTTAAGACAAGCTGAAAGCAATGATTGAGAGAGAGAGAGAGAGAGAGAGAGAGAGAGAGAGAGAGAGCGCCTAGACATCATCTTTCAGGAAATTACCAAGGAAAACTGCCCTGATATTCTAGAACTAGGGGGCAAAATAGACATTGAAAGAATCTACTGATCACCTCCTGAAAGAGATCCCAAAATGAAAACTCCCAGGAATATTATTACCAAATTCCAGAGCTCCTAGCTCAAGGAGAAAATATTCCAAGCATCTAGAAAGAAACTCAGTATAACACAAGATTTAGCATCTTCTATATTAAAGGATCAGAGGGCTTGGAGTAGGGCATTCTGGAGGGCAAAGCAGTTAGGATTACAACCAAGAATCACCTATCCAGAAAAACTGAGCATAATCTCTCAGGGGAAAAAATGGAAATGTAATGAAATAGAGGACTTTTAAGCATTCCTGACGAAAAGATCAGGACTGAACAGAAAGTCTGAGTTTCAAATACAAGACTCAAAAGAAGCATAAAAAGGTAAGCAGGAAGGAGAAATCATAAGGGTTTCAATAAGGTTAAATTGTTTATATTCCTACTCAGTAAAATGATACTTGTAACTCCAAAAAACTTTCACATCATTAGGGTAGTTAGATGGAGTATACATAGAGAGAGAGTGCAGGTGTGAGTTGAATATGATGGGATGATTATCTAAAAAAATAAAATTAAAGGGTGAGAAAAAAGAATACACTGGGAGAAGGGGAAGGGAAAGGTATAATGGGGTAAATTATTTCACATAAAAGAGGTGTGAAAGTTTTTGCAGTAGAGGGGAAGATGGGGGATGGGGGTGTGTGGCACTTGAACCTTACTCTCATTGGAATTGGCTCAAACAAGGAATATCATAATTATATAAACATAAACACATAACTAACACAATCAATTGGGTATAGAAATCTACCTTATCCTACAAGAAAGTAGGAGAGGACAGGATAAGAGAAGGGGGGAGAGGCTGATATGAAGGTGGATTTGGGGGAGGTGATAGTCAAAAGCAAAGCACTTTTGAGGAGAGACAGGTGAAAAGAGAGACAGATTAGAGGGAAACATACCCTTACCTAGAGGGTACCATTCTATATTCTTGTCCCAGATATGTCTGTCTTGTCTCTCCTTCCAGGACTATTAATTTTTGCTGACATATCAGCCCCTACTCTCTCATACTCACTGTAGGGGAGGAGAACCAATGCAGAATGTATCATAGTGCTAAGGATATAGGTATTCAATAAGTAATTGATTAAGCGTATTTATTACATAAAGTGTGTTGTATCTTTATTTAAATTGCTTCTTCTCTCCTTCACAATCTTGCATTTGTCAATTCTGAGTTTTAAAGGTGGTAAAAAATCAAATGGCATCAAGAAAACTCCAGTACCTTTACAGTGAGTTTCCAAAGAAATGCAGGAGTCTTAAAAGTCACAGGGCAAATTTAAATCATTTTTAAAATGTATTTATTTTAAGCAAGCCAACACTATCTTACTACAGGTTCAGTATTGGGATGAAATCATGCAATCACAAGTCACTGAGCATTAACATAAGAGATTTACTCTTTGACCTAACATAGCAAGAATATATAGCAAATACACAATGGAACTTAGTTTCTCCATCTGGAACTGAAGGTGATCAATAAGTCATCAGAGTATGGCAATCCTACTGGTCTCAGGTACCTAACAAGTTTAGGAGACCCCAAAAACATGGGGCTGGGACCTTTTATGTCCCCAGGCCAGGAAGTTGTGTCAGCAATGCTGGAGCCAATGAGATTGCAGGGGGAGGAAGCTGCATCAGTGATGTTAGAGACATCAGAGCAACTGCATAAAGAAAATGCTAGTTTTATGGCATAATGAGTATCCAAAGAAAGGCAGGAGTGTTGAGAGACACAGAGAAAATTTAAATGATTTTTAAATGTATTTCTTTAGGAAGGAGACAAGTTGGAGATCAACTGTCAGAGAAAATAAATTTTAAAACACAATTCCCAACCTACAAGAAAATTCAAATGAAATGGTTGTATTCTAGAGGAAGAGAGAAGTAGGAGTCTGGGAACTAGAGGACAGAAGCAATTGGGAAAAAGAGTGTGGGAGTGAATTAATTCAGCAGGTGAAAAGAAAGAAAAATGGAGGAAAAAGCTATGGAGGGGAGCCAGTAAGAGAAAATAAGATGAATTAAAGGCATCAAAATGTCAATTGGAAGGGAAAAAAAGAAAAGGGGAAAATAACAAAAGGCACAAGCAGACTTGGCATCTCTGTTGAATGAAGTTCTTTGTGATTCCATCAGAATAAGCCAAATGGCAGAAATGGTTTGGCAGGTTTTTTTTCGGGGGGGGAGGGAGTGGGAGGATACAAAAGGGGTAGTGGAAGTAGGGAGATGACAGAAGGGAGGTCTGTGGTAATGAATAGAGATGCTATTTTACTGGACAGATTATTGTCACTGTGAGGTCCCATTCCTAAATTCTAAAAGAGTGGGAAGGAGATGTGAAAGTGGGCTTTGTCCACAAAGCAAGAGGGGTGCTGCAGAATTTGAAAAAAAAAAAGTCCTAAGACACTTTTACATTTAAGACACATGTCAACTTCTGCTTTGATACTTTCCTTTGATAGATTAGTGAGCTCAAAAGTTTGGGGAATCCCTACACCTCAGTAAATTACAAATCCTTTATGTCTTCTCTTCCATTGTGTTTCTTGTCAATGTTCTGTTAATTTTCCATAGAGAGAGTTCTCTCAACATGAGGATGTCTTTGGGTTCTTTTAATATACTGAGGATAGTAATACAACATTAGGCCTCTCTATTTATTGTATCCCATTCTTGCAAAGTGACTGGCTCGCCTCTTCATCTGGTCCTATATGTCCTTCATGATATCATATCACTTTTCAACTCAAATAAATAAACTTGTCATTTATACCCCATTCTAATGGTTAGAGGTTGCAGCTTATTTTTGCCTAACACGCACCTTTCCCTTGCTCATGGGGCCACCTGCCATTTTCCTTCTTCTGAGAATGTTGTGTTCACAATTTGTGGCCATAAAACATTACTGGGAGATTATAATTTTTTTAAAGATTGACTTTTGCTTCAATGATGCCTTAGGCCTCAACCCCTGGTGACTCAGACTCAATCCAGCCATATTAAAAGAGTCACATGACTTATGCCCTGACTTGGATGAGCTGGGAGCTACCAACGACAATCCTTCCCATCAAATAGAAGACCACCAGACCTTACCAGTTTTTTCTGCCATCACTTCCGAAGGCCTTCTGGGCCTTATCCTCTTCCCTGCCTCTATACCTTTCAGAACCCTGGGCACTGTCTCATGACCTGCTGATGCACCCTAAAGGCCCCTAGGCTTTGCTATCCATCCCCTAACTAAACTCAAGACTTTAGGACCGTTCTATCTACTCTGAACCTGGACTTTCTTCCTATATAGGTGTTGATCCTTCAATTAGAGCATTAATTTCTTGAGTGCAGGGACTGTCTTGAATTTTCTATCTGTTTTACTACCACTTAGCACCTTCATTCATTTTTTCAAAATCAACTTTTTCTTATGAAATCATAAGATCGCTAAAAGTGTTCTGAAGTCTCCCAAATGCAATCCAGGCTAATCTCTTCCTATTCAATTCTGGGATCACTTCATTCCCCACATGCAATGTTTCTCTGTGATATGTATGTATGTATGTATGTCTATATGTATGTATCTTTCAGTTCAATAGATATGTATGTATGTATCTTTCAGTTCAATAGATAATTCAGTAGGTTGTGTGTCTAGTTACATGTCACAATATGGTCAATATGACTTTTTAATATACTTTGTTTTTCAAACAATTGTTAAATTGATCTCTTTTAAGTAATTATTTCACTAAGAAGATTTTGTACCATGTCAAAGCTTTGTACAACTAGTATCATTCCTTCTGTGAACAGGAGCACTTAAAAAAACTTATCCACAGAATTTTTTTTTATTTAGACTTTATACGGTACATCTTTCATAAAACAAGTGACTTTCTTACATGAATATCAACTAATATCTCACCTGAATTAATACATAATGGGTTCTTGAGTGAAGCTATCTAGCAGGTTTGTCATAGAGTCTTATATTATTTTAATATGTGCATGAGAGATACTTTATTTGAGAACATGTTTTGTTTTGTTTTTCATTAATTTTTATTTATATCTTTTGTTTTTGAAT
>NW_020954639.1:3820045-3822835 GCF_900497805.2 Vombatus ursinus
AATGCTTTTGTTACCCTTATAATAACATTTGTCCTCAATAATAGCTAATATTTATGTAATATTTTAAGTTTTATAGATACATATGTATATGTGCATGTATACATAATATATTTATAAAATCTCATTTGATCCTCATAAGATACTTACAAATAGATTAATCAATCTATAAACAATTGTTTAGTGCCTGCTATGTGCCAGATGCTGTGCTAATCACTGGAATGTGAAAAGAGGAAAAAAGACAATCCTTCCCCTCAAAGAGCTTCCAATCTAATGGGGAAGACCACATATGAACAAATATATACAAAGCAAGTTATGATCAGGATAAATAGGAAATGATTGACAGGGAAGGTTTTGGAATTAAGAGGGTTGGAGAAGATTTTCTGTAGAAGGTGAGATTTTAGTTGGGAATTAAAGGAAGCCAGGAAGGTCAGCAGTTGGAGCAGAGGAGGGACAGCATTCCAGGGATGGAGGGCAGCCAGAGAAAATGCGTAGAGTCAAGAGATGGAGTATTTTGTTCATGGAACAGCTAGGAGTCCATTGTCACTGGATAAAAGAGCACTAGTTGGAGAGTAAGGCATAAGAAGACTGGAAAGGTAGGAGAGGACTAGATTATGAGAAGATTTAAATAACCAAATTGAGAATTTTCATTTCTTCCTGGAAGCAATAGGAAGTCACTAGAGTTTATTGAGGGTGACATGATCAGACCTACATTTTAGGAAAATTACTTTAGTGGCTGAATAAAGAATGGATTGGAGTGGAGAGAGACTTGAGTCAGGCAGACCCACTTTATCTCTATTTTACAGATGAGAAAACTGAGAGATGCTAAATGACTTGGCTAGGGTTATATAGCTAATATCTAAGGCAGGATTTGAACTTATTTCTTCTTGATTCCAATGCCAGCTCACTACACCTTGGATATCCACAAGGTAACAAGTTGACTTTGTCTGTTCTCATCATTTTCATTTCACCAACTTGTACTTCACCAATAGTCACTGTTTTGACCAATATGACTGAATCAGAGGATGAATGCTGGGAAACAGTGGAGAAAAACTTTGGATAGGTAGATAGGGTCAGATTACTAAAAGATTTGAGGATAAACAAAGGAGTTTAGAAATTGCAGTATGCACTGGGGAGATTCTCAAGACTACAATAGAAGTGATATGATGAAAGAGATATTTAGGAAAGTATCATGGGGCTTCTACACTTGTAGATATACTCATAAACACTCAAGAGGAAAAAGAAAGTAAGATAATTTATAGCTGGGTGGAAGGAAAATATGAATGACTACCTAGATGGGAAAAGATAAGCAAGTAAGTGAAGTGACTATAGGAAGGCAATAATATCAGCCAATCATTGGCAATTATTTCTTGGTATTGAAATACAGAATAGATAGGAAAGGAAAATAGTGGAGTCAGGAAGGAGAACCAAGTTGTAATAATCTCAGTAGGGTATCACCTTGGAACTAGGCTAAAGTAGTAACAGCTTTGAAATCCACATCCCTAGGGGGTCAAGAACCCAGGTTCTAGTCTTAGATTCTTTGGATTTATCTACATACTTGGCTTTATATTTGTTTTATAACTGAAAAAGTCAGGGATATAGCTACTGGTGCCACTACTCTAGGTTTCAGTATCCTCAGTTGACAACATTCGTGGTCACCAAATCTCTAACTGCTAATTTAGGAAGGGTGGAGTGTGATCCTGTGAAGAGAGAGCCTGACCTAGCTTTCAGTTTGGGAGTGAAGGATCAGAGATGAGAGATAATGGGAACATCTGGAGCTATTTTTGTAATCTTAAGATTTACTTAGGTGTGTGCAAAATTCTTATCCTTACTTCTGCACCAGAGAGCATCTCTCACTTGAATTCCAAAGGTTTATAGTAATAGTAGTAGTTGTAGTAGTAGGAGTAGTAGTAGTAGTAGTAGTAGTAGTAGTAGTAGTAGTAGTAGTCATAATTGAAAGGAAGCTTAAGAATGCCCCCCCCTTTCTACTCCCTTCCTAGACATCCATGTATTGCAAAGATATAATTCCTGCATCTATCCCCCACCACTACTTTCCTAGGGTCTAGTTTTATTTTTATTGTGTTGTTTCAGAAATTAAAAATATGACACTGATTCTAAAGAGAAGGAACATTGCAGTATATCCCTTGAAGGTAGGCAAGAATCTTTACCTGGAAGAACATTGGGTGTGAAATTGGAAAGAAGTTGGGAAAGAACCTCTGAATATAATGCTAATGTCCAATTCTGCCTTGAACTTCAAATTTGGATTTTTTTCTTTAAATCAGCCTATTTGTTTAAGAAATATATTAATCCATAAAAAAATAGAAGTTCACAATAAGAGGTGTAGCAATCTTTTAACTAGAAATCTCCACTGCCTGCAAGTTAACTCCAGGAGGGAGTGATCTAAATATATTCTTTTCCTAGGCATTGTTTTGGTCGACTAAGTCACTGTTTCCAAATGCATGCATGAGCTACACAATTAGCACAATGTTCTACATTTATACCCTAGTAAATATTTTCATAAGATACTATTAGTGATAAAGATATTTTGCTCACTCATTTTCTCCCTGTCAACAACTGGAGACTGACCTCTAGCTTACTTAATGCTGAACAATGTTGGTGGCTATTTGCGTTTCTCAGTTCTGGAGTACCTTCCTCTGCTCTGGTCATATGAAAGACAGTTTCCTTGGGGGGAGGGGAGGGTGGGGGGGGCAAGAGAAGAAGAAAAGAAAAGAAAAAGAAAAGAAAAAAGGGAAGGGAAGGGAAGGGAAGGGAAGGGAAGGGAAGGGAAGGGAA
>NW_020954639.1:3822845-3856276 GCF_900497805.2 Vombatus ursinus
GGGAAGGGAAGGGAAGGGAAGGGAAGGGAAGGGAAGGGAAGGGAAGGAAAAGTATCACACAGAAACCAGAAAGGTTTTTTTAATTTTGTTTTTAATTTAGAGAATGTGTTCCTTACTCTGTGGCCAAATTCTTAAAGTTCCACTCAATTCTTTTCTACAGCGACTGGAAGGGTTGGCATTGAGTCATGCAAACTATTTAACCTCTTCTCAGATTAGGGACAAAACATTCTTTTCCAATGTTATAGGTAATTGTATAAGATTTTCTGGAAGACACCATGGAGAACATTTAGTTCAGTCTCCTTGTTTCATTCAAGATGACACCCGAAGTCTAGAGGGCACCTCTTCCTACAAAAGGGCTTCAAAACTGGACCTATGGACATGTGCCCTTTCCTAGGAAGGAGATCAGAGAGTCATAGGTCTAGAACCAAAAGGGACTTCAGAAGCCATTTGGTGCAGCTCCCTCATTTTACAGATGAAGAAACTGAGGCCCAAAGAGGTTAAGAATGACCTTTTAAAGATGGAGTCAGACTTTTGATCGCATCATCTAGTTCATTGTGGCCTCAACCTAATATCCTAAAGAAGAATGGGTATGGTTCATGTGTAGAATCTCCCTTCAAAAGGATCAAATTACTCAGTATACAAAGTAGTAAATATCAAATGTAGAATAGCTATTTATTTTCCCCTCTTCGAAAGAAATGTTTAGAACACAATGGACTCATAAGCACATTAACATATGTTAAGAGGCAGTTAGTTGGTGTCATGGACAGAATGATGGACTTGGAGTCCAGAAGACCTGAATTCTAATCTAGTCACTTAAATTTTTTCAGCCTCAGTTTCCTCAGATGTAAAATGAAGATAATAATAACCAACATCAGGTTTGTTGTGAGGAACAAACCAGATAGCATTATAAAGTGTTTACAAACTTTAAAACACAGCATAAATGCTATTTAAGAGGCAGCTAGGTGGCACAGTGGATAGAGCACCAGCCCTGGATTTAGGAGGACCTGAATTCAAATCTGGCCTCAGACACATAACACTTATGAGCTGTGTGACCCTGGGCAAGTCACTTAACCCCATTGCCTAGCAAAGGAAAAAAATAAATGCTATTTAAAATATTTAAAATAAATGCTATTTAGTGATAATAATAATTATTATAACCCATTATTGTACTATACAATACTCTTTCAGAATGTAGGAAAGACTCCCAAGAGATTATGTGGAATTGCTTAATAGATTTCACTTTCATCTCATTCTGTACTGTCTGAGTAGCAAATTAAGGTCCAGGTCCTCTGACCAGCAAGGGCATGTCTCCTCCTAATGATGCTGGTAATCTTTTATTTTGAGATAGGTATATTCGTAGGAAGCACATCCTGCTGGAAAATCAACACCAGATTCAATGTTTCATGATGGCTGGTCAGTGGCCTGTGTGCAGGAAAATAAACACAAAGCAACAAACCTGTTCCAATGAAATACCATAGCTACTAGAAATGGGACAGGAGACAAGAAATTCCAGCTCCCCCTTACTGGAAACCCAAGGGAGAAGTGACACTGTTTGTATTCTAACAAAAAAGTTGCTTCACAAGAGCCTAGTAGCTGTCTCTCTTCAGACCTTATAGCCCATAGTGTGATGGCCTTCCCTGGCTCAGACACCAATCCTCTCTAAGTCCCCCAGTCTTAAGGGCCAAAGAGGGATTGCTGCCTCATTCTGAAACACAAATCTGTCAGTGTTGAGTAAGAGAATATACCCATCCCCATGGAACCAGCCTACATATGCCCAGCTCCATTGGTAGGGTCCTTTTAACACAGATGAGAAAATCAAGGCCCAAAGATGCATTAAATGACTTTCCCAAGGTCATAAAAGTAATAGGTAGGAAATTTGAGTCCTAAAGATGGAGTTTAAGCCCTAATGGAAATGTTGCATAATACTATAAAGTGTTTAAATCTGCTTTTCCTCAAGTCTCTTAGAATCATGGGAGTATATATTTAGAATGAAAAGGTCTCTTAATCCAACTCCTTCATTTTATGGATAAGAAAAAAAAGCCCAGAGAGGCTAAGATGAACCTAGGTTCTCAATCTCCAAGTCTAATACTCTCTTCACTATATCCCAATGCCTCTTATCAGCCTTCCACTCCCAGGACTCCAATAAGATAATATTTGTAGAGCACTTTTAACAGTGCCTGATGCATAGTAGGCACTTAATAAATGCTTATTCCCTTCCCTCCTTAGAAATAAAGCATATCATATTTTATATAATACCAAATTTTGGTTATCATCATTGTCTTATTGTGTGAAAAAGTGTTATATCATCATGTAAAAATATATATTGTATGAAATATGTTTCATGTTATATAATATTATATCTTATAATAAATATTGAATTTTGTTTAATATTTAAAATATTAAAGCAGAATTTTTGAAAAGTGATTTTTCCTGTGTAATTTAGATCAGGGTGGGAAACCTGTGGCCTTGAGGTCACATGTGGTACACTAGGTCCTCAAGTGCAGCCTTTTGACTGAATCCAATTCTAGTTTGTTCTGATTTTACACAGGAAAAATCACTTTAAAAAAATTCCACTGCTGATATAACACTTTATAATATATAACCCTTTTAAATATAATATATATTATATTAGCATGTAATATATTTAATATATTACATAACACACGTTCTGTGAAATTTAGATTCCGTCAAAGGGCCACACTTGAGGACCTAGAGGGCCACATGAAGCCTCGAGGCTGCAGGTTCCCCACCCCTGATTTAGATTCAGTATCAAATCCTTTGGATTCTATATGCACATATTATGTGCAAAACACCTTACTAGTCATAGGGATAAAAAGGCAAAATAGTCTTTTTTATGCCCTCAAGAAGTCTACATTCTGCTGGAAGAATATAACATGAAAACATAAGTGTAGACAATAACTTGAGATGGTAGAAGGAAGTAATAACGATTGGGGAAGAGGGGTAGATAGGGATTAAAGTACTATATCTACTATCCTGAAATCGGGAAATACCCCAGAAAGAAGCCAACAAGCTGAGCCTTGAAGGGCACTAAAGCTTCTAAGAGGCAAAGGTGAAATGGTGTTTCAGGCATGAGGGTGAAAGCTTATCTGCAGGCACCAAGATGCCACCAAGATTAATGCTGAGTTTGGGAAACAGCAAGTTATCTTGTAAAGACTGGCTCATAGAGTGCATACCCAATAGGGAGTAATGTCCCATAAGTCTGAAAAGAAAATGGAGCCAGATCATAAAGGAATTTAAATTATTGTACCTTTAGAAACAATATTTTTGTTAAAATAAGTGAAGGTTCTTTGGAATGCCATGGTCAAATTTTCACTTTAGAAAAATTTTGGAAATCATAACTTTGTGACCTTTGTTCAGAAATCACACCCACACCCACACCCACACACCCACACACCCACACACCCACACACCCACACACCCACACCCACACACACACACACACACACACACACACACACAGAGGTCCCTATGCTCATGGAAAAAAAAAATAATAAATCAGAATAACTTTTTCCAGGAGAAAATCCTAGAATAGAAAGATGTTGAAATTCACTTCTGTCTTTTCTTCATCCCTTAAAAAGAAGGAAGCTTTTGTGTTAGATATGCTAAATATATGAAAGCCTGGGTGAAGCGTTTCTGTCGGTGATGTCTATGTGTACATACTGTGGTAGTAGTATAATATGGCATGTACCAGCTCTGGCTATGTGTTTACCTAAGCACCGTTGTGTACCTGGGGGAGGGAATGAGTGTATTCACAGTTTCAACTAGACTGAGGTGTTGTATCAGAAGGTACTTTTGTGGTTCACTTCATTCTATTCTGGGAGATGTTGAATATGAAGATGAGATGTTAATTCCAATCCATATGCTACAGGGAAATAAAATGACTTTGGCAAAAATCAGTTAGATCACTATCTTTAAATTCTCATCTAATGATTTGCATTCTTTGGCTTCCTCCTGGGACTTGGAAAGTTCTAAAAATAGGTGTTCCTGAGCTTTTGGACAGCGGTCAATGGGAATGCATTTTTAGACAGTTGAAAGCTGCACTGAATAAGATTTTAAACATCATGAAATACAGAACAAAATTAAATACAGCTACCGAAGATTTGATTTTAAAAAGATGGATTTGACAGTGGATTTCCTATTAATTAGATTTGTAAAGATATTTCAAGGAGGGAAATAAAATGACAGGAGACCAGATACAATCCTTTGGGCTTTGGACTGAATATAAAATTCTATTACATCACCTCTTTAGCAACGGGTTTAGCAACATCAGAGAAACAATTAAAGAAAATGGCCCACTTAGGCCTGACAGCTGCCTTAGGAGTTCAGCTCTGCAGAGTACCTAAATGGGGTCAGGTCTGGGGTCACGGGTAGGGTGGGTGGAGGGAGAAAAAGCTTAATAAGCTTGCTTCTAATTTGGGTTGCACCTCTCATCTTTAGTTGTTTGAGTGTTCACAAATCCTGGCTACCTGGTTTTTAAAAAAGAAAAGAAAAGAAAAGAAAAAAGACAGATACTTTGTCTTTCTCAACAGTCTTTCTACCTTCAGGTTTCAGATTATTTTCACCATTTCTAGAATTTGTAAATAGTTCTGTGCTCAAGCAAATTTTAAACTTGTCAACCTTTAAAAAACAAAACAAAACAAAGGATTTAAATTTCTCGTGTTTGTGCCCCGGCTTCAATTTTTAATGAATGAATGGATTGTACTCTGAATACACTTTCTACAAGAAGCTTCTCATGGCCTTCCTTAACGTAAAACCTGGCCTCTCGAGATTTTCTCTGATTTATCCAGCATACATCTTATTTGCACAT
Organism: Vombatus ursinus; assembly: GCF_900497805.2. Lineage (NCBI taxonomy): Eukaryota > Metazoa > Chordata > Mammalia > Diprotodontia > Vombatidae > Vombatus > Vombatus ursinus. The sequence goes on from NW_020954639.1 coordinate 3,827,674, forward strand.
AATTGTTTGCATGCCTCCTCCTCCATTTAAATGTGAGCTTCATCAGAGCAGGGACTGTTTTTTGCCTTCCTTTGTATCCCCAGCACTTAGAACAGTGCCTGGCACGTAGAAACTACTTAATAAACGCTTATTGATTTGACTTGACACCGAAACAAGGAAAGACAAGTTATAGGAGGAGTCCAAAGCAAAAGTTTTTTTTCTCTCTCTACTTGTCTCTTTCTTTCTCTGGATTATTTCTTTGTCTGTCTGTCACATAAATGGATTGCCCTAATCTATATTTTGAGAGGCGAAATTTGGGATAATGTTTCTCCACCTATCCTGCCTCTAGCAAAGGTTTTGTTTATTAATTTTTAATCTTTAAGCTCATCTGGATGCAGTATTTAGGCCAACTATGAAGCAAATGTCTAACGCCTTTGGCAAGAATTTCAAGAATACAGATATGTTGGCTCCCATGGAAAAACTGACACAGCTACCCTAAGTCTCTATTTGGAACCAGCAGATAATGTTTGTGTATTATTTCCCTGCTTCGGTCTCAGTTGTGGCCATAGTTAAATATAGAAATCGCATTTGGACATAGGAAATGGCCTCTGAAATTTTTTTTTTAAAAAGATGACCACATGTTAACAGTTTAGAAGTGAGTCATATTCTTCTGACTTTTGTTAAAATCACGTGTTTATATGAACATTGTGCACTTTAGGACCAAAGGCACTAGAATGACCAGCATTCTCTTTCCAAGGCTGAATGAGAAACTAAACTTTATTGATTGTTTTGCACAGTTGATTTGGCTTAGTTAGATATTTGAGATCAGTAATAAGGCTCAGGCCACAGACCTTTTTAGACTGAGAGCAGTAGACTCTAATGCAATGCGGAACACCTTCACTTTTAATTTAATTAAAATAGAGAAGATAGGAAAACAAATTCGATTTTCTTTATTACCTTGTATTGTCCTGAGGAATATTAGACCAAATGGGCTGATTTTATGAGACTATTGAAAGAATCTAACATGAAATCCAATTGTAATTACCAAGTTATTTTTCTAATGGGTAATGAATATAGAAATTTCAGTAGTGTAAAACATTGCATAAATAATGAAAATTTATATTGCCTTTTATGACACTTAAAAATATCTAATAGAGATTCTATGACACAAGGTGAACAAAAGTATGCTATAGCATATTACAAATGACTTTCATAAGGGAAATTCCCTAAAACACATTACCAACCAAAAATGAGGAGGAACAGTCATGTACAGAGAGAGGGACACACTCACAACAGATGCTTGACATTGATAACTGCGGTGTGTATGAAAGATGGAAGAAGGCATTCAAGACACTGGTGGATCCTCTACTGGATTTGTGGAAAAACATAAGATGAAAAAGCGTGAAGGAATTTCAACCTGTGCCAGTGAAGGGAGAACCTATGTGAGTGATATCATAGATCTAGCATATTATCAAATGAAGGTAGTGGTAGAGTAAATCATTCAATAAACATTTATATAAGCTTTGTTATATGTCAGACACTGTGCTAGACACCAGAGACACAAAGACAAAATTGAAATGGAGCTAAAAGAGCTCTCTGGGAGTAGTCAACATGTACACATAAAAGTGTACACACAGTAAGAGTATATGAACACACACACACACACACACACACAATAAGTAAAGGTAATGGGGAGCGAGGACAGAAGTGCTAGTACCTGGGGGAATCAGGAAAGGATCCATGTTGGAGGTAATGCTTGAGCTGAGTTTTGAAGGATATTAGGGATTATAAGAAGCAGAAATATAGAGGTAGCGCATTCAGGTACAAGATATTATCGATGGGAAGGCTTATAATAGAAAATGGAGCAGTAGTCCTGTGAGGAACAAAAAGACCTAGTTATCTGGAATGCAGAGTGTATGAAAGAGAATAATGGATAAAAAAGCTAGTAAGGTAGTTTGGTTACAAATTATAAAGGACTTTAGCTAACAAAAAGCCGTTGTAGTTTACTGAGCAAGGAAATGATTTGGTCAGACTTATGCTTTAGGAATGTCATTTTGGTGCTTATGTGGTGGAGGGTAGATTGGAGAGAGGAGGGACTGGAAGCACAGAGGCCAATTAAGAGACTATAACCATAACCCAGGAAAAAGGTGGTGAAGGCCTGAACCATGGTGGTGACCATTTCAAATGGTGAGAAGGGGATGAATACAAGAGAGGAAGAAGGGGTAGAATCAGCAAGATTTGAGGACTGATGGGCTCTGTGTGGTGAGGGAGAATGAAGAGATAAGGATGACTCAGAGGTTGTGAAACTTTGTAGCTACAATTATGGTGGTCCTCTTGAGAGAAATAGGAAAGTTAGAAACAGGGGGAGATTTCAGGGAAAAGATAGTGAGTGAGGTTTGAGATGTGTTGAGTTTAAGATATCTGTATCATCTCGGGGCAGCTAGGTGATGCAGTGCATAGAGTGCAGGGCCTGGAGTCAGGAAGACTTCTCTTCATGAGTTTAAATTCAGCCTTAGACACTTACTACCTGTGTGATCCTGAGCAAGTCATTTAAACCTGTTAGCCTTAGTTTTCTCATCTGTAAAATGAGCTGGAAAAGAAAATGACAATTACTCCATTATCTTTGCCAAGAAAATCTCAAACAGGGTCATGATGAGTTAAAAACATCTGAAATGACTGAACAACAGAACGGAACATCTGGTTCAAAAGGTTCAGTAGGCAAGTGGTGATATAGGGTTGGAACTCAGGAAATTATCTGCATAAAGATGATAATTAAACCCACGGAAGCTGATGATTTCACTAAGAGAAAGGATTGTGAAAGAAGGGAAGAGGGCCCAAGACAGAGCTCGGGGTCATGATATTGATGGGGTCAGTCGAATCATACATTTAGAGCTGGAAGGGACCTTCCCAGTCATCAAGTCCAGCCCCCTCATTTTACAGATGAGAAAAGTGAAGCTCAGAAGAGCCAAGTTACTTGTCCAGGATTACGTAACTACTAAGTATTTGAGGCAGAATTCAGATCCAGGTCTTCCAGATTCCAAACTTCATCTACCTCACCATGCTGCTTCTTACAATTTGATTCAGCAAAGAAGATTGAAAAGATTTTGCATTAAGCCAGGACCAAGCTGTTCAAATGTTACATTGAATTTCATGGATCCAAGTCAATCCATTATCAATTTTCTTTCTATTAGTTATTCATTCAATTCCTTTAATATGTATTTATTGTTAGACACCTACTGTGTGCAAGGCATTATGCTAGGTCCTGGGCATGCAAAGAAGAGAAATAACATGGTCTCTGCAGAGGGACAAGGACATGTACACTGACAAGTCTTACAGAAGGTGGAGTATGCCAAGGGCAGAGGAGAGATCAGGGATAAATTGGTAGAAATGGAAAATGAGTACAGGAAGGATCATTCAGCATTTATTTTCCCTCAGGAAATTTAATCTACAGTCATGGAAATGGAAATGCATTTTTCTTTTTCACTGTGTAAGAAATCACATATCCAAACGGCCTTTGGCAATGTTAATGCTTCTTTTTCTTCCTTGGATTTTTTTTATGTCTTGTTCCAAATGAGACTTCACTTAAAATCCTTTTAGTAGTATACCTTGTGAAGTAGGGATAGGGTATAGGGGCAGCTAAATGGCACAGTGGAGTAGAGTTCCAGGCCTGGAGTCAGAAAGATTTATCTTCCTGAGTTTAAATCTGGTGTCAGATTTAAACTTACCTTGGTCAAGTCACTTAACCCTGTTTGCCTCAGTTCCCTCATCTATAAAATGAGCTGGAGAAGGAAATGGCAAACAACCCCAGTATTTTTCCCAAGAAAACTCCAAATGGGGTCATGCAGACTCGGATACAATGAAACTGCCTATTAAATATCTCCAACTGGATGTCCCTTAAGTATCCCAAACTCAACAAGTACAAAACAAAACTTATCTTCTGTACCACCCTCCAATACCTCCATTCTTCCTGACTTACCTATTTATGTTGAGGGTATCATCACACTATCAGTCCCTCAGATATATGTCTTCCTTCTCCCTCACCCCTCAAACCTAATCAATCAGTTGACAATTATTGTTTGATTCCACAAAGCATATAAACTTCTCTCTCTTTTTTTTTTCTTCACTTTTAAAACCCTTCACAATCTGGCTTCAGCCTATCTTTTCCAGGTTTATTGTATGTTACTCTCCTTCAGACACTATATTCCAGGCCAACCAACTCTTGCTATGGCCCTCACACTGTATTGGATCTTCTGACTCTGTCTCTCAAACGCACCTCTTCCTCCTCTCTAACTCATGACTCTAGCTTTCTTCAAAGCTCAGCTCAAGGACCACCTCATACAGGAAAATTATCCTTATCCCCCTGAGGCCTCCTTTTTCAAGGGGTGCCCAGGCCCAAGGAATATTTGTTTCCCTCTCTAGTCTGTGTCTGAAATAACAGCCTTTGCCATCTTACTGCTGTTGCAGTCTCATTCTGGAATTTCCCTTAGTGTGTGGGGCATCTTCACCCTGGAAAATCCTCTCTCCCTCCACCCCCCAAAGCACTCTCATTCTGCAACATCTTTCCACCATGCTAGCCCCTGTTATTGGCGAGTTCCTTCCAGGGTCTCTATTTGGGGGAGTGTCTAAGGGCAGTCAACCTTCATTTGCCTGGATCTGACTTTCCAGACTTTATTACCATGCCTCCCCACAGGTGGTTACCCTTTCCAGTTTTTCAGCTACCTTTTGGGCTTTGTCTTATCCAATTAGAATGTAAACTCCTTGAAGGAAAGGATTATTTTTCTTTTTGCATGTATTTGTATCCGCAGCACTTAGTGTCTGGCCCATTGTAAGAGCTCGATAATGACTATTGCCTTGCTAATAATTTTCTTTGGATGTTTACAAAACGTTTTATGTATACTATCTTATTTGACCCTCAACAACCCTGTGAGATAGGTACTCTTAGCCCTGTTTTACAGAGGAAACTGAGGCAGACAAATGTTTAGTGACTTGCTTGAGGTCACACAGCTAGTAAGTTTCTGAGGCAGGATTTGAACTTGTCTTCATGACTCCGGGTCCAGCTCTCTACTTCGTATACTACCTAGCTGCAAAAATTGTTGAATGACATTAATATTGTCAATTAAGCTTCATTACTAAACAAAAGAGCAATAGATAATTTCATTTCAATTATTAAATGTTTGAGTTTCAGACACTAAAGCCCTTGGAAGGATATGGTCAATGCCACAACTTAAATGGGGTGGGAAGGCCTTCAGGAACACCATTTCCTGTCCTAGCAATCTTCATGATATAAATACCTTACTTATGCAAACAGCTCCCACAGTGAAAGAATATAGCAGGAATGGCTTCCTTATGCTGGGACTCCTTAAGAGGTAGTTGAGAAGAGGAAATTATGTCCTTAGCAACTAGAGTGTCAAGTTAAAACTTGTCATATTTTCTCACAGAAATTGTTATAGATGGTGCTTAGGTCCCCAGGCTAGCCCACAAAAGTCTACTTAACTTATTTGTAGCTGAAATGCAACCACAGCTTCAGACGCCTTCTGATACCACAAGTCATACCATCATCCATATTATGGACTAGATAGGCTTTTGTGGGTTGGCCTGGGAAGGCAGATGCCATTTAATTTTTTCGAACATTTTTATTTTTATATGACTTGAATTTCCCCCACAAATCCCAAAAAAGGTATTTTTCTTTTGTAAAAATAAAAATGTGGTTCCACAACCATGCACAGTGTTTTGTAGGTATTCAATTTACAAGTACACTAATTTACTTGAGCAACATTTTTAAAAGGCTCATTACCTTCCTGGTCAACATTAGTGGCATTCCCATCACTAGCATGATGGCTCTCATATCATTTATATCATTATTTCTATGTAGGGAAAATGCTTTCTAAATTCCCAACAATTGGCTTCTAGACTTTAGTTATGTTAGGAACATAATTTATGTATAAATTAGGGAACCGCCTATAGACAGTCTGCCTACTATATTGAATCAAGATTTATGCTGTGTAACCTATATGATGAGTTGGTAGTACATTTATCTGCTGCATTATTAAATGGTATGTGTTATATTTAAATTTGCCAAGTCTAATGCTCTTTTTGATGAAAGAGCATTGAGCCTAAAGGTAAAAGAAACTGGGTTCAAGTCCCATCTCTGATATTAGTTGTGTGACCATGAACAAATCACAGCCTCTCTGAGTCTCTCTTCAGCTGTAAAATGAGCATATTAATAAATTAATGTACAAGGTGAATGAAATGCTTTGTAGACTTTAAAGCATCATACAGATATAAACTATTCTTTATATAATTTGTGCTGGGTATAGTTTAATTCTACAGAATTGAAAATCCCTTTGAGGTGTAGGTGAGCACTCTGGTGTATTAAAAGTCTGCTCATGTATGTCTTAGAATTACTTGTGAAGTTTTTCTCCTGACATTCTAGGGAAAACAGCCTGCTGATATAGCCCAGTACTGATCAGCACGTCAAGAATAACATTCCAGGTCATTTCTCTTGTAAGGAGACAGAGAGAGAGAGAGAGAGAGAGAGACAGAGAGAGAGAGAGAGAGAGAGACAGAGAGAGAGAAATCTAATTTTAATCAGAGAGAGGTTTGAAGTCTTAGTGAAAAAGGTCATTCAATATTATCAACTTCTGTTTAGAGCTAGACCTTTGATGCACAAAACCCAGGAAAGTATGAAGTCAGATGCCTGTGCCTGGAGATGCCTACAAGTTAAGTAAAGAGAAATCCCTTTCATAGCTTGGGGGGTAAGAAAAATCTTTTGACCACCTCGGAAAGTCATTCAGGGTTACTGATAGAGGGAGGGGAGACACAAGGCAATTTGACCTTTTCCCATTCAACAAGTGATAGAAGGAACCTCTTCTATTGATACTTTTCAAGGTTAGGGTCAAGGCAGGGCTACTTAAGAATTAAAGTAGCCTCAAAAATAAAGTGTTTGGAAAAACACATCTTCCATAAAAGGGCATGCCGTATTTGATTGGTTTAGATTCATTAAATCCTAATCCAATTCTTCACTACAACTATAAAAAAACAAAACCCCAAAGATTATACATTATACTACACCCTCCCTATCCTGTGTTATCTTCTCAGCCTCCCCACCATAAACAAATTTCCACTGATAGAATAGTCTGAATAGAATCAACATTTTCTTATCTCAGTCCTGAGCTGTGTTCAAAAGGGGGAAAAATACTGGATTCAAAAACAAAATCTCTGATTTAGGTCTGTAGTATTCCAGGTCAGAGTTACTTTGCTTTGTGACTAAAAAAGTATTGCCTAATCATGGTAATCTAACATTACAGTGAGTCATAGAACTAATATTTTCATAAGGGCTGCTTTCCAAAGGCTCAGAAACCTCTCTAGCACTTAGCACAGTGCTTGGCATATAGTAGGCACTTAATAAGTGCTTTTTGACTTGACTTGATACACTGAGACCCTCTAATTTCTCCCCACTATTCTTTGTCAACTGTATAGCAAGTAAACATTGTCTCTGTCCCCAGAGTCAGAAGGGACCCAGGTCATCTAGTCCAATCTTCTACCCTCAACAACATTCTAGGCAAGATGATAAACCCAGCCAGAACATTTCCACTGAAAGGACTGTTTCCTAAGAAGTCAGGTCATCTCACGTATTGGACAGCTCTGATTGCAGACCTTGGTTCACATTGCAACTGTTGACTCATCACTGCATTTTTTTTTTCATTTCACCTGTGAATATTATGAGCAAGTGTTTCTCTTTAATAAGAAGGGTTTCCTAGTGATTTGTGAGTGAAACCAGAACCAAGGCTATTTTTCATATAGAATGAGTAAGTCTGGTGACATGTACCTGTCAGCAGACAGAAAGGAATGAATTTTGCCCTTTGAGTCATAAGTCTACTAATCATTCACTGTCTGAAACAGCACCTATTGTAACTGACTCAGGTGAGATAAGGATGCTAGGTATATTTCAGAACAATCAAAACTCCTCTTGATGATTTACTCACTTAATTAACATCCTCAGCAGTCTGACTTTCCAAGCATATACATATACACACATGTGCATACACACACATATATATGTACATGTATGTGTGTAAATATGTAAGAATGTATAATGCACTATGAGTCAAAAATTTAGTGAAAAGAGTACTACTTTGGCATAAGATGTGGGTTCTAGTTAGCAGGCCCCTATTAGTTGTGTGACTTTGGCCAACTTTAATGTCTCTGAGCCTCAGTTTCCTTTATAAAATCTATAAAATGGGAACAATAATGTTTGAACTACCTGCCTCAGTAGGTTGTTTTGGGAATCAAATGAGATAATATCTTGGAAAGTGCTTGATAATTCCCAAATACCATGTATATGTCGGCTGATATATTGGATGTTTCCAAGGATTGATACCTGGATCAGGTCTTTGATCTCAGAGAAATAACCTGGGAGTGGGGAGGGAGGAGAAGAGGGAGTAGGGCTGAAGAGCCTCAGTGGACTCAGCTATTTAAGTCTTCCTGGCCTAATTTGCCTGAATAATCTTATAAATACTGCATTTTGTAGACAAAGTACACACACCAATCTGGATAATAGCGTCAATGTCTTCCAAAAGGGCAAATGTCAACAAATCTTCAGGGGGAAAAAGGTCTATAGAATAACCAGTTCAAGGCTTGGGTATCCAGTTACTAAAATGCTACTGCTACCTTAGGGGAAAAAGAGAGAAGAAAGAGTTTTAATTATTCATGGCCAATGGACTTCAAAGGGAAAAAGCAGCCTGGAGCTGTTAGTGGAGCTCGGGTTGGGCCTGAGCTACTATAGAAGAAACCCATCCCACCCCCACCCCAAGAATTCCCAGTTCTCTAGACAAACGGTGTGAAAATCTGACCATATTCTAGAATCCAGATCCAATGATGATTTCCTAGGTGAATAGAACACATAAAATCTTTCAGATGAGTTGTTGGTAAACTCATTCCTGGTCCCATTGGCAGCAAGATTGTGGTTTCCTAAAAAGAACTGCAAACTCAGGGTAGGGTAAGACTAAGGCTCCAAGAGTTGTTTTTCTTTGTTAGTATGTTTTCTGACTTGATCCCTGGCTCTGAAGTCAGAAAACCTAAGTTCAGACACAGAGGATCTATTTCTGACACTTACTACCTCTGTGACCTTGGACATGTCACTTAGCCTCTGTGAGCCTCAAATGGAGAGCCACTGGGGTCCTCTCCAGCTGTGGATCTAAGAACCTATGGCTATGGGGCAAGCACTGAAATCAGGACCTCTGAAGGCCTCCTTTCAGCTGAGCTTGGAGTCTCAGATTGAGTGTCAAGTTTCATTCCCCTCTAAAGAAATGTTCCCCTTTATCAGGGTATAACCCAGGCTTATCTGGTAAGGCCCACTAATAACATGGAGCCGACCTTTAAGGGGACTATTGCCCATTTTCCCTAACGTAGAGCCTGCTGAGTTCCCTGCCGTGTGGGTGGGGTTCACCTGGGCACCTGAAACTGAGAACAAACAACACAAAACACAAAAAACACAGAACAGAAACCAACACACCTAGACTCATTTCTTGGATCCTGTATAAAAGGATAATTCTCGTCCTCTCGATGGATCAGTTCACGGGCTCCAAGCTGAGTGCTGCAGATAAGAGTTGCCCAAAAGAGCATTGAAAAGATGGTGGAAAAGAAATGAAAGGGCTCTGTTTCCCTAGTTGTAAAGACAGTGGGCAGCCAAACAAAGTAGGCCACCCCAACTCACATGGTAAGTGATGCAGTGGGTTCCATGGTAGAACTGAGCATGCCCAGAGAAGTCTAAGTTGCAGGGGAATGAGAATTCTCTCTCTGCATCAAGGGACAAGCCTCTTCTAGCACAGCTTACTTACTTGTACCCTGAGATGTAAAATACAGAGTTTGCCTTTCTAAAATCCTCTATCAATAAATAGATAAAAATAAAATAAGATCATCTACCCAAGGAGTGCAAAAGCAAGATTGGCTAGCTTATACTAGCTCTGCTTAGTTTTTGTTTTTGTTTTTGTTTTTATTTGGGGATTTTTTTTACTATTATTGCTGCTATCCATTTTAATTCTTCAAAGAAGTTCAGTAAGTCAATAAATGAATGAATGAATAGAATAATATCTATTTTTCCCCCAAGGAAAAGACTTGTCACATTACTTTTGAAGTGACTTTTGGGAAGAGTTGGAAATAGTGGTAAATTCTCTGTGGTATCCAGGCGTTATATTTAGTCTCAGGTTCTGTATCTGAATTCCTTTATTTCTTAAACTTTTAAAAAGTTCTCCTGTGGATGACTATATCTCAGCAACATCAATATTTGTTGGTAATATAATTACATAGTCTTATAAATGTTATTCGCATGTTGGTAAACATAGATTTGTATCCAGGTTCCCCTGGTTAAGCAATTGCTTTCTGCAGGGGGAAAAATGAAGATGAATGTCTAACAAGAATCACGTTGTTAATAGCACTATAGATTTCTGATTTCATTTAAAGAGTTCTTCATTTTCAGTGACAATTACAGTAAAAGAGAATTTCATACATGCATTTCTTTGAAAAAGCATTTCATATAATTGTGTGGATTCAGAGGTGCTTATAAGGCCTAAGAAAAAGTTAAAAGTTGCCATTCTGTCCTCTTTCCTCAGTTATCACAAAAGGGGAATATTCTGTTGACATGGGAAGAGATATCTTACAGTCATCTTCAGAACTAGTCCATCACAATTCATAGACAATATTCATCCTAAGAATGATGTCACTCCAAGACAAAGACACCATCACAGTTCAACAAGAATTCATAGATTCATTCATTCTTTCAAGAAACAATTATTAAGCATTAGGCACAGTTCTAGGTGCTAGGAATACAAAATAAAGAAAGGAACCAGTGTTTGCCCTCAAGGAACTTACATTCTACTGGGGGGGAGGGGAGTTGTGAAGGGGAGGAGTGAGGCAAAAACATCACATGCACTTACAAGAATAAAAATTCAATACAGAATACAATAAAATAAAAATAATACAATAACACACAAAATAGTTTTTGAGGGGCACATCAGTAACAGGTGTAAGGGAATGGGACAGGCTTCCCATAGGAGATAGCACTTTATTTTTGATAGAAGCTAGAGATTTTTAGAGGTGGAGGTGAGAAGGGGGAGGGTTGGCCTATATAGGAAGGAATACACACCTTATGAGATGATAGGAGTACAGGAAAATGAACAAGCATTTGTTAACCCCAATATATACCAGGTACCATGGTAGACCCTGAGGATACTAAGACAAAATGAAAAGCTATCCCTGCCCTGAAGTGACATATATTCTACTGAGAATGTTAAAATATGGCATCATTAAGTTATTGGCTCCTTTTCTACTCCATAGGAAATCTCTCTTCCCTTCTCCGTCTATTAACCCCACCCTAGCTCTAGTGTTTAGCAGTTTACTCCTAGATTAACAGAACAACTTCCTAAACTAGATTCTACCCTCTCTTCCCTCTTCTGTTCAGAAACTGTCTGTTGGCAAAAGGATATGTTGAAACTTCTCAGTCCAGGACTAGGATGTTCCATCTTTCATTTGTATCTTATCTATCTACATACACCTTTATCCTACCTTACCTATCTACATACACCTACATACTTTCTAATATGTTTCTCATCCTCTCCTCCTTGACCTCTTCACACTTAAAGATGGCATTTTATAGGCGAAATCATATCTGAATCCAAGTTTTTGTTCATGCTCTCCCCCTTGACTGTTTTGCTTCCTTTAGATAAAGCCTTCCTTGTTCGTTTCATCCCTAATGTTAAACTGGATTTGGAATCAGTTTCTGGATTTGAATTCTGGTTCTAATAAGATATTTGCAAACTATGTGACTTTGGGCAAATCACTTAGCTTTTCTGGGTCTCAGCTTCCTCACCTGTCAAGTAAAGGAATTCCTTTAAATGATCTCTGAAGTCCCTTTCTAGCTCTGAGTTCTATGATTCTTTACTTCCCTTCTTGGGGCTCCTTGAATACTTATTACTTCTATTAGTCACCTTGGTATTTAAGCAATTACAGTTTTACTTTGTTCCTTCTCCAACTTGAATGCCGACTCTTGGAAGGCAGACACTATTCCTCACATTTGGTTTTACTTCTTTCAGCATCCAGGATAGGGTAACACAGACTCATAGAACATTTGAACTACAGGGACCTTACCATTCAAGTTTAACCCCTTCATGCCCACAGAAATTAAATGACTTGCCAAGGTTATTTACGTTGACTCATTAGTGGTCAATATTTGAACTTAGGTTTCTTGATGCCAAGTCTAGCCATCCATCCATCATTATATCACCATGCCTCCCTATAGGAGGTATTCAATGTCCTTGAATGAATGAAATAATGAATGAATAAAATCAAACTAGAAGATAGCTTGTATAGATACAGTTCTTGAAACAACCCAAGGGGTGTGACTCCAGGATAAAGTCTTCCATGGCGACTTATATGGCTAAAGGCTCCACTTCAGAAAACAAATTTTTCAAGGCACACTAATTTTCTCACTATAAATGAGATGTGAGAGTGGTTAGGAGTTGGTAGGACTTAACTCTTCAGTTTTCCTTCTGGAAATACAAGCTGCAGAAGGTAGTCAACCTAAAAGAAGCAGGTATCAAAGCCCCATAGAAGAGTGGAGCTGCATCTCTTTGGTCATAGAGTTGTTTCACCTTTTCAGAGATACTAAATCATTTCAGGATAGCAGGAAGTTCTCCAAATTAAAGGAAATATTAATAATAGAACAATAAGGGAAAAGGGAGGATCCACACACACACATACACACACACACACACACACACACACCCCATTTAAAAGACAAGCTAGTAAAAAACGAATGTGATTTGAGAAAACTAGTGATAATTATAGTGCCCAAAGTTGGCCCCTTTCCCTAACTAAAGCCCTATTGATGATACTCTAGAAAAGGTGCCAAGTTTTGACTACATATTCTCCTGCTTCCCCTGTGTTACTAAATTATAAAACCACAAAACCTGAGAATTATAGAGCTGAAAGAGACCTAAGAGATCATTTTTCTAGCCTAACTTTTATTTACCATTTGATGAAACTGGGCTTAATTAATACGTCTTAACTAAATTTATTATTTGTTTGAATTCTCCATTCTAAGTGATCCATTTTGCCAAATGCAGAAGTGTGACCTGGACAGTCTCAGTTTCCTAATCTGTAAAATGGGAATAATAATATCTCTGTTGTCATTGTTATTGTTGTTCATTCTTCATGACATCACATGCCTTGACTTGCAAGTGAAATGAGTTTAAGTGAGGCAGAGCTGTGCAAAATCATCGGCTTCACTCTCTCCTCCTGAGTCATTGGAGTCCAGTGCCAAGACAAGAGTCAAGAAGATTGGTGATGACCCAGTGTGTGGTGGGTGACCTTGGCCTTTTCAAATTAAGGTTTTTTTCCAGGTCTCAGTTTGTCTGAGGCAATACCCATTCAAGGACTAAGAGCTAGGTAAGAATTGAGACAAAAAGATGCCCTAGTTTACTATCACAAAAGTATCAATCTGGGAAGGGAAGATCCTCAAAGTTTCTGGCCAGAATAGAAAACAATCACTATTTGCTCTCACTCTAAACCAGGGGTGGGGAATCTTCAGCTTTCAGGCCACATGTGGCCCTCTAGGTCCTCAAGTGTGGTGCTTAGACTGAATCCACACTTCACACAACAAATCCCCTTAATAAAAGGCTTTGTTCTGTAAAACTTGGACTCAGTCAAAAAGCCCCCCTTGAGGACCTAGAAGGCCACATGTGGCCTCAAACCTGCAAACCATCAAATCCCAAGCAATGAGCAACAGAGATTTGGACTGGGACCCTTTATTGGCCATTCAATGAAAGCCAGAGGGATTTGGATTTAAAGTCATAATTTAAAGTCATAAAGTAGTTCCATTTGAATCACAATGGGCTTTTTTAAAAGCCTGTTTTTCCAAAGCTATACTTCAAGAAATCATATATAAAAACTGTTAATAATATCTCTCACACTTAACTCACAGGGTTGGTGTGGGAGGCAAATGAGATACTATGCATAAAGCAGTCTGCAAACCTTAAAACAATAAACAAAGACCAGTTTAGTAGTAGTAGTATTGTTCTACTTGTCTACATTCATTATCAGAGTTAAATTTAGAACAGAGATCTTCTTGCTGTCAAGCCAATGATCTGTCATACTACATTCCTGTTCTTCAGCAGCGTAATATTCTGCTTGAGGTGAAATGACATTCTTCGGTTTTATAGAGCCTTATAGATTACAAAGTCTTCTATATATATTATCTCCTTAGAATCTCAAACCAGTCTTGGGAGTTCAAGTATTACAATTTCCATTTTATACATTAGAAAACTGAGACCCTGAGAGGCTAACAAAAATGTTGTTTGTCCTTCATTTTTGAAGAAGAGAGTAATATCTTGACTTGCTCATAAATTGGATTTAAGTGAGACAGACTTTGTCAGCCTCACTCTTCCAGTCATTGAAGTCCAGTGCTAAGACAAACGTGAAGGTGACTGACAATAGCCTGGGATGCAGTGGATGACCTTGGCCTCTTTAAATCAAGATGGTTTCCCAGACCTCAGTTTGTCTGAGGCAATGCCCATTCAATGACTAAAGGCCAGGCAAGAATTGAGATAAAAGATTGACCATCACGAAATTATCAATCGGGAAGGGGAAGATCCTCATTTTCTTGCCAGAACAGAATATAATTATTGCTATTTCCATTTATTCTAAAATCTAAACAATGAGCCATGGAAGTTTGGGGAGATATTATTGGCCATTCAATGATAACTCATATAACACAGAAGTTTATTAAGTACTTTCCTTACGACCAGCCTGCAAAGAAAAAAGAGCAACAGGATTCAGAAAGATTAAATCACAGACCCAAGGTTCACAGTTATAAATGGCAGAACTGATGCCCCAAGTCAAGTGTCTGAACTCTAAAAACCCAATGTTCTTTCTATTGTACCATGATGCCTGAGGTGAGTTGCTCAAGAACACACAGTCGGTTAGTAATAGAGTTGGTAATAGAACTCAAGTCGTTGGACTCCAAGGACTCTTTCCACTACTGTGCTTTAATCCATCATCACTTGAGATGGTCAAAGCGCTACAGCACTTTCTTGAGTTTAGAAAATCGACAAAACAACAAATCAAGCCTTGATCTGTAACGTTTATCTGTTTCCAAAGTGTAATTGCTCACACTGAAAAGTTAACAACCCATTCTCTTGAGCCTATACAAAATGGCTCCAACATTCTTCGGTATTGTAGGTTGTTGTTTTCTTTTTTTTGCATTAAACCACATGTTCCTCTCCTCTTTCCCCATCCCATCCTTTCATTTCCTTCTATAAATATGTACTAGTAATTTGCAAAGAACACATATTTAGATAGTAGTCCCATTGAAGTATTGGTGGAAGGGTAGGTAGGTATTAAGTTGACCCTGCAGAAGAACTCACTTACAAAGCCAATGGTTAAAAAAAAAAAACAAACCCACAAAACAACAACAACAATCTGTTGGTTTTGTTTACCTCTGTACCTTGAGCTTAGACTACTGGACTCCACTTTGTTTTTAAAAATATATTAAATGTTTCTACAGGGAACCGGCAAGTATTTTTTTTTCTGGTATTGTGTGATATTAAGCCTACATAACTACGGTACTTAGGTTGTGAGTGGTTATAGTTTTATTTTTTGAGTGGTTATTTTTTTTTAAGTATTTAAGAATATAATTTTGTTTGTACAATAGTTCTCAGGTCAAAACCTTAAAAAAAAAACTTTATTTACCAAGTTCTCTGTTAAAATGCAGTTTCTTTTGGGTGGAAGCAGCAGCTATAAAGCAAAATGGATATCATATAACTCAAGATCAAGGACAAAGGCTATGATCTTATTCCTTCTGACACATGCCCGGGAAGACCTTTAGAGTCATTGGGAATGTTTTCGTCTTTTTTTTTTTTTTTTTTTTTTGCTTTTTGGTGAGGAAATTGGGGTTAAGTGACTTGCCCAGGGTCACACAGCCAGTAAGTATCAAGTGTCTGAGGGCCGGATTTGAACTCAGGTCCTCCAGACTCCAAGGCCTGAACTCTATCCATTGTGCCACCTAGCTGCTCCTGTCTTTTTTTTCTTCCTTAACCAGTTTTTTTTTAAATTTAAATAGTATTTTATTTTTTCCCCAATTACATATTAATAAAATCTTTCAGCATTCGTTTTTACAAAATCTTGAGTTCCAAATTTTTCTCCCTCCTCCTCCTCGCAACGTTTTTGTCTTAAATCTCATCTCATGGTCCCACATTCCTTGAAATCTTCCCAGTGATCTACCTAATTTTTTTCCCTTTCTGCTTCACGTGTCACTGCTCTTGATCATTTTACCTGAAACCTTCTGCTTATGGTCAGAGTTTCAAATGGGCAGCTCTGTATAACCTGAGCAGAAATGAAGTTATCTGCCCTCTTTTAAAAATATACATATTTTAGGGACCTCATAGCTTTTTCTTTAACTATCACTTTCCTCTAAGAGAGGGTGGCCTAGTGGATGGAGAGCAGGTCTCAGCATTGTCTCTGAACATGGATGGGCTATCTTATCCTGAACAATTCGCTTAACTTCTCAATGATGACAACTCTCTCAGACTAAAATTTGTCAATCTGTACCCACATTCATCCGCAGAGGAAGTTTTCTCATTGTGAACTCCCAATAACAATGAAATTACAGTTCCATCCCCCATCATTTTCTTTTACCACCCTTCTCCCTCCCGACTCCCCCCACCCAACCCCCAGGGGTAGGGGGAGCAGCAGCAGCATTCTGAACACAGTGTTAGGCCCTTGGCAAACATTCAAGTCAAATTAAATCAGCAAACATTTATTAAGCTCAGCCCTGAATATCTAATTGCATTCTGGACATCACCTAGAGGTCCTGTTCACATTTCAAACTTAACATGTCCCAAACAGAACTCATCTTCCTCTCTAACCCTCCACCCCTCCTCCAAACCTCCTTTTTTTCTGCTGAGAATACCACTATCATTCAGATCATCCAGGTTCCAAAATGAAGTTATATTTTTAATCTCTGAGCCAAAAGTGTCTGGTAAGTTTCAAGTTCCCTTGAATCTTCTGAGTTTTACCAAGGCTTCAAAACCACAGTGCCATTTACAGTTGAAATGACATATTCTTCCATTCAATACTTCTGCATTTAATATCAAAATCTTAGTTACATTCTGGAGGGGAGAAAAGAAACTACTTTTTCCTTCATTGGTTGAGCAGATCCATCTTCTTCCTTTTGTATCCTTCACCTCTCAGCCAGCCAAATGAACAGGCTCCTAACACTAGGTAAAAAGGCTCTCCTTACAAATGATTCAGATGTGAAATTAGTCACCAGAATGCCCATTAAGAGCTATATAGCAAACT
The DNA here is from genome assembly GCF_900497805.2 of Vombatus ursinus. NCBI lineage: Eukaryota > Metazoa > Chordata > Mammalia > Diprotodontia > Vombatidae > Vombatus > Vombatus ursinus. The sequence goes on from NW_020954639.1 coordinate 3,845,005, forward strand.
CCATGAAGATGGCTTTCAGTGATACATGGGGTAAAGGAAATGAAAAAAGGAACTTACAGTTTCAACCTAATCAGAGCAGAACTGAAAGCCTACAAATAAAAATTACAGATCCTTAATCATAACTTTCCCTCCACACAGGACTTATGAAAGCACGCAATTCCCCTCAGAAGCAACCTTTTCAAACAGCACTTGAGTCATCTGGATTTCCAATTCTTGATTTGGAGCTCAGGCAATGACTGCAAAGAAAAGAACATCATAAAAACCATCGCTTTTCGTGCCTTGTATACTGTGGACTGAAGATATTTCCCCATCAATGGCATTTGCTCCTAGGGTTCTCCATGCAACATAACACCCTCATGTGTTGTCAGCTGATTTGTTAATCAGATTGGTTCTGGTCTATTTTAGAAGTTAAAACAACAGCAACAACAACAACAACAACTTGTACTATCCTATTTGTTTCCAAAGTTCTATGCCAAATATTTAGGATTCTTAAATTTAAGGGTTTTTTTTTTAATGTTCCTTGGATTTCTGGAGTGAGGGAGGGAGAGAGGAAACACATGAAATGTTTTTATTTATTTTTAATTTAATTTAATTTTTAATTTCATAAGCATTTCTTTTCTCTCCCACTCCCCCCAATGAAAATAAAAACAAAACCCTTGTAATAGATATACATAGTCAAGCATAACAAATTCCCATATAGTTCACATCCAAAAGTATATGTCTCATTCTACATTTTCTACCCATCACGTCTCTGTCAGGAATTAGGAATGTTCAGTCCTGTGGGATTATGTTTAGACACAATTTTTCAACACAACCATGTTCTTGAAGAGGAGCAATGACATCAGCAGATTGATGTCTTGACTTGCAAGTAGAAAGAGAGAGAATAATAATAATAATAATGTCTCACATCTATATAATACTTTAAGGTTAACAAAAGTGATTTCCATACATTATCTCATGAAAGGGTCACAACAACCCTGTGACAGGAGGAACTATTATTATCTCTATTTTACGGACGAGAAAACTGAGGATCTGACAGGTTCAACGAAATAGTCAAAATCACCCTAGTATCTCAGGCCCATCTTCTTGACTTGGCCAAGGTCAGCAAACTGTTCACTGCGCCACCCTTCCTTCTGCTACTATGGTCAAGTCTACAAGTGATTAATCCAGGTTGGAGCCTGAAAATTATCTGCTCTTGCTACATGCATCAGCATTTCTACCTCCAATGTGTTGTTGAATGGCATAGCTGTAAAGCACCTATGACTTGTCACAAGAAGGCCCACAGGCAAGCAAATTTTGTAATTCGTTGAAGGGCTTAACCCTTCAGGCTGTAAAGTATTAAAAGGTCAAATGTCTATGTCAGCCAGAATTTTGGAAGAAAAGGAACTGAGCATCATTAACATTCAGCCTTTAGTATTCTCTTCAATCCCAACAATCAAGACAAGACCTCCAAGAATTACATTGTAAAGTCCTTTATTATTATTATTATTATTATTATTAATATTATTATTATTATTATTGATACTTTTTCCCCCAGCACTCATTTTTGGATATAGTCAGTTCTGTTCGACATTTATTTTGAAAATGCAAATTTGTTTCAACAAGACTGTTATATTAGGGAACGATCATATGGTTCCTCTGATTTGGAGTTTGCCTATATCAGATTTTTGTCCTCAAGAAACAGCAAGAATGCAGAAAACTTTGACCCTTCACAGAAACTGCTGAGGTGCCCACTTTCTGAAGCCCACTTCCACAAGCAAACTTCAGGTCTTTTTCAAGGTAAAGTGTTGTATTTATTGTATATTTTCTGGTGCAGGAGTCGCTATGAGTGGAGGAAGGCTGATCCTTTTCTACACCTCCTCCCTTCCCACTCTTCCCAGAATTGGACCCTTTCAACTAACTTTGTCAGCCTACTCATGGGAACCAGAGTTCGAGGCCCAAGGCCACAGGCACCACCACTATTTATTATATCATTTATGTATCTCTTAACCATTTAACATGTATAAAACTATGCTACAGTTTTTATTAGATTCCTATCTTTTTTGAGCATCTCTCCCTTTTTCTCTCTCTCTCTTTCTCTCTCTCTCTCTCTCTCTCTCTCTCTCTCTCACACACACACACACACACACACACACACACACAATTTTTGAGTGTTGTTCTTTTAATCCCATTTTCCCCATAAGCCCTGTGGTTTTATTGTACAATTTTGCATAGCTCAATGATATTTAGGAACTCTTCGGTTGAGTTCCAGAAAAACAGACTATATCTTGGCCCACCCTGGAATTGAGCCTCCTTTGTAACAAGAAAAAAAAATTAAACAAAACAAATAACTCCAGATGAGGAGTGAGCTATATCTGAGAGCATCTGCTGCATCGGACACTCCACCAGCATCCCATGCCTCTTTGTGATGAGGAGGGATGGGTATTTCGTGATCTGTTCTCCAGGAATACTATTTTTTTTTTTAACAGTTACTCAGCATCTGGTTATCTTTTAGTGATTATCTCATTTCCATAGTTATAAACATTATGGCTATTCTTCTAGTTCTACTTATTTCCCTCTGTATCAATTCATACAAATCTCCTTCCCTCTTGATTTTTTTTTTCTCTAAATTCTTCATACTCAGCATTTCTTACTACCTGGTAACATTCTATCCTGTCCATATGCACTCTTGTTCAGTCATTTCCTAATCATTGAATACCTATCCTGTTTCCAGTTATTCGCTACCTCAAAAAGTATTGCACTATGACTTAGTAACAATGTACTGAGAAGAGAGAATTTGTTTCGAGGCTGAATTCTGATATAGGAGATTAACTTGGGACTCCTGAATCAGTCAGTCAGTGAATGAAAAATTGAATGAATGAGCAGGTGATGAAAGGATTAATAAGCACTTATTCTGTGCAAAGCACTATGTTAAGTGCTGGGAATACAAGTAGAAAAGTTAAACAGTCTCTGCTTTCAAAGAGCTCGTATTCTAATGGGGGAGATGGAAAGGCCCAATAGTCTTTAGGGGGCAATATGGAAGTAGATGGTAATGCACCTTCCTTTGCATCTTTTCTGCTGGTAAAATTATGTCCATTTCTGAGGCTCAACCATTTCTTAATGCAGTTTCTAGCTCCCATCCCCACAAAGGGTACCCCTTTGAACAATAGCTTTGGAAACCCAACTAGAAGTACAGCTTGTAGTCTGATGGATACTACTATTCCTCGAGTTCTTGGGCTTACCTAACCATAAGTGAAAGATGGAAAGCAATTAGTGATGGTGGCTGAGGAAAATTATTGTATTTTAATGACTTAGTATATGGTTATTTACATTAAAAGCTACAACTATATTGGGGTATTGGACCTTCTCAGCCAGTCAGTATCCAGTATAAAATTGTTCCAAAGGAAGAGTATTATACAATAGGATAGTTGGTTGTAACTTGGGTATAAATGTTATCGGTATGAAAGTTGCCTGTTTGGGTTATAGTCACAGGTCTTTCTCAGATTTTTCATCTGTAGAACTGGGAGTATGGACTTCATTTCTATTGACATGCAATGTTAACTCATAATGATAATTCTAGGGGCACTTGACAATTGTTAGTAACCAAGATGAATGAGTAATCAGTCAACAATAACAATAGCTGTAATAGCTAGCGTTTATATAGCCCTTTAAAGTTTGCACAGTGCTTTACATATGGTAACTCAGTGGATCTTCATAACAATCTGTTGCTATTATCATCCCCATTTTACAGAGGAGAAAAATGAGGCTGAGAGTGGTTAAGTTGTGTGGGGATCCTCCAGAGAGGTCACAGTCTTGAAGCAGGATTCAAATTCAGGTCTTCCTGACTCCAAGTACTGCCCTCTATACACTGCTCCATCTAACTGCATTTATTTATTTGATTGTTTGTTTGTTTGTTTGTTTATATGTTCATTTAGGCACCTGGATTAAGTAACTTGTCCAGGGTCCCACAGCTAGTAAATGTCTGAGATCTGATTTGAACTCAAGTCATCCTGACTCCAGGGCAGGTGCTGTCCTAACTGCAATGGTTAAAGACTGCTATGTTCCAGATACTATGCTAAGTAAGCATTGGGGATGCAAAGAAAGACAAGCATGTATGAATTTATAAGCATTTCTTAATTGTTGGGGTAACTAGGTGGCACAGTGGATAGTGTTGGGCCTGGAGTCAAGTAGACCTGTTCAAATGTGTCCATAGACACTAGCTGTGTGACCCTGGACAAGTCGCTTAACCCTGTTTGCCTCAGTTTCCTCATCTGTAAAATGACCTAGAGAAGGAAATGGCAAACCACTCCAGTATCCCTGCCAACAAAATCCCAAAAGGGGCCATGAAGAGTCAACCATGACTGAAAAGCAACTAAACAACCATAACAAGAAACACATTTTAATGGAGGAGATAACATGTAAACAGCTATGTACTTACAAGATATATACAGTATAAATGTAAGGTAATCTCGTAAGAAAACCATGTTTGTGTGTATGTATGTATGTATGTGTAAACCTCCCATTCTGAGTGGGGAAGGGAACATGGAAAGTTTTCCTACGGAAGGTGAGACCTAAGCTGAGTTTTGAAAGCAGCCATGAGAAGGAAGAAAATTCCAGCCATGGCCGGCACAGAATTTGGAGACAGAATGTGCTGTTTGAGGAACAGCAAAAAGACTGGAAAAGCACTCAGGGACCTTTGATTTCTGGCCTGCTTTTTTCCATGAATTCTCATTTTGTCAAATAGACTATTCATTAAGCACTTCCTATAAACTGGGCTTTAAAAATTATATTATATTTGAGTTTCAATCTTGTTTCTTTCTAATGGGATGATTCTTAGGGACGGGCACCATGCTTTTATAGGTAATAATAAGCTGTCTTCCCATGGCAATTTTAATAGGTAATATATTAGTATCTTCATTCTATAGATGAGAAAACAAAAGGTAAGGGGAAGGTGGCGGCGTGCTAAGCAACTTGCCTGGTCATATAACCAGTACCAGAGACAGGATTACATCCCAGGACTCCTCGCTAGGGCAGCGAGGTGGTGCCATAGTGCATAGAGCTCTGGGCCTGGAGTCAGAAAGACTCATCTTCTTAATGAGTTCAAATCTGGCCTCAGATATTTACCAGCTGTGGGACCCTGAGCAAGTCACCCTGTTTCCCTCAGTTTCCTCATCTGTAAAATGACTGGAAAAGGAAACGGCAAACCACTTCATTATCTTTCCCAAGAACACCCCAAATGGAGTCATGAGCAGTTAGACACAACTGAAAAAACAACTGAAACAACTTCTCATTAAGAATACCATGCCTTTGATGAAGTACCTTCACGTATTCGAGCTCAATTTCATAAATAATAAATCTGGTTCTTCCATTATTGAGATACTTCATGACATAGCAGATAGTACACTAGATATAGATCAGACTGTGCTTCTGACACACATTAGCTGTGAGACTGTGGGAAAGTCATTTAACTTTTCTGAGTTTTCTCATCTGTAGAATGTAGATAATACTACTTCAAACATCTACCCCACGGAGTTGTTGTGAAGCTCAAATTCAAAAACATAAATGCATGTAAGTGCTGTGCAGCTTCAAGGCACTTTATAAATGCTCATTATTTTAAAAATCTAAGAAAATGTAATTAGGCAGGACAGAGGTTTTGTAAAATAGTACATAGTAGTAGTTTTGTGTTTATAGTAATAATAGATTTAGAGGTAGAAGGGGCCTCAGAGGCCATCTAGACTGAGACTCAATGCGATTGACTTGCTTAAGGTCACACAGGTTATAAATAACAGAGGCATGATTTGAATCCCTATCCCTTGACCCTAAAGCTAGTGTCCTTTCTGTTCTGTCTGCCTCCCATTAGACTGTGATCTTGACAGCAGAGACTGTCTTTTGACTTTCTTTGTATCTGCAACATTTAGCACAGTGCCTGATATGTAGTAGGCACTTAACCAATGTTCGCTAACTGACTGATTGATTTGCTAAGCGAATGCCTCTTGTCCATACAATCTCACAGAATGGAACTTACATGCCGTTCAAATATAGAACATCACTGAGTTGGATTTTATTTTGCCTGGTTGATGTAATAGGTCTTCTTCCCATTTCTCCATTGGTCTCTCGCCTTCTCTACGACATCACATCCCCATAACAGAAAGTATAGTACATTGCAATAATGCCAGTATAACCAACCTCACCAGGTTGTTGTGAGGAAAGCACTTTGTAAGCCACAAAGCAAATGCTATATAAATCTCAGTTATAATTATTAGCTAATTAATAATCAATCAATAACATTTATTAAGCACCCACTATATGTCAGGCACTGTGCTAAGTGCTAGGGATACAAAAAGAGGCGAAAGACAGTCTTCGTCCTGGAGAAGTTTACAATCCAAAGGAGAAAAAAAACACACGCAAACAATTATCTACAAAGCAAATTATGTATGAGATAAATAGGAAATAAAAAGGGAGAGCACTGGAATTAAGAGGGATTAGAGAAGGCTCCCTGTAGAAGGTGAGATTTTAGGTGGGACTTGAAAGAAGCCAGGGAGGTCAGTACTTCTGATGGAGAAGGGAGATTATTCCAGGCATGGAAGAGAACCAAAGAAAATGCCCAGGTTCAAGAGATGGGGTATGTTGGTCATGGAACCACCAAGAGGCCAGTAACACTGTATTGAAGGGTATGTGTCAAGGAATAAGGTATAAGAAGACTGGAAAGGTAGAAGGGCTTTGAATGCTGAACAGAATATTTTGCATTTGAATAGGAAGTCACTAGGGTTTATTGAGTAGAGGAAGTGACATGATCAGACCTGTGTTTGGGGAAAATCACTTTAGTGGCTAAATGGAGGATGGATTGAACTGGGGAGAGACTTGAGGCAGACAGACCCACCAACAGGCTATTACCGTAGTCCAGGTATGAGGTGATGAGGGTGGGAGCAATGTCAGAGGAAAGAAGGGGGCGTATTCCAGAGATGTTGCAAAGGTGAAATGGAGAGGCCTTGACAACAGATGGAGTATGAGCTGTGGGAGATAGTGAGGAATTCAGGATGACTCCTAGGTTGTGAGCCCAAGGGACTAGGAAGATAGTGTTGCTCTCTATAGTAATATGGAATGGGGAGAGGAGATGTTGTTTAAATGTTTAGGGGGAAAGATAATGAGTTTAGTTTGGGACATACTGAGTTTAAGATGTCTACTGGACATTCAGTTCAAGATATCTGAAAGGCAGCTGGAGATACAAGATTGCAGGTCAGCAGAGAGATTGAGGCAGGAAAGGCAGATTTGGGAATTGTCAGCAAAGAGATGGTAATTAAATCCACAGGAGCTGATGAGATGATGAAATAAAGCAGTATGGAGGCATGAGAGAAGAAGGCCCAGGACAGAACCTGAGGGACACCTACCATTATAGGGTGTGATCTGGAGGAGGACCCAGCTAAGGAGACGGTGAGCAGGGAAGAAAACCAGGAGTGTGTGGTATGGGAAACTGCAGAGACAAAAGTATCAAGGAGGAAAATGATCATTAGGGTCAAAAACTGCAGAAAGATCCAGGAGAATGAGGGCTGAGAAGAGGCCATTGGATTTAAAGCTTTGGTAACTCTGGAACAGAAAAGATTTTGTAGAATGATGAATTTGGAAGCCACATTGTAAGGGGTTAGGGAGAGAGTGAGAGAGGAGAAAGTGGAGGTACCTAGTTTAGGTGGCCTTTTCAAGGAGCTTTGCTACAAAGGACCTAAGAGAAATAGGGCGATAGTTAGCAGAGATGGTAAAATCAAGTAAGGGATGTTTTTTTTCCAGGCTAGCCACTATTATTACCAGTAGCACTATATCTGTTATATGGGTAATAGGGTGTAATTGGAAGAGCCCTGACTTTGGAGTCAGATTCCCTAAATATGTTGACATTCATTGGGCAAATATTTTCTTTTCTTTTTTTTTCTTTTTTGGCTAGGCAATGGGGCTAAGTGACTTGCTCAAGGTCACACTACTAGTAAGTGTCGAGTGTCAGAGACCACATTTGAACTCAGGTCCTCCTGACTCCAGGGCTGGTGCTCTGTCTACTGCACCACCTAGTTGCCCCACAAATCATTTTCTTAGCCTTAATCTCCTAATATGCAAAAGTCAGGGTTGGGCTCAGTCATCCTTTAAGTCCTTCTTGGCTCTTAAGTCCTATTATCTTTGCCACCTTGTAATTCTGGAGAGAGTCCTGGTTTTAGAGATAGAAAATCTGAGTTTGAATTCTGTCATTACCACTTATTAGGTGAGTGACCTGAAACAAGTCCTTTCCCTTCTCCCCATCTGTTTTCTCATTCAATTGGTCAACAAGCATTTATTAGAACCTACATCATGCCAGGCATCATGTCCGGGTTACGAAGACCATAACAAAATGGGCTTTCTAGGTGGTGTTTTGGAGAGAGCACTGGACTTGAAATCAGGAAGTCCTAAATTTGAATTCTGATTCAGGCACTAGCTGTGTGATCCTGTGCATTGAACTTCCCTCAGCCTCAGTCTTCTAATCTGAAAAATGGAGATAATTAGCACCTAGCTCACTGCATAGGAACAAATGAGTTAACTTATAGAAAGTGCTTTGCAGACCTTAAGGTGCTATATAAATTCTAGTTGTTATTATTCCTACCAGCCAGACATTGTGTACATGCCAAAGTCTCTTCCAGCTCTGTACCCTGTCTTGTTTTGTGTAATTCTAGAGACCTCAGGGCAGAATCTCAAGGAACTACCTCAGTAATGATTAAACAGTTCTCAGCTTTGATTAGAAACTTTCTTGTTTTTCTCCCAGCAAAGGATTCTCTCCTGGGTCACTCCCAGTTCCTGTAAAGTTGTGGGTGTAATTTTTCTTTTTTTTTCTTTTGTTTGTTTCAGCTCTAGTGAAAGATATCCAGTAGTCATTCCCTTGGCTTGAAATATCTCCGCAGCCCAGGTATCCATGGGCCATGGAACTTCAGAGTTGCCTGCCTCACCCCACCCTTAATGCCTTACTCCTGACTCAGAGGGAAACCCTCTGGGAGTGAGAACAGAGAGCCTGAATCATCTGTATCCAGGCTTTATCGTCTTGCAAAGTATCTACTGCTCTGCCGGGAAAGCCTGGATTGAAATCTGTTGCCAATGAGGCTGACTAAAGCCTCAATTACTCTGCAATCCTTAAGGACCACAGGCATTTTAGCAACACCAAAAAAATAAAATAAAATAAAATAAATCCCCCTTAGTGGCAAAAAAAAAAAAAAAAGGAGCTCACTGCTGGAATTCTGAGTCCTGACTTTGCCTCCTCCAGATAGGTGTATGACCTTGGGTGAGTCACTTAGTTTTTTAATAAATTGTACTTACCCAACCCAAGTTTTATTGTGAGAATGAAATGAAGTGATACATATGTGGGACTATTCAGTGGGAGAAAATAATTTAAGCACTGGGAATTGGAGACACCCTAGCCATCATGTGTTTTGTCTGTGCGCTAACTGTTGTTTTTGCCAAAACCATTTTGATGTAAACAAAAATGTTTGTTTAAATTCATGGGGCTCAACCCCCACAACCCAATTTCATTAAGATTATCAGGGTCTGGTCATCTGTTCCATCAGGAAGTGAGTGAATTAACCTGTCCAGAGTCAACCAGGTAATAAGAACAAAGTGCTTTGCAAACCTTAAAACATAATATAATTGCTAACTAAGATTATTATTAATATTCTAATGGTTATTAACATATGATTATCATAATTGTGTTGCATAATTATTAATAATCATAATTAGAATTTCTATGGAGCTTTAGAGTTTGCAAAGCACTTTACATACTATCTTATTTGATCCTCACAACAATCCTAGGAGGTAGCTGTTGTTATTGTTATTATTATTACTATCCCAATTTTACAGATAAAGAACTGAATATGAGACAAGTCAATTGACTTGCCCATGGTTACCTTTCACTGTCACTAAATAATGAAACTTTAATAATTCAGAGTTTTTTATTATTATTTCTTCTACATTGAAAAATAAATTTTAAGTTGGAGGGGGTTAACAGCACCACAGATTTCGATAATTAAATGAGCAAAACACAAAAGCTCTTTTAATTTATGAACTTTGCTTTAAATGAGAGTAGTTAATTCCCATTTCCACCCTAGTATTATTTATTTGTATTTTATATTTCATTCACTTTTTCTCAGAGTCACCTGGGTCATTGGTGTGTTTTCCATTGGTCATTAAATGTCTCATACCTTACTCAAAAGACCAACTGGAGGTGGGGTGTGGTGGCAGAGAGCAAAAAATAAAAACCATTTGCATTGAGAGTTGAAATATAAAGAGGATGTTGTAGTTCAATGCGAGGCTCACACACATCTGTGCCCATACAGACAGCAGACTCTCAGGTAATTCTTTCGTGCACTAGACCAAGAAAAGAAAACTCAAGCTGCTTTATCCTCCTCCCAAAGCCTCATTAAGTCTAAATTCTAATCCAATCTAACAAACTCTTGGTTCTTAGTTTACCTAGACTCAGTCCTTGGCCTCTGAGAGATTACAATCTAGCAGAGAAAAAAATATGAAAAGGAAGAGTGGAATTGGCAGGCAAATAAGACATGGATATTATAACTAATACCTAATAACTATTAACAAAGTCATGAATAATTCTTCTGTTTACACTCCACTACCCAAAGGCTAATTGTTGATTTAAATATTGGCTCATGTCCTTGCTCACAGGTGTTAACATGTGAAAGTATTGTCACAAGAGCTGAGCTTCTTGGTGAGAAAGAAATTCAAATATACTTGTAAAATCCAAACACAGGTTTATTTATTAAAGGGCTTTAATCAGACCAGAGCCTGTTAAGTTAAACAAACAAACAATGACCTTGTTGGGTTAAAGTAATAACAGAAGAATAGTTTGCTGACTTCTTGCTGCCATATTAGCTGGCATTCAGTAGTAGCCATCAAATATAGGTCAAGGGTAAGAACAGCTTTAAAGACGGTGGGCAAAAATGCATAGTTATCATTGATGATGTATGAGAAATTATACCTAGGGCCTTTTGAAACTGTGCTGGGTGGGACCAGGCAAAGTGGCTGTTGTATTCATAGAATTTATAGCTGGAAGGGACCTTAAAGATCTTCTAGTCCAGCAGTTCTCAAACTTGTTGGGCTAACAACTCCTTTATACTCTTAAAAAGTATTGAGGATGCCAAAAAGCCTTTGTGTGGATTATACAGGGTTTTTTTTAAAAATGTGGGTTTATGTGAGTTACCTAGTAGTATTTACCATATTAGACATGAAAACATTGATGATGATGATGATGATGATGATGATGATGATGATGATGATGATG
>NW_020954639.1:3856286-3876286 GCF_900497805.2 Vombatus ursinus
TGATGATGATGATGATGATGATGATGATGATGATGATGATGATGATGAAAAAAATAGTTATTTGCCTTGAAGGCTCCCTGAAAAGGTCTAGGGCACCCTCAAGAGTCCCAGAGCATACTTTGAGGATCTTTGATCTACTCTAATCCCACCACTTTACAGATCAGGAAGCTGAGAGTTAGAGAGGGACAAGGCCCAAGATCACACAGGCAGGAAGAAGTAGCACCATAGTTCCAAATAGGATCCCCTGACTCCAAATGCAATGGGCTTCCCACCATGCAATGCTGTCATCATCAGTTCTCCATTTATACATGGTGTGGCGCAAAGTTCTTTGGTTCTGAAGTCAGAGAAGCCCTGCATTCAAATCCCATCTCTACTGAGTAACCTTGGGCCAAGTTATTTGGCTAGTTGGCACAGTGGATAGAGCACCGGCCCTGAAGTCAGGAGAACCTGAGTTCAAATCCGGCCTCAGACCAAACACTTGACACTTACTAGCTGTGTGACCCTGGGCAAGTCACTTAACCCCAATTACCTAAAAAAAAAAAAAAATCCCCAAATGTCACGAAGAATCAGACACAACTGAAAATGACTGAATAACAACTCAGTTAAAAGGTTTAATCCTTTAAAGATGTTTTCTCTGATGCTTTTTCACTGGCCCATTTCTAGTCAAATCAATGAGATTTTTTTTGAAGCACTCACTATTTGCCAGGCACCATGCTAAGTACTGGAGACACAAAGAAAGACAAAAGATATTCCCTACTCTAGAAAAGCTCACAGTATAATGGGGGAGACAAGCAAACAACTACGACCAAGTAAGATATAGATAGTGTAAACTGGTGATAGTCTCAGAAGGAAGGCACTAAGATTAAGGAGGAGGCGGGAAGGCTTCTTGTATAAGCTTTAGCTTATGCATAACCTTTAGCTGAGAGTTAAAGGAAGCAAGGGAAGCCAGGAGGGGAGATGAGGAGGGAGGGAGATCCTTTTCTCTTCTATCCATCCTTTCTTTTGACAAACTCATTCACTATTATGATTTTTTTTTAACAGTTATCTCTATGCAGGTGTTTCTCAAGTATCTGTTTCATATCCTGACCTGTCCTGTGACTTCTAAATTCATATCTTCTATTGTTTATTGGTCATGACCAATCTGGAATTTATTTTCTCCCTAAACCTTCTGACTTCACCATTTCTGACTCACTCAGTCAATTGAAATGTTTATGTTTGGTGTTTCCCTCTTTCTCACCTTTCATTTCCTATTAGTCATCGAGTCCTATTGATTTTACTTCTTCTACTTTTCTTCTCTTTGCTCTAAGTAATAACAATAATAGTAATAATAATAATAACTACCTAAATTTTCCAAAGAACTTTACATATATTATCTCATTTGACTACTTCAGCAGTCTATTTCCTTCCCCTTGAGTCAGATTCTTATGCATTGATCTAGTCATGCTACTCTTCTGTTCAAAAATATTTGGATACTCTCAATTTCCCGCTGAATTAAGTTCATACGGCTGATATTTAAAGACTCCATCCTCTCCCCTTAATTGACTCCAGTCTCTCTTTTCAAATTTATCTCATAATACTTCTGTCCACATACTCCGCTCTCTAGCCAGTTTGAATGTTTCTGACAAAAATTATGTGTTTTCTCATCTCCGTGAATGAATGAATAAATGAAAGATGAATGAATGAAAAGGCAATTATTAAGCATTTGCTTTGTGACAAGTATTGTCCTAAGTGCTGTACAAAAATTGAAATGGCCCCTGTCCCCAAGAAGTTTACATTCTAATGAGAGAAACACCACCTAGATGACAGTGACTGGGGGAAGAAGTTTTGATCTGGAGAGCCATGGGGATTGGTGATTGATCCACAGGGCAGTCAGTTGACAGACTCTTTCCAAAAAACTGTTACTCTTTATTTGAGGGTGCTACTCACAGCAAGAATTGGAAATAGGCTGACAGAGGGGCAGCAAGATTGCATGTACTTGGGTAGGGTAGATGGCAAGATGGTCTAAGGGATGTGAAGTACAGTCTATTTTGGGCTGGTCTGATCTGGAGCAGGCTAGATACACTGGGCTAGACAAATTGCTTTTGCTCCATACCTTTGCTCACAACTGTTCCCTGTCTCTTAAATGTCTTCCCTTCCCATCTTTAAGACTAAACTCTTATTCATCCTTGAAGGCAAGCTCTTCTATGAGGGTAGAGTCTTAATTTTACCCAAACTTTGTATTTCCTCCAGTGTTTAAAACAATGCTGCACACCTGGAAGGTGCTTAGTAAGTCTTGTTGAATTGAATTGATTTGAATGTCAATGCATTTAACTTTCTAAGAATAATTCATAGTGTGGATATGGATGGCTAAGCAGGAATAGTGCTATGAAAAAAGTAGATATTTAAGTCCCTTTGATAGCAATAACATCTTTCAGTGAGGGCTGCTTTTCACATTTGGAGTTCTTTCACAGCTAGATTTCACCCTCACATGATAGAGCTATCAATCAAACAAGCATTTATTAAACACCTACTATGTGTCATCCATTAAAAATACAAAATCAAAAGTGAAACAATCCCTACTTTCAAAGAGCTTACATTTTAGGTAGACTAGATGTTAGGAGAAGGCATCAATAATTAAGGCAAATGTTCATTTTTTTTCAGAAATTATATTACTCTGCCAGTGGAATGCTACTGTGATATTCTGTTTCATCATGACTTAGAGGTGACTCTGGATTCTCAATGGTTAGTCTGGAAGAGCACATGTTCTAGCAGGTCCTGCTACGTTGATAGATTTTCAGTGTTAGCTTCTTGATGAGATGTAGAACTGTTTCACAGCTAGCCTCATCACTAGAAAGTCGAGCAGCAGATAAAGAACTCAAGAAAAATATCTATAAAGGAGTGGAAGGGCTCTGCTTTGTTTCAATGAAAGGGTAAAATAAAGGAATCTTTTGAAGTGAATTATCCATTATATACTCTTGGTACTATATCTTGGGATACGGCACTCATAGTTTCTGTGATATAGCATTGCAATATGCTCATATTTCTGAAATATAGTATTTTTTAAAATTCACTGAAATTTCATCTAACTCATAGACTCTCCTCCATATTATCCTATTTTACAGATGAGGAAATTGAGACCAGTGGTAGTTTCCTTTCTTGAGAAGTCAACTGGTGACCAAACAATTAATGAATGAAGATATTCTGACTTATGGTTTTTGTACTTTGCCCATGATGTCACTCTGTATGTTGGTAAAAACCAAAAAGGAAATACTATGCAAATAGGGTTGTCATTTGTTGAATTAGAATTCCATTGCTCAAGGACCTTTTTCTGAAAAAAGGTAAATGGTGATATTGATTTTGTGACATGCAAAAAGGTGGTAGCATCAACTAGGGGAGTTTTCCCTGGAAAAGAAAACAAATTTTGCCATAGTAAAAAAAAAACAAAAAACAAAAACATAATTGGAGACATGCAGCTAAAGTAAACCAGACTGAATAAAAGGTTCCCAAGAAGTAATAGTAACATGTGGTCTCTCATTAATAGAGCACTTGAAAATCATAAAGTACTTTGTATTTATTTTTTCTCATTTGAACCTTGCAACAACCCAAGAAGTATGTGGTTCAAATGTTATTACCCCTTCTTTTATAGATGAGAGAAGCTAAGTAATTTACTTAAAGTCACATGGGTAGCAAATGGCAGATTCAGGACTTGAACCCACTCCCCACCTCCCATGACTTCCTCATTTTTTTTTTTTTTTGCTTTTTCCACTACACTCTACCTCTTTCACTCCCAAGGGGAGTGGCCCCAGTGAAAGTATGTGAAAAGGCATCTGGTAATAACAGGACTCCAATATACCTTATTTTTTATGAGAATGCTTGCAGTGGGCCTAGAGAGAAGCTAGATAAGATCCTATAAGACAAGGTACATGAGAAGTCAAATTTTAATTGTATTTTTTTAATTAACAGAAAATTATTTCTTCCTCCTTTTTCCACCAATGGAAAAGAAAAAGAAAATCCTTGTGAAAGGTGTAACAGTCAACCAAAACAAATTCCAGTATTATCCGTGTCATAATTAATCCTCTGCAATCATGGTTAGTCATTGCATCGATCAGAGTGCCTAGGACTGTCAAAGTTGTTTGTTGTTGCAGTAGTTGCTAAAATAAATTATTCTCTTGGTCCTGCTCACTTCACTGTGCTTCAGATCATCCAAGTCTTCCTAGGTTTCTCTGAAACTGTTTCTTAGGATGCAATAATATTCCATTACATTCAGATTCCATCATCTGTTCAGCCATTTCTCAATTGAGGGGCGCTCCCTTAATTTCCAGTTCTTTGCCACCACAAAAAGAGCTGCTATAAATATTTTGTATAGATATGTGAGTCCTTTTCCTCTTTCTTTGATCTCTTTGGGGGAGATAGTCCTAGCAGTGGTATCACTGGGTATGAGGATATACATAGTTTAGTAATTTGAATGAGGAGAGCATTTTCCATAGCTTTCTAAAATGACTATACCTACACATCTCCCCCAACTGTGCATCAGCTTGCCTGTATTTCTGCAGCCTTTGGGAAGGAGAGACAGAAAAGAAAAACACGATTAGAACAGGAAAAAGAAGAAAATGGTAGCTGTGCCTTGAGCTCTAACATTCCATTTGGACCACAGTGAGGAGGGTGAGAAGCCACCTGAGAAGGTCTATTAGAGGTTTCAGAGACTTTTCTGTTGCCACTGAAAGCAAGGTTCTTTAAGCTGCTTCCGCTCTAAGAAGTCAATGTCCCCAATATTATTGGTGCTTCACGGAGGTGAACAAGCAGATGCCTGGGCACAGAGACTTTTCTCTAAAACTAATTTTTAACACCCTGCCAAGAAAATAGTCCCGTGGCATTTGATGTGTGCAGAAAGCATTTGTTTTGACAAATGCCTGCTACTAATTTTAGTTCTTTGTCATTTACCTTGTGTTCTATTTTAAGTGAATAGTCTCCTATTGGGAGTGGGGAGCAGAGGAAAGGCCTTGGCCTTAGAATCAGTCAGGCCTCTTTCTCTCTCCTCCCTCCCCAACTCCCACTGCCATCTTTGATTGGAGTAGGACTTTCTACCTTCAAAGGGACTGGCTTCAAAAAAGACTTCCAGCAACCAGTACTTGTAAATGTGACACATGTACTCTCTAAGCTTGAACCCATTTCCCCTGGGCTCTGTATCTACTTGGGAGAAGAGTGTCACAGACTTTTTTTTGGTGGGGAGCAATGTTTTATACCAACTCATCCCATCATACCACTTATTAATAATAACCTTTTCTAAAAGCTAAAATAATAAAAAACAATATTTTGTTTTGTCAAAAATAAATAAAATAATAAATAAAATACATTTTATTTTTAAATAATTATTTAGATATATTTAGATATAGGAATAAATAATAAATAGATTATTGAAAAATAATAAAATAAAATAAAAAATTTAAAGCAATAAATTAATTAATTAATTAATTAATTAATTTTTTAAAAGGGCGAGGGGGGATTGTAAGCAATGATATTGAATAGACGATGAAGCCAAATAAATACTAAGAACCTAAACATAGCATTGAGTGCTCCATACTGTAGTACAACTAAATAAATGACCTTGTTCAAATTATTATGTTACCTAAGCACACATTTCACTATGGTTGACCATAAAATTTAATAAGACTTAATAAGGCAAGATGATGGGAAACGGAAACCCAAAGAGACTTGAGTTGGAAACTTCATTCCCATAACTGGCAAAGGCGTATGGGGTCATTTTCTCTGCAAGGTCCTGAATAAATTAATACTTCATAAGTAGTGACAGTTTAATGGGTCATCTGACCTTGAGGAAAAGATAGGAACTCTGTTCTTGTGTAGTAAAACAAACACCAAACAACTTGCAAATAAAAAGCAGACAATGGATAGCACACTTTTTAAAAGAAAAGCTTCAGAATTTGTGGACATTTTAAATAGCCACTTGGGAACATAGAAATTGTTTCTCAAGTGCACAGAAATGTATTAAGGATTGCACTGCTTTGCATTAGGTTGAAAATACAGTGTCAAGAAAGTTGAGAATTTTGTTTTGTGAAGAAGAACATGCATAATATTTGAATGAGATTTAGATTTCCGATCCTTAATTAATTACCTTAGACTTGTGGCCATTTCTGAGGCATACATATTTGTGGTTTATGTTGTTGTTTTTGTTTTTTTAAAGAAGAAAATCTTTTTTTTCACTTTTTTTTTTTTTAAAAAGGAAGAGCCTTGAATCAGTTCATAGCACTCACGAAAAGAGGAAGTTAGTTCTAGCCCATGTTTGACTATTCAGAGCCTGATGATTCTGTATGTAGACTTCCTTGATGGTCACCATTTCTATCCTGCTTCCTTCCCCTTAGTCATTACTGCTACCTCTAAGGGCTGGCAGGAAGGGGGAAGGAACGCAACACAGCTAAACTTTTTTATTTGTTAGCTCATTTTAGCAAAAGGACTCTTTGGGGAGGAGGTCAAACCCATTGGCTGGAATGATGTTTAGAGGTCTTGTAATTTCATTTATCTCTGCTATTCATTCCCCACAGTGGTCAAATACTGGTATGAGTGAACTAGATATTATCTGCTTATACAATACCAAGATTTCTAGTGTCCTGTACAATTAATTATTATCTGTCATAGCCATCTAATTGGTCTTCCCTCCTCCAATCTCTCCCTCTTTAGTCCATCCTTTGAATTGTGCAAAATTACTATTCTAAAACATCAATATGACTTTATCACCCACTTAATCAAACATTTTCCGTTATCTCCAAGTTAAAATTAAAACTCCTCAGTCTGATTTTTAAAGTCTTCCATAATCTGACTCCCACCTATCCTTATAGCCTTATTTCATATATATTGCTCCCCATTTGCCCACTTTCTATTCTAATTAAATTGGCCTACCAGATCTCCCCTCCCCAAACATGTTTTCATTTCCTGCCTCTGTGCCTTTGCCAGAGTGCACCTTCCTGCCTGCAATATGCTCTCTCTTCCTAGCTTTCATCACACAGAAACCACAGCTTCATTTGATGGAAAGCTCAAGTATCCACTCTTATTTCAGTACTTTTCTGATCCCTACAGTGATTAGCATTCTTTCCTTTTTTAATGCATATAATTTATTTAAATTAATGCTTATAGTTTTGTATATCTTTCGTATTTACATATGTAAATCTGGTATCTGTTCAGTAGAATGTAGGTTGCTTGAGGGCAGGAATTGTTTCATTTTTGTCTTTGTATCTCCCTCACCTAGCATGGTGCTTTGCATATAGTAGGTATTTAATAAACGTTTGTTGAATATAATTTAATTTTGTAGCAATTTTAAGAGATTAGTAAGGAAATACATATTGTATGTGTTATGCTTAGCCTTCCTAAGGGTGAGAATTCTTGGTTATAGAAATTTCAACACTGCTATCAACAAAAATGAGAATTCACCTAGGGCAGCCCTACTCACTCAGAAATATTTCTTATGCAGTGAAGGGTTAGGTTTAGGGCCTGGATGAATGGTTAGAGTGATTTTCTGACTAAATTGGAACTAATTAAGGTGACAAGTAAAAGGTTTGTGAAGAGGTTTTTGAGAGCGGCAACATCTCCAGAACAGAACTCAGCATCTTTCTTCCTAAGCCTTTCCCTCTTCCCGACTTCCCTATTACTCTCGAGAGTTCTTCTCTCCTCTCAGTCACCTGTGCTCCCAGCCCCAGGATCATCCTTAACTCCTCACTGGCACTCACCTCACATATCCAATCTATGGTCAAGTCTTATTTCCACTTTTACAATATCTCCTGTATACAAATGCTCCTCTCCACTACCCTTGTGCAGGTCCTCATCCTTCATCTGGACCACTATAATATTCTGCTTGGTTTCCTTCCTTTGGTCTTTCCTCAAGTGATCTTCCTAAAGTAGAGCTTTGATCATGCCATTCCCCTACTCAATGAATTCCAGTGGCTTCCTGTTACCTCCAGGATCAACTATAAAAATTCTTTGATGAGCTTTTAAAGCCCTTTATAACTTAGTCTCTTCCCTTCCCTTTCTAGCCTTCTTACACTTTTCTATCCTCTACATACTCTATGATGCAGCTACATTTGGCCTACTTATTGCTCCTTGAATAACTCATCTCTCAACTCCATGGCTCCTGGAATGCTTTCCTGCTCTCCTCTGACTCTAGGTTTCCCTGGTTTCCCTCAAGACTCAGGTCAATCCTCGCCTTCTACTAGAGGTCATTCTTTTCCTGTCTCCTGCACTGTTCGTTCCTTCTCTCTGAGATTACCTCCCACCCACATTGTGTATATGTATATGTATATATGTATGTATGTATCTATCTATCTATATCTTGTATATATTATATATACATATTTGTAATATTTGTAGTTGTTTGCATGTCATCTCCCCCATTAAATTGGTTTTGTCTTTCTTTGTATCCCTGGTGCTTTGAATAGTGCTTGGCACATTAATAAATGCTTGTTGACTAACTGTTGGATGTGGTACATATTCCGTCATTGACATATCGTCATCCTCATCCTCATCTCCTACACTAAATATGATTTGAGCATCCTACTATGTGTAGGGAACTCTGCTAGTTACTTGGGATATTAAGAGGTAGAAGATATGCCTTCAGGAGGTTTGGTCGAAGGTAGGACTATCTGAACAAGATAATTAACAGACTCGGGTAGCATAGGCTAAATGCCACATGAGAAACCTCAGAAGTCATCTAGTCTAACTTGAATCTGAATGAGAGTCCCCTTTGTAGCATCTCCAATGAGTGGCTATCTTTCTTCTGCTTGGAGATTTCCAGTGAGGGGGAACCTGCTAACTTCTTAAGGTAACCCACTATACTTTGGGACAGCTTTATTTGTTAGGAAGTTCTTCCTTCTTATGAAATGTAAATATTCCTCCATTCAATTTCCACCCCTTGTACTAATAATGCCTTACAAGGACAAGCAAGACAAATCTAATTCATCTTCAATATGGCAGCTTGAGATGCTAACATGTGACTTTTAAATCATTTCTTCCTCAGAATAAATATCCTCAATTCCTTCAAATGGTCTTTCCATTGCATGACCTTAAGGCCTTTCACCATCCTGGTTGCCCTCCAGCTTGATAATGAACTTCCTAAAATGTGGCACCCAGGACTGAAAGTTGCTCAAGATGTGATCTGACCAGAACAGACTGTAATATTGCCATTACTACCTGGGTTGTGTATGCTATGTCTCTCTTAATATAGACTAAGATTGTATTCACTTTCTTAGATGTCACCTCACACAGTTGACTCCTATTGAGCATGTAACTCCTAAAACACCCAGATATTTCTGGAACAAATTGATTTCTAGCCATCATTCCCCCATCTCATACATCTAGAGTTGATTTTGGGGAGCCAAATATAGGTTTCTTACATTTATCCTTGATCAATTTCATTTTTTTATTCATTCATTATTTTATTCATTCAATCCATCGTTCTGTCCTATTGAAATCTTTTCACGTCCTGACTCTGTCATTCATCATATAATCCATCTCTTCCAGCTTTGTGACATTTGCAATTATGATAAATATGCTTTTATTCAAGTCTTTGATAAAAATGTTAAACAGTACAGGGATAGCAATGGATTTTTATGACAATATATTGCAAATCTCCCTCCAAGTTGTCAGGAAGCCATAAATAACTGTTCTTTGGGACTATTCACCTAGTTCCAAATCAATCTAATTGTACTATTATTTAGGCAAGTGACTCCCAGTTTTTTTTTGAACCTAAAAACTTCCTTTTAATATAAAAATATTTTGTGGGCCCAGATAAGATAATAGTTGTACTATTTAGTAACAATTCATACTATGATTCTATAAACATTACTATGAATCCTTTGTACTAACTCTAACGGCTTTCTGGGGCCCACAGCATATATATTAGGAAATACTGATGTAACTCCTATTTCTCCATTTTATCCACAAGAATAACATGACAGATTTGTAACACAAGCTTTCCCTTTAATAGTGCATTCTGGAAATTTGCCTTATCTACTGGGATCTATTAATTATCTTGTTTAGATATGTGTCCTGCCTCCAACTAGACCTCCTGAGGGCATATATTCTACCTCTTACCATCCCAAATTAGGGATGCTTTTCCCCTAGGGCATTCCAGAACATTATTATTAATAATAAATCCCAGAATAATCCAGGTTTGTTATTTGTAAATGCTACTTTCTTTCCTTTTTTTGAAAATCAGAACATTTGTTCTTCTCTGGTCCTCTAGCACTTTTTCCTTTCTTCACAATCTTTCAAAGATCACTCATGGTACGAATGGAGAGGACATATACAGGAAAAGTTCTGAAGGTGGAAATGACAATATTTGACAATACATTAGATATGTGGGGTAAATGCCTCAACTTCCTCAATTGTGAAATGGGTATAACAACAGCACCTACCTTGCAGGGTTTTTGTGAGGATCAACTGAGATAATACTTATAAAGCACTTAGCACAGTGCCTGGCACACGGTAAGCATAATATAAATGCTTATTCCCTTCCTTTCTCCCCAAATGGAGAGTTGAGGATGATACCAAATAGATAGGGCAAACTTCCAGAATGCATTAGTGAGCAATCACCCAGGTGACTAGGAGGGTGGTGATACCCTTGACAGGAATAGGGAATTTAGAAAGTCCCGGTGAAATAATGAATTGGTTTTTTGGACGTATTGAGGTTGAGATGCCCAAGAGACAATTGTGTGATACTAGTTCAGGAGAGAGACTAGGATTGTATGTGTAGATCTGGAAATGATGAACGAGTGATGAACATGAATTATTTCCACTATTTACATAAAACAACTTATATATACTGGTAATTTAAAACAATGCTCTTTTTTAATTGAATGATAAGTATGAGAAGCCACCTGTGGCTAAAATAACACCTTGACATTTCCTAGAATGGCAGATCAAAATCATGCAACATTAAAATGTTGAAATTTCACAAAGAAATAGTACTATTAAATTGCTTTTATATTTCCTTATCAAAATCATCACTGATGAATCTAATCTTCCCTCTTTTCCTTGGAGGAGGGCTACATCTCATATTTCTTAACTGTTGTTGTTATTGAAACTTTCAAACTCCTACACAAAGCCTTTCTGATTGTTATAATTGTTAATGTTCTTTCCTTCTTAAAATTAATTTGTATTACTGTGTTTTGCTAATCTATAACCTCCTTGAACACAGGGACCATTTTTTTTTACCTTTATCTCTCTGATGACTAGCATAGGACCTGAATATAGCAGTCAATTAATAAATGTTTGTTGAATTTCATTTGATTGATTCTGACCTGGGCTAGGAACAGAAAGAATCTTCTTATTACATACAGTGTTGGTTGATTTCCTCCGAGTTATAGAGTAGTGGCTAAACTTCCATGTCAGTAAATTTAGATCTGTCAGTAGCTTTTGATACGAATGACTTCAAGAATTATCAACCTGTTTGTCTCTTTGGGGGAGACTCTTTAATCATTCTTTCTGTTCAGTGGAAAGAGGAGACGCATTTGCCCTCTCAGAGAATTTGTGAGCCACTCTAGACTACATGTCAATGTTACCTTAGATATACTCAGACCTATGTCTTCTTTTCAACCAATTCCAGCAATACAATTTTGTGCCAGCATGACTTAGGAGTCTGAATAACTGAACTGACTAAAGTTCAGCCCAGATAAGACTGAGATAATGCTGGTGAGCAATTTGATTCAATTTGACAAACATTTATTTAGTACCTGCTCTGTCTGAGGCACTTGCTAAGAACTCAGAATACAAATATGAAAACTCATACAGTGCCTGGCTTCAAGAACCTTACAATCTTCTGGGAAGGGGAGGGAGAAAATCATACAAATAAGTATAGCACAAAGTAGAGTATGATGGGTGGCAAAGAGATGTGGTCCAAGTGTTCTATGAAAATATGGGGAGGAAAATTCCAATGGAGGAAGCTGGGGACAACCTAGGAGGACGATGTGGGGAAGCTTTGTGCTGGAAGTGGCTCCAGAGTTGATTTTTGAAGGAAGGGAAAAAAATTTTGATAAGCAGAGATTTGGAAAGTGTTCCAAAGCAAGGGGGATAATTTGTATGAATGCACAGAGGCAGAGGAAACAGATATTGATCCATTTCTTAATACCACATGTATAAAGATGAATAATATGATATTACTGGAAGAGTACAGTAGTTTGGGACCAGATAATATAGATGGCCTTAAATGCCAGGCCTTATAAGGAGTCTGTGTTTTGTATTATTTCCAAATAAGAGTCACTAAAGATTTTTTTAACAGTGGGGGTGATATTGTCAGAACTGTGCATAAGTAAAATTATTTTGAAAGTTGTGTGAAGGATAGATGGGAGAATGAATGAATGAATGAGCACTTATTTAGTATTTACTTTGTGCCAAACACTGTGCTAAGTGCTAGGAATAGAAAAATAAACGAAAAGACAATCCCAGCTTTCAAGGATTCTAAATTCTAGTGGAGGAGACCACACATACAAATGGTGGCCAGTGGGGAGGGCACTTTGGTTCAGAAAATTACAGAAATGGTGAGTGAAGGGAAGTAGGTTTACACACTCCTAGAAATAATAACAGGATTTATTTGATCGAGGTTCCATAAATGCGAGGTGGAAGGAGGAAAGGATAAATGTCTGGCAGCAGGGCATTTGGTTCCCAGGTTGGCAGAGCTATGAAGGGGGAGGGAGTAACTGGAGGTGAGGAGATGTGTTGAGTGTTATACTTATGTAGGTGAGAGGTGATAAGGGTCTGAATTACAATGATGGCATCATCGACAGAGAGAAAGGGATGGAGGTGATACATGGAAAAGTGGACTCAATGTGACTTACCAATGGATTAGATGTTGTGGTTGGGGGAGAAGGAAGGATCAAAGGTGACTTGAAAGCTTTTGGTCCAGATGACAGAGATGTTGGTAGTGCCTTCAACAAAAACAGGGAAGTTGGGAGAATTGTGTTTATATTTTAATTTGAGGTGGACATGTTGAGTTTGAATTGACTGTGTAATAGCCCAGTAGAGATAGAAGTAAAGCAGACAGTTGGAGACATGGGTCTAGAGTTCAGGAGATTGGGACTGGAGAGAGGGAGGGGGAGAGAGAGAGAGAGAGATTGGAGTCATATAGGAACAGTTGGAACAGTTAATAATTGAACCATGGGGGCAATTGAGATTCTCCCAGACAAGAGGTTATATAGATAAAAGAGAAGAGGGCCAAAGACAACACATTGGGGGTACATCCTTACTTATGGGGCAAGAGGAAGCCTATAAAGCAGTGGAGTCAAAGAAAGGCAAAAATATACTCCAAAAGATGGAGATGTCTCCAATGGAGGAGACAACCATGTTCATATAAGATATGTATGTATTACCAACTTATGTGGTAAATTGGAGGTAATTTCAGAGGAAGGACACCAAGAGTGAGAGGGAACAGGAAAAGCCTCATGTAGAAAGTGTGATTTGAGCTGAGGCTTGAAGGAAGCCAGGTGATAGAGATAAGGAGAGAGAACTTGGCAGGGGGGGAGGGGGGGGCGGGGGGGAGGGGAAGGGGTTTCGAACAAGGAGGAGGAGAAGCTGGGGGAAATAGTGTCATAGATTCCAAGGGAAGGCGAAGTGTCAAAAAGTATTTCAATGCTTCAGAATGGTAAAGAACCATCCATTAGATACCTTAAGGAAGAGGTTTTTGGTAACTTTTGAGCAAGTTTTTGCAGAGAGTTCCAGACTGAAGTCACATTGCAAGAGACTTAATAGAGAATGGATGAGGAGGTGGATCCCGTCAAGACTGCTCTTTGTAGTCGTTTAGTGAGGAAGAAGAGGAAAGATGTAAGATAACATCCTAAGGGGATAACTGAGTTGAGGGAAGGATTTTAAAGGATGAGAGTAGCTTGATCATGTTTGTGAGCAAGTAGGAAAGATTCAGTATATAAGGAAATAATGGTGATGGAAAAGAGAGAATGATCCAGAGGAAGAACTCCTAGAGAAGAAAGGAAAGGGGAGGATTAGTGGCACAGGTAGAAGGTTTGAACACATCTTTGTCTGAGACTGGAACAAAGGAAAAAAAGGAACAGTGAAGACTGAGAGATTTTGAGGTATAAAAGAGGAGATGATGGATCTTTCAGTGAATGTCCTCAGTCTCCTGGGAAAGTAGAAAGTGAGGTAATCCATTGAAAGATAGAAGTAAGGGGGTCAGGAGGTGACTGGAGAACAGCCATTGTAGAAAATTCAATAGGGAGTCAATCAAAGATGCATAAAAGAATGCCAGTTAGTGGTGAGAGACTAATGTAGATTAGGTCACATGAACCCATCGTGGATCTAGTCACAATATTTTCATAATTTCTTCCAAGAGCATTCAGAGGCTTGGGAGTGGGAACTTAGAAAACTGATGCTGAAAGTGAAGCCTTGAGGATTAACAGGGCATGAACAGCAGAGGGATAAGAGGTCAAGAGGTTCAAGGTTGAAAGGCAATGCCTTACTGAATTATAGGGTCAAGACTGTGAAGGGTGAGAACTGAGGCTTGAATGAGTGTAATTGCTTAGAATAGGAAGGGGCTGAAATTATAAGGAGGTTCAAGAGCTGAGATAAGAGAAATGAGAAAAGGGGAGAGACGGAAGAACAGAAAGTTGTGATAAGAGAGAATTTCAGAGTTTAATGTCTTGGAAGTTGAACAGTTTAGGTGGATGGTGATGTCCAAAGAGTGAAGACCACATCTTTTATGTGACTGGAGTGGTGTTGAGGCCAAGGGCAAAGGAGTTGAAGAGGTTGGTGAATTAGAGCTCTAAGGATGTTCAAAGGGTCATCAACCATAATGTTAAAGTCACTAAGAAAAAATGACATAGGTTTGCTAGAAAAGGACCCTGAGCTAAATTTGGAAGTAATGAGGAAGGAGAGACAATAGTCTGGAGACATGTATATGAGAGCCAGAAAGATTTTGGGGGCAGCCAGGTGGCACAGTGGATAGAGCACCAGCCCCAAAGTCAGGTGGACCTGGGTTCAAATCCAGCCTCAGACCAAACACTTGACACTTATTAGCTGTGTGACCCTGGGCAAGTCACTTAACCTCAATTGCCTAAAAAAGAAAGAAAGAAAGATTTTGGACAGAGTGGTCTAATTAGAGAACAGGAACTCCGGAAGAGGATACTCAGTGGTAGTAGTAGTAGGAAATAAGAAATGTGATGAATCATTCATTGGGGAGAAGATATGTTCATGACTGGGGCTGAATATGAGAAAAAGAGCTGCTAGCTTTGGAAAAGGTGACAAGGGATGATGTACCTTTAAGAAAAAGTCAGTTTTCAGTTAGCATCCCAAAATAAAAGGAGTATAATGGAAGAAATACAATCTCTCTCCTGTGTTTTCTTCCTTATGCATCAAGCCTAGAAAGTGGATATCTTGCACACAGCCTTATCATGCTTTTGTAGCTGCTTGTGGGGTGTGTGTGTGTGTGTGTGTGTGTGTGTGTGTGTGTGTGTGTCTGATTTGATGACCAAGGCAGATTTTAATTAGTGAACAGAGCAGTCACTGGATTTTGAAATGATAAAAGCAACAGGAAACATAGCCCACCAGATCTTGGCTATCAGTTTTGGCTTCCTCGTGGATTTCCAGTATGAATCCATGCCAAATAGGGTCCATAAATGCCAGTTGGTTTGGATCCTGATTGTTTCAAAGCTGGAATCCTGAATCAGTGAATTACAAGAATATAGCTCATAAAAGAATCCAACCTGCTCAGTCTCAGGATAGCAATTTAACCTTCCATCATCGCCAGGGATGGGAGTATGTTTGGAACCCATCCCACAGTTCCCTCCCTGGATGAAATAGCCATGAGTACATTTCTGTGAACAATAGGTTCTCTTGGCATTGCTCTGAACGATAATTCTGAAACACGAAGGTTACCAGATATTCTCTAGGAAAAGTATTTGGTAAATTCTCTTTAAATACAGTTCTAGAATTTTGACCTTTGGGGGATAATGTAAGATGGCCCTTTTAGAAATGGTCCTTTATATTTGCTACCAATGATGTCTTTAATGTATTTTATTTAAATGATTCATGTTTATGTTATGCCCTGAGGCAATTTTATCGTGAAGGGTGTCCTTTAAAAAAAAACCCACAAAAACAAACACAAACAGAAATAAAATACCTACATTTCCTGATGAAATGCTTGGCCTATCTTTGAACTATGCCTAAATAACATCATTTTTGGTGAGTTGTGAATATGTGCTTGATGAAGATGGGATGAAACTGGATATGGGGTTTAAAAACTACCATCTATAGAAGATGAAGATGACGTCAACCCAGTTTTTCTGTGCTTAGCCATCAGCTTTTGTATTTGCTCATCTTTTCTCTAAATCATGCATAAGAAATGAAAACTATGTGATGCTATCTGGTTTTATAGTGTTAGTTGATAATATTATTGTCATTAAATATCACATGTTGAGAAGAAATTCTTGCATAATCCAATGACATGTGGTAATGTGAAACTTGAGAAATTTAGAGGAACAGTTTCCCGCATCAGATAACCCATGTAAGTCATCTATATACATTTACACTGTTATTCGCAAAAGATAAAATTTTAGATAGTGATGAGTGGCAGTACAGACTTTTATTTCTAAAATTTTAAAAGGGATTTGTTCTATGAGAAAATGTTAAGTAAATATTTGTTCACAAATTATTTGAGTTGAAGCCTGGGTAGTTTAACTTACTGCAAAACTCATTCACTTACCACATGACCTCTTGTTTTTCAAGCACATGGGGTATGTAAGGGGAAGTAAAGGATTGAGTAATGAAAGTTTGAAGGGATAAATATGCACCAATGCGCACTCTAGATATATTAATATTTTATTAGAAGAGTCTACAGCAATCAGGCACACCAGCCTGACTTATAGCAAGACATGTGGTATCTGGATTTTTTTAATTGTGATTTTCCCATTTAGAAATGTTTTGAGAATTACGATTAAAATTACCCAGAGTGAAACAGAGAAAACTTGTGATATAAAATAAATCTCATTAAATACACTTCTGTTATATTACCTAATTTGTGTGATGCATGGACCTAATTTTCCTCCCTTTATATTTAAACTGTGTAAGTGAGGTGATTCTCACGAATTAATACAAGATGTCACATGCCCAATTGCTTTCTATACCTCCTTAAACATTAAAAATAAAGATGTGCCATCTGTCTCCCATCATGCAGGCAATCCAAAATAGTTACTTTTGTTTTCTCAGTATTAAAGAACATTTTACAATGCTCTAGTGATACAACATAACAAAGTTTCTTCTCATTTATTTCATAAATTAAAAAAAAATTTGGGGGGGGGGTGATTGATGATTCTGTATCATCCCCTAACATTGACTTTTCAAGAGAGCTAGGGAGCAACAGTGGTTGGGAGGGGAAATAGGGAGAACTCTCCTTTGAACAGTAGATAGACACAGATGGGGAAGGGACAAGGAAATACAAAAGAAGAGAAATGGTAAAATAGTCATGCAGTGTTAGCACAAGATAAAAAAGCAATTCACAAAGTGGAGACTGTGGTCTTCTGATCTCTACTCCCTTCCCATAGTGGTTAAGCATTTAGTCACAGGTAGACTCATTTCTTCCCCTCCCTTCTTTCCCACCTGGCTGAAGCCTGAGGTGGGAGAGTGCAAGACTTGGAGACATGGTTCTTTGTGCGGTCCAAGGACCACTCTTGTAAAGGGTCTGGAAAGGAGGTCATACTTTCAACACAAAAATGACTTTGCCTGCCCTAATGACAGCTATTATCAAAGGCCAAAGGTTATTTAGGGACTTCTCCTTTTTCCATTTCAAGTTAAAGGCAAAATCATCTTTAACCAAAAAAAAAAAAAAAAGTTTTTTTGAACAACCACAACAAAAAAAGGTAAATGTCTGCACTTGTAATCTAAATTTCACCCTCCACTTACAGACCATGGAACCATCAATTTTCATAACCAGAGGGGAACTGAGAAATGATGTCATACAAAACCCTTTTTTACATATGAGAAAACTGAGGCTCAGAAGTGTGATATGACATGCATGTGCTAGACAAATGCTTATTGAACAGTCCGATTATACAGCTAGTGTTCTATTGAAGTCAACAGTAGACCAGGGTTTCTTAACCTTTTTTGTGCACCCCTTTGACAATCTAGAGAAGTCTGTGGACCCCTTCTCAGAATATAATTTTTAGCTGCATAAAATAAATAGGATTATAAAGGAAACTAAGTATCTAAAAATAGTTATCAAAACATTCTTTTAGAAACCAAGTTCATGGACCCCAGGTTAAGAGCTCTGGGACTAGACTCTTTTCTTCCTTTTTGCTGTTTTGTTTTTTTTTAAAGGTTGGGCAAGCCACCAGAAGTGGTATATGTTGAAATGTCACCCCCTCCCCCAAATAGCACTCTGATTTGCAGCATCTTTCTTGCACAAGTTTTTGCAATAGCCTGGTTTGAACATAACTTAGTTCTTCAGTGCAGTCTTTGTATGACAAACTGGCCCCATCTTAATAGCAGCCTAGAGTGCACTATCAGCCCTTTATTTAGACTGTACAGTCATAGCGATTCCACTATTAGTCATCCTGACATGTACTTCAGAACGCAACACACCCAGTGAATACTGGAAAAAAAAATTTAATCTGCACTCAACTCCCCCCCCCCCACTCTGTTCCAATTTCTGGTATTTTTAATAGCAGTTGTAGACAGGCAATGATTTGTAATTTCTTTATCTTGGACTGACTTCCAACTTCTCCTACCTACCATTTAAAGTAAAATCCAGCAACCCAAGTTTAACCTCTACTTATTTCACACTCACACTTAACAAATTAGATAACTTCAATCTTCATTATGGAAGTATTTATAAAGTAATCCATACTCTTTCCAGCAGCGGACTGGCTTAATGTTCAAACCGGGAAATTTCCATAGTCTAAAAATGTTCCCTGATATCCTACAAATTTACTGCCAAAAAATGATAGTGATTTCATTCACATATCACATCACTAGCTTTATTCTAAACTTAGATCTTTAAATGACATGTCTGAATTCCCACAAATCTATGTAGCATTTAATTCACCAAACATAGTGAAAAGTATTTGGGACAGCTATAATTTAAATCTTGTTAAAAAAAGTTTCTTTTTAATATCAATAACATTAAAAAAAAACGCACACATGCCTACACAGAACTTTTCTCAAACTGCTGTTGGTTTTTAGAAATTGGGGAATAAATTAGCCTAAAGCTGGAATAAAATAATCCTTTACCTTTCCTGAATTTTATTGGGTAGTAGATTTTGCTATCCCAATCAAGGAGCAGATAGAAAAGTATGGGAATTGCTCCCAGGCTTACCTCCCTTTTTCTCATTAGTCACTGCTCATTCCACCTTATACAAGGTGTAGATGGCTCAGGAGATGAATGAATACCCTGTCATGTTATTCCTTAATTGGAGCAAGAGTGCTGGAATGTAAAGCCTGTTCCATGGACGATAGTGAAAGCAATCAGTCCACTAGTTTCTTCGGGTCCAGATGTCTTCGCAGTGCCTTTTCCTAGCTTGAGTGACAGGAATTTAAAAAATAGCCAAGTGTTTTCCAACAGTGGCCCAAAGCCAAGTTGTTGTTTTTGTAAGCCTGCTTAGAAGTACACAGTGTTTGAGAGCAATACCAGGCTCTTCCTTCTACCCAAATTCTGGGATGGGATAAGCTCACAGGAAGGGGTGTGTATGTGTGTGTGTGAGTGTGTGTGTGTGTGTGAAATTATTTTGTGTTTCATATTTGATATTTACCAAATAGGAAGCAGGGCACAATTAACACAGCAGGAATTAAAAGAACAAAACAAAACTAAAAACAAACTAGACCGGAATTGCTGATAAGAATTTTTTTTTTATGTTATTCCAATAAAAAATACATTCATACAGAAATATAACAATCTTGCAAAAAACAATTTCAAATAAAATCTTGTAAAACAAAATTTTACAAAAATCTTACAAAGATTCTTTAGATAACAGGGTGCTTCAAAAAAAAGAGAAATTTCACTAATAGAAATTTTTTTTAAATTT
>NW_020954639.1:3878786-4034886 GCF_900497805.2 Vombatus ursinus
TGGTGGTCGTCCCATCTCATGGTATGTTCCTCACACACAAAACATTCAAACTAACTTTTTCATCTCTCTTGCAGCAAAACTACCACAAGATTAAAAAAAGTATGCCTCATCATACAGTCATGAATAGATCCTCAACATACAGTCAGCCCAATCATTAACATTCTCAGTGCACATGCTCACGGCAAAGGCTTAGGAGCCACTCAGAAGGTTAGGTACCAGTGAATGGGTCCGGGAAAACCCAAACCTCATGCACCACGGTTGCGATGCCACTTCTTACATGACTTTATTAGCCCTCAAAAGACCTTCAAGTTAGAGGTCCTGGAGGCAACTGGGTAGGGTGCAAAATGGCATGCTTTTTGGCTGGGACACGCATCCCTCCTCACAAGGCTGTCTCAACCTTGCAGCCGCTTAGCCCACAGGATTCACCTCTTGACTCATTCAGAGGTGCCTCTTCATGTGAAGGGCCAGGTGATCAGACCTGGAAAAACACCTGCAAAACAAAACAAAAAAAAATAAAATACAGATTTATGCTGCATTCTCTGTGAATCTATAGTGTAATGGTGTCTCTCTATTCCCATTCTAAGAAATCGGAAGAGCACTCTTTGGTTCATAAGAATTTTGTTAAAGGTACACTACATTTCCATTTTATAGGAATGAAGGTTGTAGCTGACCTCTGATTTCTATTTCAGGAAGTCTCAATTTAGTGGTTGAGCACAATGCCCTTAGGGATGTTTGATCTTCATAATTTGGTATAGAGAGCTTTTTTGAAGAGGAAGCCTGCTTTACTATGCCAAAGGGATAGTATCACATGTCTGTGTGAAAATCTTTTGTCAGGCAGCTAGGTGGTGCAGTGGATGTGATCCCCAGTCAAGAAGACAGATAAAAGTTCAAATCCTGCCTCAGATCCTCACTAGCTGTGCGATCCTAGGCAGATCATTTAACCTTTCTCAGCCTCAGTTTCCTCATGTATAAAATGGGGATAATAATAGCCCCTACCTCCCTGGGTGGTTATGAGGAGCAAAAGAAAGTATATGTCAAAAAATGTAATTCTTAAAAGTACTGTATAAATGCTAGCTATCATCATTTATTATTACAATGAAAATGAACAAAATTTTCTTGAGATTTTAATCAGTGAAGACTAGGGCCAATAAAAATACTGCTGGTAATGAAGAATAATAATTATCTTTACGCGTGAAATTTCTTTAAGACAAAAAAAAAAGGATGGGGGGAGGCTTTGTCAGGGTCTTCCACTTAACCCTTGAAGGATTTTTTTGAGGAGTCTCCATTCACATACCTGTCACAGTGAGTACATTTAAAAGGCTTGGCACCCGTGTGCTTTCTGAAATGTCTTGTTAACTCATCGCTTCTTGCAAAACGCCATTCACACCCTTCCCATGAGCATCTGTAAGGCTTTTCTCCTACAAACGAAACACATCATTGGTCAACTGTGACTTCATTGAAACAAAGATGAACACAGCTCAGAACAAAAATACACACCAAGTCCCCAACTCATTTATGACCAAGTTCAGAGCTTCCAAGAACGTGCCTCAGGTACAGAATCCTCAAACAATTATGATTAAGGACAATACTAATTTATGGCAATAGATATTAACAAGCATAATTTCTGGTGACACTCCTTTAGTACTCTAGCAGGGACTTCAAATTTTGGCAAAGTCTATAAATATATATATATATATATATATATATATATATATATATACACACACATATCTATCTATAGATATAGACAGATATAGATATATACAATTACAGTAATGGAAGTTAACATCTACAAGACAATGCCAGACATTGGTGAAATATATCATACGTGATGTACCTGACCCTACATCCCTACACGCTTTCCCCCATGGAATGGGAATGGCCAGTTTTCACTAGATCTTTTTACTTCTCTTGAAAATTCAATTGTATTCACACTCCCAGATAATAACCAAATAACTTAAAAAAAAAACAAAAAACCGTTCCTCAAATCAAGTCATGACCTAGAAGCCATTTGTTAATCAACAGTGCTACCAGGAAATGTCAAATAAAGCATACTACTACTTATGAATAGGATAAAACCCAGACCCTAATGTAATAGATGGACTGGGAATTAGGAAGCTTCTATTGGAGTCTAGCTGTCTCTAACCAGCTGGGTGACCTTGAGTAAGTGGCTTTACTTCCCGGAGACTCAGGTTCCTCATGTATGAAATGAAAGGGTTGGACAAAGTAATTACTAAGGTCTTTTCCTGCTCTCAAAAGTCAGATTTTCATTCTGATTGCTAATGGTGCTAGCCCCTTTCTTCCTTCCTTTTTTTAAGGCACCTTTTATAAATTGGGCTGTATTTAATTTATAATAACATATACTGGAGCGCCCTAGTCAAATAATAAGTGCTTGGCAAATGTGTTTTGATTGGTTGGAGTGCAGTCATGTCAAGCTCTCACATATACTATAAATACACAAGTACAGTATGTCACATCAATACTAATGTACACTATACTGCTAGGAGACCACCTGCTCCTGGGCTCTTTAATTAATTAAAAATGAAGCTAAAAGGAGACAATTTAAGACTTCATCCAATTCTTTTATATGGAGAATGTAATAAGAGGCCCTCAATTAGATGTATGGGAGGTGGGGGGTGGGAGTGGGGGGAGGGGGGAGAGGAG
Organism: Vombatus ursinus; assembly: GCF_900497805.2. Lineage (NCBI taxonomy): Eukaryota > Metazoa > Chordata > Mammalia > Diprotodontia > Vombatidae > Vombatus > Vombatus ursinus. Next base: position 3,881,451 of record NW_020954639.1, read on the forward strand.
GAGAATGGGAGCAGCAAGGAACAGGCTTGGGCTTCCTGTATGCTCAACTTGAAACCCTGCCATTCCTCCACGACAATCAACCAGTCTTTTCAGAATTTGATTCTGTCCTCAAAAAGATCCAACTCTTTGATGAAAAGAATGAGGAAATGATGTCTTGAATGCTGGTAAACCTCTGGTGTGACTACATCATCTCCCGGGCTCTGGGCTCTCATCCAGAGCTTGTGTAATACAATGACAACATGAAATTCAGGGTATTCCCTATTGGTAACTAGCCTTAACTCCTTTGGTTGACGAGGAGGGACTGACCTGTATGAGTGCGCTGATGTGCTTTGAGATGCGAGCTTTTGGTGTAGACTTTCCGACAGCCATTGAAATGGCACCGGTGGACTCGTCTCCGGCCATCTGGGGAGGCATCACCACTGACCTTCTCACCAGTCTTGCCCACAGTCCCAGTACGAATTTTACCTGGTGAATGCAATTCACCAGGCATACAATTCCACAGTTGAGAGGAAGGTTCTCTGCCCAGTTCCGGGGAAGAAGGAGGAGTGGAAGTGACAGAAGAACTCAAATTTCCTGAATTGGCTAAGACTTCACTTATTGGATCAGAGGTAAATTTAGTAGTAGGTGAAAGTTCCTCAGTGCTGTCAGATGATTCACTGCTCACATCTGAATTTAAGCTGTTGGTCTCTAGGCTCTGGCTGAAACTCTGACTGATTGGACTGTCCTCTTTAGGACTAGAAGAAATTTTCAGTTCTGATTCTTCCTTTTTCTCTCGAGCCAGAATAATTTTGGTCCACAGATCTTCTTGGCTTTCAAATTTAATATCCGATGCTGACACACAGCAGGGTTCACTCTGGAGGTACCGTTCCAACTCTAAGCAGGTCTATGTAAAAATGAAAAAAATTTAAAGTCAGATCAATTTATAAATACTAAAAATGGAAGTGAAAGTAAATTTCAAAAAAAAAAAAAAAACCCATGCAAAAAAAGAAAAACAACCCTGGTACTCTAAAACCAAAATTTAGAATCTTTTTACAATTAAGAAACATTTGGAATGCAGAAAATGGATATTACATTAACTCAGTTTCCAAATACTGGATAACAGTTTAAAAGAAAAGCTAAAAGATGAAACTTGTCTTACTTAGCTTTTCAAATATTAGACTAATGATTCAAATGAGTGATGATCTCTAAGCTGATTTTTATTATTGTTACTAGTTGAAGTTTCTAATGAGTTTCCCAGTAAACTACACATACACAAAACCAGCTTCCCAAACATACACCTGTAACAGGTTTAACCAGATTATCTGTCATTCTAAAGAACTGTCTTTATTAATAAAGGCAAAGTCATTCATCCTACACATGCACCTAGCACACATTCATACAACACAGGACAGAAGCACGCTACTGCATCCAGTGTAGTTTGACAGGCTCACATAAAAATGGAGTTGACTTGTCATAGCACAATACCACATTCTAGTATGGTGGCAGCTAGCTGACAATCTGTATTCCCGGACATCAATGGAGCTGCTGATAAACCACCCATTTCCTGTGTATTAGAGACCTAGGAGACTTTCAAAGAATGTCATTTCTAAGTGCTGGGCCATGCACATAACCATATAACTTCAACTACTTCTATAGTGGTCTGAGACACAGGGAATTTCACCAGCAGGAGAGGAGGAAAAGTTTCAGAATAGCAATATGCTATTGTAAAAAAGATGCAAAAGGGGAAATTACTCTAAGGCCCTGCTGGGAGTCCCACAATGAACAAGAACTTTATCTACTGGCCAAGAGTACAACTGTATGAGTCATCACTCTATTTCTTTCACGCAATGCCAAAGGAGACTTCCTTTTAAAAATCTGACCAACAGCCAAGAAAGTACTCTGTTCAAATATACATGCAGTGTGACATGTACAACGGTTCCCCCCCAACCCCCAACAACCAACCTTTCAAGTGGCTACAACTGCCGAGATCAGCATCCCCTCTCCCCACCATTTCAAACTTTCTAGCCACTGGAAAAAAAATGGTAGGAAACATTTTAGGATTAAAATTGTTTGTTCTTCCCCCTCTCTCATTTCCACTAGGATTAGTTGTATGCATGTCCATATTAGGCTGCCTACCGACAATGCTACTGGTTAAGTTTCTACACCAGATTCTACTCATTTCATCAACATAACTCTCCTATGCAACCCTGTAGCCTTCTAAGCAAAGCCTATCCAAAAACCACACATTTCACTCTAACTGGCTGCCTTAGAAATATGTTATATTATACATTTCTTCTCTTCCCTCCTCCCTCCCCCCCACCTCCCTTCAGACTTGTCACATGCCTAGTGTGAGCAAGCAAGCAAGGGGAAAAGTCATTATATTCTATATACACCTATAATTAGACAAGCTTCGCTATAGTACATATTAAGATACAGCAAAGAAAAAAGACAGCAAAAAATATTTTATTGATCCTTCAAGGAAACAGGAAAGAGCATTTATTGAGATCTTGTTAAACTTTAATAATCTGGCTAATTTAAATTCTCCATTATGTAGATGAGCAATATGGACCAGAATGAAGCTTTCTGTGAGTTTAAATGCCTCTGATGGCTACTGGGAGCCAAGTCTGGCTTTTTGCCCAAATCCCAAATGCCTGAAGGAAACTACTTAGATCAATTTCAATCACGTACTAGGGAGCTGCTTCTTTGAGGAGAAAAAAAAAGGGGGGGGGAGTAAGGGAAGAAAGGATTGCAAACAATTAAACAAGACACGTGAAAGCTGCAACCCTTTGTATTTCATCTTTCTAAATAAGGTTTCTGGTCTTCCAAACCAACAGGAAAATAGGTGATTTGATCATTCACTTAGTGAATAAAGCAAACAAGACAGCCGGGGCTGACAGACAACAACAGATCCTCCATATATATTTAAAGACAATGGAAGAAGTGGGGGAGTCTATTTCGCCTGGAGAAATCCAACCAATCAAGAAAGGGAGAAAAAAAATCAAAATCAAAAACAAAAGCTTAAAAAAAATCCAGTCCCATTAAAACGACAGAAGCCTCCGATCTTCTATGCAAACTAAGACTTGAAGCAATTAGCAGGACAGGCTCACTGTCATATGACTGACAAGTCACTGGTCGTGTAAATAGATTTCTTTTTTTTTTTTTTTTTTCCTTTCGGCTGATCAACAAGAGTAGCCGGTAAGAAAATCAGGCAAAACCTAGGCAAATCTTCCAAATTCCCCGGGGGACGGAAAGAGGGGGAGAAATTTGTTAACGAGATAGGAAATAAGCTGGTAGGTATTTCTACCAGGAAAAACTATAAATTATATATAGTATATATACTCTATGTATTTACATTTTAGAAGTATTCGCACACACATAAACATACACACACACACCCCCCCAAAAAAAGGCAAAACAAAAAACAAACAAACAAAAACAAAAACCCTAAAAAAAAAAAATCCCTTGGCAGTAAAGGCAAGTTCATATGACAAGATCCAGCTGTGGAGTTTGGACCCGATACAAGCACAAAACTTCTGCCAAGGGCTCGGTACGGGGATCTAGCTAACGCAAGGCTGGAAGAGTTTGGCTCTCCGCTCCGATGGTTGCCGCTGAGAAGGTCCAAAATGGCAAAAACACTCTCGGAACAACTGATCTACAGCTCCAGTCTAATGAAAATGACAACTCCCCTTCCGAACGTGAGATGCACTAAAAAAGTGTATTGAAAACAACAGGCATTTGAACAAGATTTAAAAAAAAATAAATCCTAATTTTAAAAAATTTCCCCAAACAACCAAAAAAAATCTATCTATCTATCTATATATACATAGAGATAGGCAGCTTCAATCACACACACTCTTAATTTTTTTTTCCTCCATTCACTCCTTTTTCCTCAGTGCACCGGTGACACTGGGCATTTTTTTTTTTAAACTCTGCGCCTTGTAATGAAAATCCCTATTTACCTGTTGCCAATATTCTTCCAGGGATGGTAAAGCTGAGAAGTAACCAGTGTCATGCACAATCTGGAGTTCCTGGAAGATGCTGCACATTGGGAGAACATCCATGTCTGGTTGGAAAATAAAGTCAATTCTGTTGTAAAAAATAGGGAGGTGTGTGGTCTGTAGTCAGAGAGATTTAAAACTCTCTCCCGAAATCACAAGAGTCAATTCCTGCAGAAGAGGTGAAAGTTTCATGCAAACTCAATTGCACAGCAATTAGAAGCCTCAGATTCTGATTCTCCTGGATCACAGAGACTTGCTCAGGAGCCTACACAATATTTGCAAACACTGAACTGACTGCAAACGTAACCCCTGCAAAACTTCCCTATTCAAACCTCTTCTGCCAGCCTCTTCCCCCCCTCCCTCCTCCTCCACCGCCTCCTCCTCCTCCTCCTCCTTCGGCCTTGGCTCCCCCCACTTCTCCCCTCCCCCCCACGTGATCAGCTCTTGCGCCGGCTCTGCCAGCGGCCCAATCGCTATCTACCCATCCTGGAAGCCGTGCGCCTATGATGTCAGCTTCGACCAGTAGCCACCCGCGGCTCATGGCTGCCCCGCCTGGCGTGACCGAACGTCTCCGTTACGGCCTCCACTATTGGAGTAATTCGAAATTTCCCCAACTCTGATTGGTAGGCGGCCGTGCAGGCTATTTTTAGCAGGGTATATAGGGCACGAGCTCCCGGGCTGCCCGAAGAGTTGGTGCGGTATCGTTGCTCTGTGGTGCAGGGGTTTCAGTCCTGCCCGCTGCCGCTGCGAGCGTGGCTGAGCCACTGCGGGGCTGGAAGACCTCGGTGGCTGCCTTAGAGTTGATGGAGCCCTGGAGCTCCAGGATTCAATCTCTCAAGCCCCCCGCCCCCCAATCTTTCGCATCCCCGTATCTTACCCTAGTTTCTTTTTTTTGCTTTCTCCGTAGTTCTAAACAAAGCAAAAACAGGAACGATCTCCAAAGCTGCCCTCGTCGGAGCCAGGGCTATTCTCGCCTCGCGCCTGGGCGCCCGTCTGCGGCTGGCCACCCTCGCGCCTTTAGCGGCGGAGGGGTTGAAAGCTGAGGAGCGCGGAGAGCTGCGCTCTCGCTCCTTTCCCGTAATTCCCCCTTGTTGGTTTGCACTGTGCTCCCGGATCCTCTTCTCTGCTCGGCTCTCTGGCTCCCCTAGGGCTTCTGTGCGGTAACCGCATTTGCAGGCTTAGCAGCCGGCAGGGCGCACGCTCTCCAGCGAAGCTTCCCAGCGCCAAGCAGTGGTCGTGCCCAAGGGCTCACCGACCTGGGAGACGTGCAGCTCCCGAGAGCAGCGTGTACTCTCGCTCCCAAGCTCTGTCCCACACGCGGTAGCCAGCCGGCTGGGGTTCCCTAGGAAGCAGCAGGGTCGGCTTCGCCTCTCCGGCAGGCGTTCCTACCCGCAAAACGCCCCCCTTACCGCACCACCACCCCACTCGCCCCGCAGAAATGGATGACAAAGCGAAATCAAATGGTTGGGTTTGGGGGTGTGAGAGTCAGTAGAGAAGGGTTGCATCAACCTTAGAGGAAAGAGTTGAAGCATTTGGGCGACTTTGATTTGAAATCTGTAATTGGACATGAATTGGGGATGAGGGGGTGACTGCTGTTGAATGAAACATCTGCATACGCTTTCCCAATTCTCCATAGAATTGTCATTTAAAGCAGGTTTGTGCTTTAAATAGGTCTAGTAAGGTGTATCCTGTTCTGAAAGCAACAAAACTGGAATCGAAGTCGGTCCCACCGCCTGATATGAATTCCTGTTTATTAGGACGTCCTTAGAATCACTGCAGGGGGGAGGGTACCTTGAGCACTTCAAGAATCAAAACAGCTGGTAAGGCTAATTTGGCGTCGTTTAACCGAGCCTCCTGGTGAGTTGTAAAAATACATTTTAGTTTTTACTAAATTAAAATTTTTTACCAAAAATTTTTACTAGATTTCTTTTTGTTTTTATGCTCCCTTAGTTTTACAGTAGAGGGAAATGGTTTGTCTTCAGAAATACCTTAAGTGATCATTTTAATGACATTGTTTTGTTTAAAGTTAAAGGCGCTTTGGGTAGCTAGTAACTATGTGGTAGTTATTTTCTCTTAAATGAAGGACGAAAGGAAGATCTAGGTTTCCAGATTTTGTAGCCCAGCAAACTCCAATAACATCCCCATTCCCCTCTCCAGTCCTAAGTTAATTTGTGTGCTTTCTAGATGAATATGTAAACAGCAAAGAATTTAGAAAAGGGAACACTTGGATGGTTTATTTTTTACAAAATTTCTGCCAGAGATGAAGTTTTTTTAAAAGGAAAGATTTGAAGAATGCGTGGGTTTTTACAGCACAAAGAATGGTCTATTCTCTGCATAGACTTGGGAAAAGATCAAAATAGACTGGTTATAAAAACTGATATTTCTAGAGAACCTTTAAACTTTGCAAAGTGCTTTACAAACATTAGCTAATTGATCCTGACCCAACTAACCCCATTAAGGTACTTATGCTATTATCATTCCCATTTTACAGATGACTAAACCAAGGCTCAGAGTGGTTAAGTGACCCCTCAAAGGTCACACAGCTAGGTTTCATGACTTCAAATACAACATTTGAACTTCAGTGCCAAGTTCTCTTTCCAATGCCAAGAGCACATGAAACTTTGGTTTTTTACAGATTAACTCCAATATCCCTATTCCTTTTTTTTTCCTTCTTACTTTCACTTTATAAAGATCAAGATGATTGGGGACTAGACTAAAAAAAAAGATACAAATTTGAAATTCTTGGTTATCACTAATTTTGGGTTTAAATGGCTTTACAGAAAGGATAAAAGAAGGAAAATACCTAATATGCACTACAGCTTTGAAAAGCAAATTTATGTCTGGTTTTGAAATATATTAAGCCGGATATTCAAACATCCATTTTTTAAAACCACTGTAATTCAGTCACAAATATAACTAATTTAAAAATCAGAATTGCTTTAGTAATAGCCAAATAATGCAATTTTATTTAAAAAAAAAAAAGTAGACTAATTTCCTCAGAACAATTCTTCGACATAAATTCAAATTATTTAATGTAGTTTTGTCATTAATAATAAGCAACAGTTGGAATGGAAATTACCAAATTTCAGTTGTAATCTACTATATAAGTGCTGGATGGTAGAGACCTGGATGGATAACATTTCATGTGAATAAGGCCTGGATTTTAGTGAGTGCAGGTTTAATATGAGTCAACAGTACGATATGTCAGCCGAAAAATCTGGTAGAGAGCGTTAATGGATGCATTAGGAGAGGAGTTGACAAATAACAGCCTGTCCAGGGGACAGTGACCAAAATGGTGAAGGCTCACCAAGCCAAGTGAGGATGAAAAGGAGATTTAGCTGTCTTCGCCTATTTTAAAGGCTGTCATGTTGAAGAGAGATTAGGTTTTTCTGCTTAGCTCCAGAGGGAAGGCAGCTTTCAGTTCAATTCAAGAAAAGACCTGTCCAATAACAGGACCCCGCTCACCAAATGAGTGGGCCTCCTTGGGAGGTAATGAGTTTCCTGTCCCTAGAGGTGTTCAAGTAGGGATTGAGTGATCATTAAAGGTAAGGATTAGGCTAAGTGATTTAGAAAGTGCCTCCCAAATCTCAAATTCTATAATGTATTCATCCATCCATCCACTTATTCATTCATTTAAAATTAATTTAAAAAAAATAAAAATATGCCTTCTCTACCTTCTCTCCTCCTCCCTGCCACAACTGAGAGAATGAAAAACTAAACCACTGTTTCAAACATGGTCTATGATACTTTTAAAATGATTTTTAAATTGAACAAAACCTGATATTATGCCTCATTTCTGTATACTTTTTTTTAAAAAAAAGCAAAAAATGACATTATTTTAAAGAACTTTGATTTTCTAAAGGATTGAGAAAACAGATGTTATCACAAATAAAAACCTGGTATATGTTTTTGACAGCGTATTTTATTATGGGATAAAACTCAGACAGGGAGAATTATAAACTCATACTTAATGGATATAGGATATAAAAATGATCCCAAATAGATTTATACAAAATAAGAGAATTCACTGTACATCAGACATTCAAATGAGAAGATGATGTTGCTGGGACACCATCAAGGATCTGTAATGTTCTTAGCTACTCATCAGCCACTATCTAATTTTTTTTTTTTCAATTTCACTGTCTGAGATTAGCAATATAACTTGTAGTCATGAAAGGCCTTTTTTTCCCTTTATTTAAAAAGTAGTGACTGGTATCAAGAACAAATTGGGGAACTCGGCCTCAGCATTTTCTTTTTTCCTCACCAAATAAAATCTATATAAGTAATTTTGCCACAGAGAAGAGAGACTAGTTAGTATCTGTTAAGACGTATTAGGTGAAAGTCCAAATAGCTTGCCATCTTAATTACTTTTGGTGAGGCAGGAATAAGGAATAGACATGTAATTTCATTGATATAGGGACCTTCTGAATGAGGAAGCTCTATCAATAAAGTTCAGTACTTTTTCTGCAACTTAGAATTTTTAGAGCAGTGCCTGAAACGGTGGTGACAAACACAAATAGAAGCAGGGGCCACTTATGGGTGGGTGAGAATCTCTGTGGGCCACATATTGACTTAGTTTTAAAATGTTATGTTAATAATAGCTTAAAATGTGAGTTGTGTTTTATTGTGTTTTTTATTTGTTTTGTTAAATATTTCCCAATTACATTTTAATCTGTTTGGGGCTGTGCTGGGGGCATTGTGAATCCATATGTAGCCCAAGGGCTGTCTATGTGTTTGATGTCTGTGGCCTAGAACATTGAGAGGTTAAGTGATTTGTCAAGGGTCACACAGCCAGTCTGGGTCAGAAGTGGGAAATTGGACCAAGGTCTTCCTGGATGTGAAGCCAGCCTCTGTAACATTTTTGATGAGATTAGATTATAAATTTCCTATGTTCCCAGTGAAAGCACCGTCTGTTTTTTCCTGAAGTCATGTGGCCCTCGGGGGCCAAATAATATGGAAAGATGCCATGTGATATTCATTGTTCATTTAAAGAAAAAAAAATGGAATTACACATATCCACATTCAACTTTGACGCCATAGGAGTAAATTGGAAGGAGCCTCAGAGGTCACCTAATACTACCTTTGCCTTGCTTGCCTCGCTGGTCTTTCTTTTTGCTTGTATTTGCATCCCCAGTCCTTAGCATAATGCATGGCACTTAGTAAGAGTTTAATAAATGCTTGATTTCCTTCTTGAGACGTGAAGCCTCTTGTAATATTCCCCGACCCAAGTTCTCTTTGATTAATTATCTCCAGGGTTGATAAGTTACCACCTCTGAAAGGAGCCTGTGTTAGTTTTGCACAGCTCTAATTGTCAGGCCATACTTTGAACTTAAGTTGATCTGAAATCTGCCTCTCTGAATCCATGAGCCCTAGTTCTGCCCCTGGGCCTCTGAAGAGTTGAAGATGCCTCATATCTCCACTAAATCTTTTCTAGGGCCAAACCTATATAGTTTTTTTTTTTTTTTTTCCTTTTGGTGAGGCGATCAGGGTTAAGTGACTTGCCCAGTGTCACTCAGCTAGTAAGTGTAAAGTGTCTGAGGCTGGATTTGAACTCAGATCCTCCTGACTCCAAGGCCAGAACTCTATTCACTGCACCACCTAGCTGCCCCTGCTATACAGTTCTTTCAACAGAACCTCATGTCACATGTTTTAAAGTCCCCCTCACCATTCTGGTTACCCTCAAAGACGTATTCCTATGTGTCAATGTCCTTTCTAAAATGTGGTTCTTTGATACTTGACTAGACCTGTAATGTCACAGTTGGGTACTCCCACCAACAGTGCAGACAGTAGTCCATTTGTGCTTTCTGATTCTGGAAAACTTTTGCCCCCCTCCTGTTATAAGCTCCATGGGGGGCAGGGCACTGAACATGAGTGCTTTCTTGTAGCTCTCTTGACTTTGCGTGGATACCACTGGAATGTGTGACTATCTATTAGTTAACTCTTGCTTTAGGTGCATGACTGGTCCACCTCTTTTTCCTGATCATATAATTCTCTGATGATATTTTTTATGCCAAAAGTGTTTTTTGTGCAAGTCTTGGTTACTCATAAGGGTGTGCAGACTTCTTATGTTGCCCATATGCCTCTACAAGGCCTACAACTTTAATTCTTTCAAAACTAGTATTCCGTGACACCCCAAAAGAGAGCATTTGCAGAAGAATATTGATGTTAAAATGATGGGCTTCTTAACCCTTCACCTCCATCAGGAACTGCAGGAGGTACTACTGTGAACCCGGGCTCTGATTGGCTAGCACTTTATCTTACCTTGGCCAGTCTTAATGTCCTACATTTCTTTGCTTCTCCCTCTTCTCTCCAACCATAGATCTGAGAAGAGTAATTAGTTAACATTGTCATTCCTGGTTAGGGCATATTAGTCAATTGCCTTAATATAATCACCATTTTCTCTGATTCTACGATGGCCATCAAATTAGGGTTTAACAAATGATCCTAGGGGCAGCTAGGAGGGGCAGCTAGGAGGCACAGTGAATAGAGCACAGGTCAGGAGGACCTGAGTTCAAATCTGATGTCTGACCAAACACTTGACACTTACTAGCTGTGTGACCCTGGGCAAGTCACTTAACCCCCGCCCCCCAGAAAAATGATCTTTCATTCATTCATTCATGGAGATGAAAAAAACAAAACACAAGACTTGTCAGAAACTGTAAGTTTTACAAACTGGAAGGTGAGTAGAGTATGTGGAGGAATATATTAGCTTGGAATGAGAAATTGTAGTTAGATTGTGTGGGCCTTTAAATACCATTCATTGCTTTTTTCAAGGAAAAGCTTGGTGTCCTTATTTTCCAAAGGCAAACTAGCCAGCTTTCTTCCTATTCGGTTCTTGGCCAAGTTCATTGTCCCTACATGATATCTTTCTGAGGAACATGTACTGATGGGCCAGCAGTTTGGGATCTCTATCTAATTGCATATTACAGTATGAACAATAAGTATTCTTCTTCTACTTTTTTTTTTTCTGAGTGAAAAGATAGAGATCTTTTTGAGGTGATTACAGATCTCATTTAGGAGGAACTTTAGTATTCTGGGGCTTGATGTAATCAGCAAACAGAAAACACATGGAGAGTACTGTCATCCGTAGGGGGTCATTCTTCTGCCTAGACTCTATGCTGCACATCCTTCAGGGTACATCCCCTTGTATTATGCCTGGATTGATAATGATAATCAAAGGATCATTGAACAAAGTTATCTAGCTATTTTTCTCTCTCATGGAATCCTAAAAGATTTTGACATATTTATGGAAGACAGCTCTTTGGAAGGATATTCTTGAAGGTGAAATTTTGCTCTACCAAATCAAATGCATTTTTTTCAATCAACAAACAGAAGGTGTAGTGGGATCTTGTATTTTCCATACTTTTCTGTCAATTACTTGCCTATAAAGATGCTATTTGCTATGGAATATTATTAGGGAAGGTCTAACTACTACCATCTCAAACCTTAAGATTCCCTTAATGTCTTTGTGGATTATTGCTCATATATATGTATGTATGTATGTATGTATGTACATATATATATATATGTATGTATATAATTTTTCTTTTTGAGTAGTGAGAAAGTAGGTATATGAGTCTGTTCCTCTGTCCTTTCTCCTTGGTAATAATAAAGTCCATGAAATTTTCCCAAGGATTTAGAATACTTCTCTTTCAGATAGTCTGAAAAATTGACCCGTTCTGGGGCAGCTAGATGTCATAGTGGAAAGAGCACCAGCCCTGGATTCAGGAAGACCTGAGTTCAAATGTGGCCTCAGACACTTGACACTTACTAGCTGTGTGACCCTAGGCAAGTCACTTCACTCCATTGCCTCACAAAAAAAAAAAAAAATGACCACTTCGTCAATAAGGGAAAAGGACCAATATGTACAAAAATATTTATAGCAGCTCTTTTTGTGGTGGCAAAGAATTGGAAACTGAGGGGATGCCCATCAGTTGGGGAATGGCTGAACAAGTTGTGGTATGTGAATGTAATGGAATACTATTGTGCTATAAGAAATGACCAGCAGGCAGATTTCAGAAAGACTTACATGAATTGATGCAAAGGTAACTGAGTAGAACCAGGAGAACGTTATACACAGTAACAGCAACATTGTGTGATGATCAAGTTTGAATGACTTAGCTCTTCTCAGCAATACAATGATCCAAGATAACTCCAAAGGACTCCTCATGGAAAATGCTATCCATATCCAGAGAAAGAACTGCTGGACTCTGAATGTAGATCAAAGCATATCATTTCCATTTTACTTTTTTTCATGTTTTTTCCCTTTTCATCTATTTCTTCTTTCACAACATGACTAATGTGGAAAAAATGTTTTACATGATTGCACATATATAACCTAAATCAAATTGTTTACTGTTTTTGGGAAGGGGGAGTGGAGGAAGGGAAGGAGGGAGAAAATTTGGAACTCAAAATTAAAAAAAAAAGTTAAAAATGGACTTTACATGTGATTGGAAAAAATAAAACAATATTTAAAAATAAATAAATTAACAAAAGAATTGATCTCTCAACAGCTTCAAATTTGTGGTGTCACAGAGTATGGCATCTAGACCTTAATATAATACTTGAGCTATGGTATGACCAGGGCAGCACTCAATGAGACTATCACCTCCCTCATGCAGAAAACAATTCTTTTATAATGTAGCCTGAGAATATTTGTTAGTTTTTGGGCTGCCATATTACACTATTGAGCTTGTAGTCCACTAAAGCCTACAGGTTTTTCCACAGATAAAATGCTGCCTAGGTAAGTCTTCTCCATTCAGTATTTCCATGTTTGGTATTTTTAATTTAATTGTGGGATTTTAGGTTTTCCCCTAATATCACTAAATATAGTCCATCATTCCAGCTTATCGAGACCTTCGATCCCAATTCTGTCATCCAATGTATTAATTATTTATTCCAATTAGCATCATCTTCAAATTTAATAAACATGTTGATGGCTTAATATAAATCATAGATTTATAAACAGAAGAGAATATAGTTCTGCACACTGCAATGAAAACCAACTCATTAGACTGTTTTGTGAGCTCCTTGAGAGTAGGCACTGTTTTGTTTTTGTTTATTGTCTTTCTTTTTATCCTCAGGGGTTAGTTAGCATAGTGCCTGGCACATAGTAGTCAAGTAATAAATGAATGTTGACTTGTTGGTGACCATTTCTAGGTCCTGGGTTCTTAACTTAGGGTGGGAGGGAGGTAGTCTGTGAACGTGGATAATAAAAAATATTATTTAGTACTTTAAGGTTTGCAAAGCACCTAATAACAACCTTGTGAAATATGATCTCCATTTTGTAGATGAGAAAACAGAGAAGTTAAGTTACTTGCTCAGGGTCACATAGCTAGGAAGTGTCTGAGGCGGATTCACACACCACTATTCCTGACTTAAGTTCAGAGTAGATTTCTAGATCTAGTTGTCTGCTTGGGTGGTTTTTTATATCTATATCTATAGATATAGATTATATATATGTGTGTGTGTGTGTGTGTATATGTATGTATATGTATATATGCATACATATGCATGTGATGTATGTATATGTGTGTATGTATGTATATATAATGTGTATTCATTTACCTCTAACTGAAATTTTTAGCATTTCCTTCAATTATTTAAAAATATTATTCTGAGAAGGGTTCCACAGGCTTTACCATACTGCCAAAGGAGTCTATGATACCAAAAAAGGTTAAAAAGCCAACTCCTGCTCTTAATGAATGGTCTTTCAGTGTGGTTGTTTAACCAGTGCTGAATCCTTTTAGGATCATCTAGCCCATGAAGATACGTACCATGAAAGTCTTTGTCACACATAAGGTAGAATACGACCAATGTATGGCAAGCACAGGGAAGCACATTTTGGTTCAGTAGATTTCAGAACTTTTCAATACTTAGAACTATCCAACAATAAAACAGACTGGGTCAGGAAGTACGTACCAGAAAACATCCCAAAGTTCTCGGTCTACAGATGGAAGGATGTCGGTATTAGTTTCCTATATGAATGAGAACATATATGGTAAATTGTTGAGTATGGTTTTAATAAGAATGGCAGTAACTTAGGTCAACTCTGACTACTATTGTATTAAGGCCTCATTTAATTTTCAGGAAAAAAAAATCTGCAAATTAGGGATAATGAGGAAGGGTTAATGGGATGAAATATAAACCTTTAAACTATTTTTAGTTTTGCCTTTCTTTGAGACAAAGAAGCTATTAATATAAGCTTTGCAAACTGTACCAAGAATACCCTACATTCATTTCAACAGCAACCTAAATAATGTCTGTGTTGGGATGGAGTGTGCTGTCTAGCCTAGAGACTGGAAGTCAGTTATTTTCTTGGCTCTCGACACCGACTTATTGCATATCCCAGGGCAAGTCAATTAACCTCTCAGTGCTTCCCTTTCCTTGGTGGTGGTGTAAAGTTTAATGTGTCAGAAAGTACTTTGGAATCTATAGATGACAGGAGCTGTGGAAGGGTAAAATGTTCCCATTTAACTCTGATCCCATTTTTAGTATCTTGCTGGTAGCTTGATTGAAACTTCATCATTTTTTCCCCTATGTAGCTTTTTTCTCTGTAGGTATATATAACTTAAAAAAATAACAACAGTTACAACATGATTTATATGAGCTGTAAAGTCACTTTGATTAAAATGACTGCTTATGTTAAGAATAGTTGAAAGAAAAAAAAACACTTGTCAGTTGCAGGTTTTCAAGACACAAAACAATCAGTTTATCTGCCTTATATAAAGTGCTAAATATATTCATTATTAACTTTGGAAACTATTGCCTGAAGAGAAATTATAATTCATGATATTTGAGCTTAATTTAAAAGTTTCTTTTTTTTGAAATAATGTTGGAAAGATCTGATAGAAGTGGGAAAATGAGTTGTTTCAGAAAAGAATAATGAAGTATGTAGATCTGGTGACTCTATGTCATGGATTTCTTGGGACAGTATTGATTTCAAATAGTTTTGCTGTCTTCATAAACTTTCGACATGTCCTAGAAATTGAAATATTTCAGCAAATAAGAATCAAGTCAATAAGTGATACAGTTATATAGTAAAGTTTCCAGAAGCTCCTTTATGTGAATGGTGTTATACTGATTTTTTTGTCAGTCCTTCCATGACTGTTGTGTTCTATGTCTTGCAGCTATAGTACAACCACCACCACCAGAATATTGGTATTAATAGGTTGGGCCTCAGGGCAGCTAGGTGGCGCAGTAGATAGAGCTCTGACCTTGGAGTCAGGAGGACCTGAGTTCAAATGTGGACTCAGACACATGACACTTACTAGCTGTGTGACCCTGGGCAAGTCACTTAACCCCGATTGTCTCATAAAAAAAAAAAAAAAAAGGCAAAAAATAAATAAATAAATAAAATAGGTTGGGTCTCTGTTTATGAAAGAAGCCTGGGGTCTATAAAGGAACTTTGCAATTCCCTAAAGGCAATCCAGTCTATTCACCTCTAGTTTAATACTTGGCTCTGCCTGTCCATGTTTGTTTTCTGTCTCATATATACATACTGATGGATAAGCTCTATGGGTTGTCCAACCAGTTGCATGTCCTAATGTGACCACGCCTGATGTTTCTTTATTGGTCAAGAATTGAAAATTAATAACAAACAGAAGGCAATGGAAAGGTGCATTGTGTGTTTGAGCAGGAAGTGCCACAAGGGAGATGTATGGGAGGAAGAAAAGAGTGGCTAGTCCAGTGGCAAGACTGAAATATGATGAGTAGATATTTAAGGTGTAGCGCTGGTATCTCCATGATGTCAGGAGAAAGTGAGTGGGTTAGGTAGGCTCCTCTTTCTAGGACACAAACAAAATCAACACAAGATAAGCAGGTATGAATGGACTGTAATCTGCATGTGGGAGGGAACATACAAATTGACGAGGTCATAGGGCCATTTAAGTATTGTACTGATTTTATCAAGACCAAGTACACTATTGGACTTATTTAGTGACATCCATGGTGACCCAAAAGAGACTAACCTAATAATCCATATAGGAAAATTGAAGTATATAGGGAATGCAGAAGTATCACGATTCTAGAAAACTGATGGATGATGAAACATCTACCCACCTGCTGATGGATCCAAGATACAGAATAAGACATATATTTTTGGATATAACTAATGTAGAAATTTGTTTTCTTTGACTATTCATATTTGCTATAAGGATTCTATTTTTATAGCTGGGATGGAGTAGGAGGGGAACAGGGAAAGGGTGGCAAAAAAAAAAAAGAAAGAAAAGAAAGTATAACTTAAGCATCCTTTTTTGAAAAAAAATATACAGAAGAAAACAGAAAGAAGGCCAAAAAGAATCATAGACAAGTAGAACAGCTTTGTTAAATTTATGTTAAATTATTAAAATATTGTGTTAAATTAGGTTATTTATTAAGATTATTAAATTAGAATTAATTTAGTTTTAATTATTAATATATTATGCTATAATTAATTAAAATATGTTACATTTATCATATATTTAAAAGGAAATCAAACTGTATATATTAGAGATCCTATTTCATACACAAAATCCCATTTGTTACTTATACTATGATTTTATTTGATATTTGTCAATTTTTTTCATTGCTAAAAAACAATAAAAAGAATATCTGGATTATGATGTGTAGTTGAATGGTAAGACCATTGAGTTAATCCATTAGTATCTTAGATTGGCATAGCAGACTGGGCCCAGAATTAAGTAGGAAGAAAAAAATAGGTTGGATCACTTTTTAGAAAATTATAGAAAATTTTCAGTGATCTCAAACTACTTTCTGATTCAGCCTGCTTCTTTGTAACACCAATATTCTATGCTGTTTGACTGAATCATGGAACACTATGATCTTTAAAGAATCAGAACTGTGAATGAGTCAGAAAGAAGTAGAGATATTCATGGTGGTTCTTAGTTTGCATCATATTACCAAGTAATGTCTGTACATACAAAGTAGTGGGCAAGACACCATCAAATAAGTAGGTATATGACTGTAAAAGGAAATAAGCTGGTCACGCAACATGAGTGCTCAAGGGATGACAGATGTGGAGCCTTAGTGCTGCTTTGGTATTCAACTACATACACTAAATGACTGAGCAGAAGATCTTCATTGTATTGTGTGGATTGTCTATAGGGAATTTATAGACATCCATGAGCGTGAGCCACTGGGTGAGAAGGCATAGATAAGCTACGTTCAACACCACTGAATGATGAGGTAATAGCCAGTTAATTATCAAGTCTTCCAAAATTGAGAATCACAAAAGATTAAGATTTACAGGCTAAGGAGATATCATAACTACATATAAAGTACATATGTATAAATCATATTATTCATATATATTAGTTTTTCTGTAGCAATGTATGTTGTATATGTACATGTACATGGTAACAGGAATAACTGATTTTGACGTTCATGGTTGTAAAGTCTGCAATACCTTGCTACATGGGCTAAGAAGTCAGAGAAAAAAAGATACTTTATCCATTCAAATTTATGGCCACTGTCCATAGAACAAAGGACCCAGGGGTCTGGGATCTTAAAACAGATGCATTTCATTCAACCCTAGCTTCTTTGGGTACAACGGGGCAAACTATTTCATTAAGCCTCATTTTTGATTTGCAAACTGTGGCCTAATCCTAGAAAGTTTGACACATCATGTTTTGGTTACTCCATCAAATCACTCTCTTTCAGCCTCAATGTCCTTATCTGTAAAAGGGGGGAAATAGTGTGAGGCAGTGTGACAGAGTAGCTAAAAATCTGGCTTTGGAGTAAGGAAGAGAAGGGTTCAGGTTCTGCCTCTTAGACAAATGAGGTCTGTGACACTGGTCAATTCACTCCTCAGTGCTCAGGGCATTTGTTTTAAGACTATGTATTACAGAAGAATTGCACCTCAGAATCAGTAGAGGGAGTTTCCACATTAAGAGTTTCCCTATACCAGTGAAATCACAGGTCCCATCTGTGAAACTTAACTCATAGGATTATAGTGTGAAGAGCAAATGAGATAATGAATGTAAAGTACTATACAAATGTCAGTGATCATTATTGTTGTTGTAGTTGTTATTTCATTATTATTATTCACACTTAGGAATTCAACAGTGTAAATATTCACAGATTGCATGATGTATACACATGTAAACCTATTATAATTATAACCAAGAAGACTAATTTTTCAGTGGGCTTTTAAGTGAATTCATCAGTTAATCTGTTTTCCCTTTTTTAGTAGACAGGATTTAAATGACCATAATTATAGTTGCCAGAACAAATTGGTCAGTAGGTGCCTGCAGTGCTGACACAAATCTTGGCACCAGGCAGCACAGCACTGTCAAATGAGCTTAGGGCTAAGAGCTCAAAGGGATCCCCAACCTAGGATCTGCTATTTTCTACCTGTGTGACCTCAAGGAAGTTACTTGATTTTCTGTGGATCAGTTTCCTCATCTATAAAATGAAGGATTTGGATCCCTAAGATCTCTTTCAGCTCTAAATCTTATGACAATGTCTGTCCATCTTATAAAACTGTCTCTATCCATTATCTTGAAACTTAGTAATAATTTTATAGCTCGAGTGTTAAGCAACTAATGAAGCAGGAATAAACTCTTAACAATTGGAAATTAGTGAGTAAAATATTAAATAAAGTTTTCTTAAGATAAATATATATTGGCAAGATAACCAGAAAACATTTTCCAGATCATCAACATTCAGCCTTTATATAATTTCAGAAGTGGACATCACCTCAGCATCCATCCATTTCATCACATACCTGAATAAAAAACAAACAAACAACAACAAAAAAAAAAACAACCCAACCCTCATATGGTCATTCACATTTTGCTGGAAGACCTGCAATAAAGGGAACCTTAGCACCTCCTGAGGGGGACCGTTCCACTCATGGGCAACTCTAATAGTTAGAAATTTTTCATTACATCAAGGCCCAAATTTCCCTCTTCGCACATTCTATGAACTGCTCCCACATCTGCCCTCTGGAATGGAGCTGAGCAAGTCTGAACCCTCCCTCACCTGACAGTCTTTCAAGTGTTTGAAGACGGCTAATCATGTCTTCCCTGAGCCTTTCTTCTCCAATAAAAACATCTTCAGTGCCTTTGGTTCATCTTCATATGAAATGGACTTGGTGTTCTTCATTCTGGTCATCATTCTTTGGATGCTCTGTAGCTTCCTTCCTAAAATGAAAGGACATTGGTGCCTCAGATATCCTTCCTAATATGTGGTGCCTTGAACTGAATGTAATACTGGTGCTTCAGTCTGACCAGGGCAGAGCCCAACAGGATTGCCACCTCCTTAGTCCTAGAAGTTAGATTTATTTTAATGCAGCCTCCAATTGCATTACTTTTTTTTTTTTCTCTTGGCTGCCATACTATAGTGCTGAATAATATTAAGTACATGAGCCATTCATCCCCAGGTCTGTTTTGAATATTTTAGCATCTTTTTCAATTGTAGGAATTAATTTTCTAAACTGATCTTTTTTTTTTAGAATTTCTCAGTTAAATTCTTCCAATAAAATCCTACTCTGATGCTACATTGTGGGAGATCAGGAGAGTTGACTATAGGTTCTTACAATGCAGTATAAGCTTCTGAGGCTTATCATACTAAAAAGGCTTTGAATATGGACCTTGTGGTTGACACAGAGTGTCTGTCTGAGCAGAGCTAAGTTTGGAGAGGCTTATCCCCAGAATGTCCACAAGTTGATGAGTTTTCCTGCCACAAGTGAAGGCTACTGCTAAGTCATTGATGGCTTTATGATCTTTGTGGTGGTCGCAGCACTCATAGTCCCACAGTTAAGTCATCTATCCTTGAGGTAAGGTAGCGTTTCATTGATTCCCACCTTCTCCTCCTTGAGAAGAAGTATACACTTAGCATCAGAAGGATTCCTTATTTTCCATTTTAGCACTTACAGTTTGGTGTCACATCCCTAAAAAGGATGGGTGTAATTATAGCCCTTATGGGCCACACAGCATCATGAAATGGTGGCAGGAGCTGTGGAATCAGAGATTGTCAAATCTTGCCTCTGATCCTTAGTCCGTGTGAGATCATGGACATCAGTAAAATAGGGCACTTTGGACTAGGAGAGTAATAACTTCCCTTCCAGCTCTAGATCTTCTATTTTATGATCCTTACTGTACTGCTACTTATAGTCATATAGGTACAAAAGACCCCTTAGAAACTTAACTGTGGGGAGCTCTTACCCAAGGGCTTGTCTGACATGATATTGAGCCAGGGCTGATGGCCATTTAATAGTTTCAATACTGAACCAGAGAAAGAGTTAGGTCACAACCTAACAGAAACCTCCTCCTTATATCAGGTCCACTTGAACCACGCATATACAAAATCCAGATGTTTCAAAATACAAGGCTTTTTTTTTTTACTTTTTTAAGGGAAAAGTTCAGATTTGAGAAGTGTATTTGGGAAATTTATGTTGGAATAGAGTGAAGAAAGAAATCATTAAGAGTTTGTCACAAGCTAAAATAACTAATTCTTTTAAAATTCAAGATATGAAATGAAATAATATCTACTTTTTCTAACTTTAAAGTTCTATATAAATAATTAGCTAACATTTTTAAAAAACAATTTCTTAAAAACAGTTTATGGGACAGCTAGGTGGCACAGTGGATAGAGCACCAGCCCTGGATTCAGGAGGACCTGAGTTCAAATCTGGCCTCAGACACATAACACTTACTAGCTGTGTGACTCTGGACAAGTCACTTAACCCCATTGCCTAGGCGAAAAAAAAAACCAAAAAACCAGTTTACCTTTCTGTTTAACTCACAACAGTCATTTTCCAGTATTACTGTATGCTTAACTGAACTCGTCCTTGTAACAAAGGAAAGCAGTTAAGCAAAAAAGACCATAATCAAAGTGACCATACCTGATGGCATATACAACATCCACACTCGAGGTCCCCCACCTCTCTATGGAGAGGAGGGAGATGTGCTTTATTATCTCATCTCCACGATTAAGACCGGTCATTTACAAATGTGACGTAAAAGCTGTCTTGGTTCATTAACTCTAGTTTCTGGTATTGAATTAACAAATGGATTCACTTTCAACTCCCTAAAAAATGGAAATACATATGTGTGTATACAAATATGTACATGTGATATAAGTCTATTTTCATATTTATAGGCTTACAGTAAAAAAAAAAATCAATCAGCCTCTTGTTGAGAAGCAATTGATACTACAAATATGGCTATAACATAACAAGAATTATATTGCCCACATGATATTGGGAGGATATTCTTCATGCAGTGTTATTGGGTATCTGCTCTCAAGTCTGGACTTATCCTGTCAGCCTCAGATGGTCTGAAACTGAGAATTCCTGCGTAACCATCCTGAACTTTTGTGTGCCTGTCTGTGGCAATGAAGTCAACTTAGGATGCTCTGGAATTCAAGGCCAGGTATAAATCACACAGGCCAATGATTACTGACTGAATGACTTCCCTGGGTGGCTATGGAGTTTTTATAGTGCACGTACAGGTTAAGACAATGCACAGTTACTCCTTTCAGCCACTGCCAATGTGTTGACACAATTCAACCTCACCTGTCTGGAATATCTTTTTTTTTAGATGATGCCAATAAAATATCAGACTCCCAGTGGTAAGACCAGCATATAAGGATATAATGAATAAATATTATCTCCTTTGTCAAATCTACTATTTTAATGTTACAATCCCTTCAGTAAAAGAAAACATGTGATAAAAAAGTGAGTATATCAGAGACACAACTATTTGACCTGCCCAATTTAAAAAAACAAAACAAAACAAAACAACTTTTCAGGGAAAAAGATTTTAGTAGGTTGTTGACTCCTTCCCACCCCCCCCCCGCCCCCCCCCACCAACCCAACTTTGTTGCCAAGAGATCATGCAGCTATGCTTCTAAAAACAGCATCTTTGAATGATGCTTTTTAGAGGGATTTCTGAAAGTTAGTATTTAGGAGAAAGCAAAACAAGGGAAGATTGCAAAGATTTGTGATCCACTAATTTAGTGGCAATTGACAATGATAACAACCACCTCCATTTATATGCCACTTTAAGGTTTTTGAAGTCCTTTACATAAATTATCTTATTTGATCCTCACAACAATCCTTTGAGGTAGCTACTACAGGTATTGTTTTCTGATTATACCGATTATGCCTGTACCCTGATACCGATAAAGGAATTGAAACTTAGGTTAAGTAACCTGGCTTACACAGTTAGGAAGTGTTGGAGGTAAAAGTCTATCAGAGGTCTTTCTGACCCCACTTTACCTTAATACACTATCTGCTAAGTCAGGCTACTTCTTGGCATTAAATTGCTAATAAAAAAATAAAAGAGGAGAACTTGGGTGAACATAATTACAGCCAGGTTAAGGTTTTACAAACTGCATTTAAGATTTAACTCATTTGGGGGCAGAGCCAAGATGGTGGAGTAAAAGCAGTGACTTGCTTGAACTCTCCCCCAAAACCCTCCAAATATCTATAAAAAATGGCTCTAAACAAATTCTAAAGCAGCAGAACACACAAAAAGACAGAGTGAAACAAATTTCCAGCCCAAGACAACCTGGATGGTTGATTGGAAAGGTATATTGCATGGGGCTGGTGTGGGCGCGCAGGCCTCAGCGAACCTGTAGCAAGCCTCAGAGAACTGTATCGCAGGCAGCTGTGGTGGTTTCCAGACTTCTCAACCCATGAACACCAAAGACAACTTAGAAGGTCAGTGGGAGAAGTCTGTGTCTGAGAGAAGTCTGAGAGAGAGAAGCATGGTGGTCTCAGCTCCAGTCTCCAAGGTTGGCCCCAGGGTGGTGGCTGCCTCCTGAGCTTCTGGCCCACAGACTGAGGGGGAATAGAGTGGCTGATCAGAGGGGGATTGCAGGGATCTCTTTGCTGGTGCAGGATTCTCTTGCCTTGCCCATACTTGGATCTGGGTCACAGTTCTAGGTGGCAGTCCTGAATCGAGGAGGAGTGCTGGCATGGTGGAGCTTGTAGTGGCAGTGGAGAGGAAGTCCTCCTCACAGCTCCAAGACAGCAAAGAGTGCTTGTAGTCACTCATAGACCAGAGCACAGGCTAGGAAAGGAGTAAATACCTTGCCCTTGGTCATAGCACCTTGCAAGAACTGAAAATTTGTGGGTCCCTAGAAGTATCTCTGAAAACAGCTGCACAAAACTCCAGAAGCTTGGGACAGTACATTCTCCACACTGGAAACAGACCCCTACCTTAACAAAGAGTTTATAACTCAAGTAATTGACTGGGATCATGAGTAAGCAGCACAAAAAGAGTCAGACTATATTATCTTACTTTGGTGACAAAGAAGGTCAAAACATACAACCAGAGGACAACAAAGCCAAAGCTCCTATATCCAGAGCCTCCAAGAAAAATATGAATTGGTCCCAGGCCATGGAAGAGCTCAAAAAGAATTTTGAGAAGCAAGTAAGAGAAGTAGAGGAAAAACTGAGAGTGATGCAAGAAAATCATGAAAAACAAGTCAACAGCTTGCTAAAGGAGACCCAAAAAAATACTGAAGAAAATAACACCTTAAAAAATAGCCTAACCCAAATGGCAAAAGAGGTCCAAAAAGCCGATGAGGAAAAGAATGCCCTAAAAAGCAAAATTGGCCAGATGGAAAAGGAAGTCCAAAAGCTTACTGAAGAAAATACTTCCTTAAAAATTAGAATGAAACAATTGGAAGCTAGTGACTTTATGAGAAATCGAGGCACTATAAAACTAATCCAAAAGAATGAAAAAATAGAAGAGAATGTGAAATATCTCATTGGAAAAACAGCTGATCTGGAAAACAGATGCATGAGAGAGAATTTAAAAATTATTGGACTATCTGAAAGCCATGACGAAAAAAAGAGTCTAGACATCATCTTTCAAGAAATTATCAAGGAAAACTGCCCTGATATTTTAGAACCAGAGGGCAAAATAGAAATGGAAAGAGTTCACCAATCACCTCCTGAAAGAGATCCCCAAAGGAAAACTCCTAGGAATATTGTAGCCAAATTCTGGAATCCCCACTAAATAGCCAGAAAGAAACAATTCAAGTATTGTGGAAACACAATCAGGATAACACAAGGTTTAGCAGCTTCCACATTAAGGCACCAGAGGGCATGGAATGTAATATTCTGGAGGGCAAAGGAGAGAGAATTACAACCAAGAATCACCTGCCTAGCAAAACTGAGTATAATCCTTCAGGGTAAAAAATGGTCATTCAGTGAAATAGGGGACTTTCAAGCATTCTTGATGAAAAGACCAGAGCTGAATAGAAAATTTGACTTTCAAATACAAGACTCAACTGAAACATGAAGAGGTAAACAGGAAAGAGAAATCATAAGAGACTTTCAAGGTTGAACTATTTACATTCCTGCAGGGAAAGATGATATTTGTAACTCATGAGTCCTTTGTCAGTATTAAGGTAGTAGGAGGGAAAATATATATATATGTATATTATATATATGTATATATATGTAGATAGATGGTAGATAGGGGGCATGGGGTGAGTTGAAGTTGAAGGGGTGATATCTAGAAAATAAAACTAAGGGGTGAGAGAGGATTATACTGGGAGAAGGAGAAAGGCAGAGGTAGAATGGGGTAAATTATCTCACATGAAACAGACAAGAAAAGGTTTTTACAATGGAGGGGAAGTGGGGGAAGGTGAGGGGGAATGAGAGAATCTTATTCTCATAGGATTTGGCTTAAGGAGGGAATAACATACACAGTGGGGTATGGAAATCTATTTTACCCTACAGGAAAATAAGGGGGGAAGGGGACAAGAGAGCAGGGGGATGATAGAGGGGAGGGCAGATTGGGTGAGGGGATAATCAGAAGGGACAGGGTCAAAAGAGAGAATAGAATAAATGAGGGATAGGATAGGATGAAGGGAAATATACTTAGTTTTTCACAGCATGACTACTATGGAAGTGTTTTGCATGACTACACATCTATAACCTGTATCGAGTTGCTTGCCTTTTCAGTGAGGGTGGGTGGGGAGGGAGGAAAGGAGAAGATTTGTAACCCAAAGTTTTAAAAACTCATGTTAAAAAATTGTTTATAAAATAAAACTCAAAAGCTAAAAAAAAAATTTAAGTATTAAAAAAAGATTTAACTCATTTAAATTAATTAGGTTGTCATCATATATGGCAAGTTCTACAAAGAAGATATCTTTAACTTTACCCCAGTTCTACTGTGTGTTTACTATAAACAGCATAAGATTATACTTTTTAAAAATGTGGCAGTTATCACAAATTTCTCAAGACAAATATCTAACGAGGAAAATGGAGAAGTCTTAAGTACAGAGAGGTTTCAAAAGTTCAAGCTAAAGTTTGGATGGTGTTGTAAATTTTATTCTCAAAATATTTGTTGTTTTGTGGTATCATTTAGAAGGATAAAAGAAAATTATGGCAGGCTACCTTTCTAATTTTTTTTGTAAATGTAAGATCAAATGGGACTCTAAATCCAAGCCAGCCATTAAGTGTCTCAGCTCAACTCAGCTCTTTAGTGCCCTGGATTGCCTGTAAATAAATGATGGCCACTGAGTTATAAATAGTACAAAAAGCTCATCCTACTTCAGAATCAAGTGGTTACAGGAGTTTCTGGGAGTTGCCAGATTAGAATCATTGATATTTATCAGGTAGAATGTAAGTAGCTCAGGAATCTCAAAAACTTTTGTTTGGGGATGGGGGTGGAGGTTGGAGAAGAACTCATGGGGCAAACAAAAAAAAATAGAAGAAAATTATAAGGTGAGGTTGAAGAAGATATTCTCTAGGTTATAAAAATTCTGCTAGAAAAAAATAGAATTTGGTTTTATCTCAATGGCCAATGGCCTGGGAAAATCTAATAAGGGAACATTGTTTTAGGCAAGAGATTCATCCTTGGAAATTTGAGAGTGGGCCAATTTTTGTAAATCAGCTATTTTTTAATAAACTAGAAGAATTTTCTACTTTATATAACCTGGGCAAATCTCTTTGTACTGTAATGGTCTCACTGATTTGTCTGTTGGGGATGAATGTTAATTAAGTTTTCTTAAAATTCAGAATCTTAAAATTCAATTCAATTTAATAGACATTTATCTGCTGTATACTTCATACTTACCTGCTGTACTTAGCATTGTTGACATGACCAGATTTCTGGACAAACAAGATTGATGTGACAGCATTGGGAAAGGGCAGTAAAGGGAAAATGGAATTTATGTAAGGCAAACCCTATTTTCAGAAGTTTACCATTTGGTAGGGGGATATGACATATACAAATTATGACAGTGCAGAATAATACATGATAAATACATGAGAGGTGCAAGTGAGGTGTTATGTGAGATCCCAAAGAGAAAAAGATCATTCCTGACTGTAGGAATCAGAGATTAATTCATAGAGAAGGGAGTGCTTGAGTTGGACTTTAAGGGAAGGGTAGAAAGTCAGTAGGCAAAAGGGCTTCGGTGAGATTGAAAGGACGATTCAGGCATTAAGAATGTAAATAAAGGTAGAAAGGTGGGAAAATGCTAAGTGTATGGGATTCTCAATAGACAGGTTGGCTGGTATATAGCACATTTGGAAGGTGGTTCATATGGGATATATTTGCAAAAGTAGGGTAGCTCAATATTATAGAAGACCTTGAATGGCAGGAAAAGAGGTTTGAACTTTTTTCTGTGGGTAGTAGGAAGTCCTTAAGGGTCTTGAGCCTTTACTGGATTTCAGAATTAACAAGATTGATTTGACAGCATTGTGAAAGGATGATTCGGCAGAGGGAGAAAATGGAGGGAGAAAATTCCCTACTAGTAGGGAATTACAATAGGTTAGGTACTCAGATGGTATCTGTAGGAATAGAAAGGAGGTAGTGATTCAAGAGATAGTGAGGAAGTAGGATTGATAGGATCTGATTGGTGATAAATGTGAACAGTAAGAGAGAAGGGAGAATGAAAAAAAAATAAAAACAAAGTGACCCTAAGTTTTCAAAGGTATGCCAGGCAGTAGGGTGAAAGTGCTGGCAGGTCCTCTCATGCTGGAAAAGCCTCAAGTATGTTCCTGGCCACAAATGATGCCTGCTTTCCAAGGACCAGCCTGCCTGAGTATAGACAGGGTGCTCACCAGTAGAATGGCCACGTGGAGATGAATTCTTTGGTTATAGCAAGTCTGTGAAAGAATGGAGTGTTAAAAAATGTCTGTCAGCCCTGTGTGTCCCCTTTCTGCTTCATCAGTGGCAAACGTGGAGTAGTGGAAAAGAGAGGCAGAAGATTATAAGACTCACACATTTTTAGGCTATCTACAGACACTAACTTAGTCATTGGTATTCTATATAGGAGATCCTTGTCTAGTAACCATTCATTACATGAACTAAATCATATCAATCTTGACATTTTCACTAGAAATGAAAGCAGAAGACAAAGGGAAGTTGCTGCTAAATGAATGTATGGTTCATAGGTTTCCCTTGGAGAAGCAAATAAAGGAGTGCACAGAGTTGGCCTTACTATGTGTCCAAAAGCAACAAATAATATCATTTGATGGGACTTTTGATCCTATTGCACTGTGGTCCTTATAAGTATCTGTAAGAAGACTACCATGAAAATAATAGTAGCCTATGCACCATCTTTTGCAGAGGATGAGGAAGTAGAGAAAGCCTATGAAGAATTCCAAATTAGGCAGATTTTCTTTGATGCTTAATGACTTCAAAGCAAAGGGGGTGGGGCATAGAGGAGGAATGCAAAAAACAAAAACAACAACAACAACAAACCCAACTTTGAAAATATAGTTCAGTAGTGACAGGCCAAAAGCCTGTTGTAGACTACACAGAAGCTTCACAAGTGAGTGAGTGTGAATATGAGTATGAATAAAGTTAAGTGTTCACACTTACTTTGAGAAGAGTGAGGTATTAGAATACCAAATAATTTCCTAAAAGTATACAAATTTGTTTATATTTTAGCAGCAAGGAAATGGCTGGTTACCAATGTGGAAGTCATTAATGAATCAATTGTGTGGATGAAGTCAGACCACTGAGTTGTTATAGTAAATTAAAAATCAATACCAAATTTTAAGAAAGAATGAAAAGAAAACATGTCACCCAAATGGGGCAATTCTGACCAGCTTAGCTCTAACTCCCAGCTGTTGATTAAAAAAAACAATAATAAGCAATGAATAGAGGAATGGATGTGAATACAGGTTATAACCATTTCCTAAAGAAGTATAACCATTGTAAATTAATTGTTGTAATGAAATCAAGAGACTAAACACCACCTCAGCCAGTAAACACTTAATCTTCTAGTCAAGGGAAGACCTGTGGGATCCCAGGAAAACATTGCTTTGGACTATAAAGTCATTTGTAAAATCTCATACAGGAGGTCTGTAGAAAATTTGGCAAGGGACCCAACTAAGCGAAACTACTCCAAGGGTAATTAAAGATGAAACTGGAAGGAGGACAACAAACTTGAAAAATGGAAAAGATCTGTAAAGATTTTATGACAAATTCACGTCATTTTCCTTCTAAACACTCCCTCACTCCTACCTTCTCTATTACTATAGAGGGTTACATCCTCCAACATTCCCTCCAGCTCACAGCCTTGGTGTCATCCTGTATTGCTCACTATCTCTCACAGCCCATACCCCACATGTTGCCAGGACCTACCAACTTTTGTAACATCTCTGGAATACCCCCCCTTCTTTCCTCTGACACTGTTCCCACTCTGGTGTAGGCCCTCATCACCTCATACCCGGACTATTGCAATAGCCTGTCGGTGGGTCCTCCTGCCTCAAGTCTTTCCCCACTCCAATCCATTCTCCATTTAGCCACTAACGTCATTGTCCTAAAACAGAGGTCCGATCATGTCACCTATCTACTCAGCAATCTCCGGTGGCTTCTGTTGCCTCTAGAAGCAAATACAAAATACCCTATTTGGCATTGAAAGCCCTTCATAACCTAGCCCCCTCCTCCCTTTCCAGTTTTCTTACACCTTACTTCCTGAAACATACCCTTCCATCCAGTGACACTTGCCAGAACAAGACACTCTATCTCTTGGCATAGGTATTCTCATACCTATAACCCTCCTTTAAGTCTCACCTAAAATTCTACTTTCTACAGGAAGTCTTCCTCCCCTCCTTTTAATTTCAGTGCCTTCCCTTTGTTAATTATTCCTATTTATCCTGTCTCTAGCTTGCTTTATGTAAATCTGTTTGCTTGTTGTTTCCTCCATTAGACTGTAAGATCCTTGAAGTCAGTGACTGTCTTTTGCCTCTTTTTGTATCTCCAGTGCTTAGCACAGGGACTGGAAGGAAGCAGGTGATGCGTATTGACTCGTTGATTGAATCACTATGGTTGGCCTCTAACATCATCATTTCCCATTGAGCCTCATGAGGAAGCAGAAGTGGTACATATCACTCACGAAATACAAGGTTTTTTTATTCAGAGATAAGCTGAGCAAGACTAAGAATGCCCAAAGGAGTTCTGCTCTGGAGTCCTCACAGTTTTGAGGGTGTGAAGGGATATATTCTGAAGGTACCTAAAGGAAAGTACCAATAATTTTTTTGGGGGGGAGAAGCTCTGATCAAAGAAGCTGGCCAAGAGAACATTAATAAGTAAGCATTGATCAATATACTTTCTCATCTCTAGAAAATATTTATAATTATGTTCTACGTATATATTAAGGTCCTCCTGATTGAAGACTTGACCAAATGATATTCCACCCCAGACCAGTTACCTCTTTCCAATCAACAATTGACTGATAGGTATAAAAAATATAAGGTCCCACTATGATTATTACTTATTGACTATAAAATCCACCTGATTCAGTAGAACAAAATGCTGTTTTAAGGACTTTCCCCCAACCAGGTATCTTCTAAACAGGTATGAAAGCTGTAGATGATTCCTTAGAATATGTAACAAACGGAGATGTTCTATAACACTTTGGTTCTTAAGATCAAGCAAGACATAAAATGGAGACATGCTCACCAAAGCTTTGTCACCCCCATGGGGAATGTCTAGCAGAGGGTCAAAATGGAAGATCTCTCTGTCTCTCTCTCTTTCCTCCTATTATCAATCTATCCATCTATCTATCTATCTATCTATCTATCTATCTATCATCATCTATCTATCCTGTTTATCTATCTATCATGTGTTTTTCTTAGTGCTTTTATCTGTGAATATCATCATGCTAATTGCAGCAAGCTCTGTAACACTACAGAGCCTCCCAAATGAGATTCCTAATCATTTAAAAAAAGTTGGCCTAACTTTTCACACAGGGAAAAGAAAGAGGAAAAAATGCCCATGGTCTGTGCAACAATAAGCAGTTGGATCAATAATTCATGGGAATGTCTCTTTAGTACTTTTAGCTTGGACCAGTACTAGCCATGGATAACAACCTGGGTCCAGAATTGAACAAGAGAAGAAAGTGGGCTGGATTGCCTTTAGAGAAATGTTTACTCTCTTAATGACTCCAAGCTTCTTTCTGAAACATGTACCCATATTTTTAATAACAATGTTTTATAATGTTGCCATATGAGTGCAAATAATGAGATAGCACAATCTCCAAAGAATTAAACTTGTGGGTCACCCAAAAAGCAACAAAGAGACCCATAATGGGTGTGAGCTGGTGTAAGCTTCACCAATGAAGAATTGCCCAAGGTAAAAAGCCTAGAGCAGAGGTTCCCAACATGGGGTCTTTTAATTTGTATTGTTTTGTTTTGTTATTTTGTTTTTTGTTTTGTTTTGTTTGTTTTATCCTATTTTGGTTACTACTTCAATATAATCGGTTTCCTTTGTCATTTACTTGATGCAGTTAAAAACAATTTTTCTGACAAGAAAATTTATAGGTTTTACCAGATTGCTAAAATGAGAAGGGAAAGGGAACAGTTATTTATTAAGCATCTACCATGTGCCAGGCACTGTACTAAGCACTTTACAAATATTATCTCACTTGATCCTCGAAACAACCCTGGGAGGTAGATTCTATAATGATCCCAATTTTACAGTTGAAGAAATTGAGGCAGACAGAGATTAAGTGACTTACTCAAGGTCATATGGCTAGGAAGTATCTGAGACAAGATTTAAACTTGTGTCTTCCTGACTCCAGGCCAAGTTCTAGATCTACTGTGCCTCCTAACTGTCTCCAAAGGTGGCCCATGACATACACGAAAAAGCTTAGGAACACGTGGTGTAAAGAATGTCATCAGAGGACTACATGGCCAGAAGAGATGAGCACTCATAAATCTGTACACTTTATTGTATCCAAGGAATGACAGCAGAGATAGTTGAAGGTAAACTCTCCAGTCCCTGTGGAGGATTTATTGGAAGATATAGAATAAGATTACACAGGATAAAAAGTTATGAATGGCTGCATCTCCCATGTTGGAAGGAACACCCACATTGAAGAGATCAGTGATGCAATGATATGGACAAGGCTTTATGCTGAAAGATACAAAGACAAAATGAGAAATACCCTGCCTTCAGGGAGCTTACGTTCCATAGAGGGAGATACAGTAGGAAAACAGTTAAGTAAATACACAATAACTTGAGAAGCTGGGAAAGCACTAAGAACTAAGGGAATTAGGTAAGGCTTCCTATAGAAAGGAATACCTGAGCTGAGCCTTGAAGGAAGCAGAGGATTCTAAGAGATATTGGATTGGAAGATAGCCTATATACCAAGATGTAGAGACAGGAGAAGGAATACCCTGTTTTATTAGTGCAGGAATAAAAAAGGGAGTCCTTTTGTTTGGAATGTTGAATATTTACTATAATAGACTTATAACTGAAGGGATCTTAACGGTCATTGTGTCCAACCCTCTCATTTTACAGAGGAGGCTCAGAGGGATTGAATGACTTTCCCATGATCACAAAGCTAGTGTCAGAGATGGTCTTGGAACCTAAGTCTTCTCAACTCCATGTCTTGTCCTTTATCCACAGTATCATGCTTCCTCTAAAGGGTAGTAGCATGAAAAAAGTCTGTAAAGGTTGGCTGGAGCTTGATTGTAAAGAGCTTTAAGTGAT
Source organism: Vombatus ursinus (assembly GCF_900497805.2). NCBI lineage: Eukaryota > Metazoa > Chordata > Mammalia > Diprotodontia > Vombatidae > Vombatus > Vombatus ursinus. The sequence continues at coordinate 3,913,345 of NW_020954639.1, forward strand.
AAGTTGAGGAATTTCCATTTTTTATTCTTGAGATATAATGATGCTTGGAATCACATATTTAGCATCTGAGATGATGCATTGAGCACCAGTCTCCAAAGGGAATCGAGAATGATTGGAGAGAAATTGCTGGCACCCAAAGCAGTGGAAAATGATTGTGGTCTGATTGAGAGAGTGTCTTGGTCACTAACATTTCACTACACAGAGGAAGAGAATAATGTTCAAATGATTGAAATGTGGCAGGCTGTCTGTAATGGTGTATTTGATACTTTGAATATTTGTTAGCAATGTAGGAGCTAACTCTGATGTAACTTGGAGTCTCTGCTCTACTCTAGCCCCTATGAAGTTGTGGGAAGTCTTTCCCTTCTTCAGCCTTTGGGGAACCCCTCTGAAGAGTCAAGGAAGGGCCATGTGTGGGATGCTCAAGCAATTCAGCTTACCACTTTTCCTTGAAATAGCATTCCAGAAGCAAGAGGTAAAAACAACCTCAACCATCCCAAACGATTAAGGGAGACCTCTGTACAATTCCTGGGTCGAAGAACCTGCTCACTCGGTCTAACTGCTTCCCTGGAGTTTAAATATAGGCTCTTTGGTTTGTGCTTCCTCTCAAGGCCTTAGGACAAAGCGAGGGCAGATTGGCAAGGTGGAAAGAATCCTGGGCTTGAGGTCCAGAGACCTGGGTTTGAACCATGTTTCATATACTTTCTGGCAATGTAACCCTCAGCTTAACCTTTCAGTTAGCCTCAGTTTTCATGGCTCTGCAAAACAGGGAAAATATTTTTTAAAAATTATAAAATCCTTACACCACCCACCTCACAGGGTCATTGTGAGGAAAATGATTTGTAAACCCTAAAGCACTGCACAAATGTAAGGGTTATGATGCTAGTAGAGAGGCTGGAGAACATTAGATGTCAAAATGCCTAAGTTTAGACCGTAAAATCAGCATACTGTACATTGGGGGTTGTTTTTGTTGTTCAGTCATTTTCCATTGTGTCTGACTCTTCATGACCCCATTTGGGATTTCTTTGGCAAAGATACTGAAGGGGTTTGCCATTTCCTTTTCTGGCCCATTTTCCAGACGAGGAAACAGAGGCAAACAGGGTTAAGTGACTTGCCCAGCTAGTCCGTGTCTGAGGCCAGATTTGAATTCAGGAAGATGTCTTCCTGACTCCAGCCCTGGTACTCTATCCATTGTGCCACCTAGCTGCCTAGTGTTGGGGTAGTAATGGCATCAATAGCAGTCATGTTCTACTGTATTTACTGCTAGGGTTAGCTACGGAATGGAAGGTAATAAAGAATGTGTGAGCAACCTTTGCCTAAACCAGGAAGAATTTAGCAGCATGCAAATGATTTAACCAGAAATGTGGTTGGGGCTCCTATTACCACTTCCTACATTGTACAGCATGTCTGCTTGCTTTCTGCATCTCCAGGGCTTAGCACAGTGCCTGGCACTTAATATATGTTTGTTGACAGAGATTCATCACATCCTATATAACTTCTTTAAACACTCATTCTTCATAGAGTGTTTACCCATCAATAGCATTATCAGTAGATCAGTGTTTTGTCTTTCCATTCTTGCCATTAATAGAACACTTTTGTTTCCCCAAATGTATTAGCTTGACTTGTACTTTTACGTGAGACTTCCTTTTTACATTACATTCTACTTCCTATTTAAAAATTAATTTTATTTTTCTAGTCTAAAATGTTTTCTAGAATAAAAAATTTGAAAGTGTGAGGGTATAAAGATATATATGTATATATATGTATATGTGTGTGTCTGTGTGTGTGTGTGTACATACACACATATATATGGTATAAATGATATAAAAGTATAAGCAAAAAGGATTTAAAAGTACCATTAGGTAAAAGTTACAAATAAAAATAAGATGCAAATAAAGACCTCAAGTGCCCTTCTAAAATTTTAGTATATAATGACTTGTGGGGTATCCTCTGATCAATACAATGAATTAATTAATTCATTACACTGTCCCTTTGGATTGTGGCAGCCCCAAAATGAGGAGCTAGATGGCTCAGTGGATGGAGGATCTGGCCTGCAGTCAGGAAGACTCTTCCTGAGTCTGGCCTCAGGCACTTCCTAGTTGTGTGACTCTGGGCAAATCACTTAATCCTGTTGGCCTCAGTTTCCTCATCTGTAAAAGGAGCTGGAGAAAGAAATGGCAAACCATTTCAGAATCTTTGACCCCACATGGGGTCACGAAGAGTTGGACACGACTGAAACACTTGAACAACAATAGCAAAGCCCCAAATTGGTACAACTATAGCCTGACCAATCACAGATTGAGTTTCAGATGAAGCAACTGAGGTTAAAGTAACTTGTCTAACATCACACAGGTATTAAGTAGCAGAGTTGGGATTTGAACCTAAGCTTTCTCATTCCGTTGCTTTGTGCTGCCTCAACATGCTTACCTTTGCTTTGGGTTAAAAACAGTAGACAATGACGAAAGAATTATGATTCCAGAGGTTTGGGTTCTTTTGTTTTGTTTTGGGGTTTTGTTGTTGTCATTATTTATTTATTTATTAGGGTTAGTTCTAGGGAGTGATTGGGGAGATAGGAAATATTTGATTAAACTTCTGTCTCTAGACATGGTCTAGTTGAAAGATCCTCTTAATAATGTACTATTTATAACATTGTTTTACAAGGTTAACTTGTTGAAATGCAGCATCTTGTTAGTAGTTAAATCCTGGAACTGCTTAGCCAAAAAAGAAATGCATTTTTGAAATAACATGTTGTCACGCTCCTGTGAAAATGTTAAGGTATGACTGTCAATATATTTAATGGGTATCATACTGCAGCTATTTGAGCTGCTGTGGTGTGAAATCACAAGTCACTTCCCTGAATCTAGTCTTCGCTACCAGATGGCAGACCAGATAGCTGTTTTCTTAATGCTTTAAGGTAAAATATTACATGACAGAACACAGGAAAACATGTTACTCTAAAAAGCAAACTGATGAAATCTGTCATTTTAGAGACTGAAAATTATAAAGAGATCTTCATGTCACAGGGGAAATGATGTAGGAGTAATCATGGAAATGAGATTCCCAGTATGGATTCCAGTGAACAAATACTGCCCTGAAAATTCATATGTAACCCAGGCATTTTTTTTAAGGAACTCCCATTTTCAGGAATTCACAGATAGAATTGCTTCAATTCTGAAGATGTGGCTGGAGGCCACATTATGTTTTTGGGATTACCAATCCAGAATAATATCTGGAGTGTGTGTGTGTATGTATGTATGTATGTGTGTTTGTGTGTGTATATGCGTGTATACATGCATACATATATAGATATATACATGTATATATATACACTGATATATGTGTGTATGCAAATTATATATACATGCATACACTTAAATTAGATCTGTGTACAGTGTGTCAGGAACAGATAACTGGCACTGTTGGACTAGCAGGAAAAAAAGAAAAAGGAACTTTCTTTAACCCTATCCCCATGCCTAGACAAGATAAAATGGTGGCATTGTATTATTATCAACAGGCTTGCATGTGGTGTGTATTCACATCATTTTATTGATAGGAACCATCTATGCTTCCTTGGTTCAGTATTTAAAAATACAAAACTGACCATTTCAGCTGATAAATGTTTATTGAAAGAAAATTGGTGAGGAAAAAAAACAAAAACAAAATTTCTAAACACAAGATCCTGTTCTTTTGAGTAAGAGCACATTTCAAGTCACTTACAGAGTGCAGAACACTGCAGTCTAATTAGAATAATGAGGGGAATTTTGCTTGGTTTTATGGGGTAAAAACAAAACAAAAAGCCCTGGACTAGTTGTCTGGAGATTGAGACCTGATTCTTAATACTATGGATTTAAAACTGGTAAGGACCTCAGAGGACATTTTTTCCAACTTCCTCCTTTTTCAGATGAGGAAACTGAGGCCTAGAGGTTAAGCGACTTGCTTAATAAGCATCTATCACTGCCTAGCTGTATCACTTTGAGCAAATCACTTAACCTTTATGGCCCTCAATGTGGTTGGACTAGATGTCTTCTGCACTCCCTTTCAGTTCTGAGTATATGAAGTATTAAAAGAAAAGATAGAAGATGGTATCTGCATCTGTATGGTGAGTTGGATGGATTAGAAGATCTCTAGTCTCTTCCCAGCTCTAATTTGCCATAGTAACAACAACATGTTCCATTTATGCAGTGCTGTATCTTTTACAAAGCTCTTATCCAAGTTATCTCACTCAATCCTAGCAAAGACCCTGTGAGGTAAGTAGGGGAAGCTATCACAACCCCCATTCTACTGATGAGGAAACTGAAAATCAGAAAGGTCATCTTGTCCTTCCTCTCAACTGATAACCTCCTAGAAAGCTGTCTACACCTACCTCCACTACTTTACACCACTCTGATTCCCCACACTCTTCACTCTTTCTTTCTCAGTTCCAGTTATTCTTTACTTCCTTTAATTCAATTTGACAAGCATTAATTAAGCCACTATTATGTTCCGGGTACTGCTGTAGATGATGGGAATACAAAAGAAAAGCGCACACAAAGTTATGTAGACTTTTCAGGACTTCATTAAGAGAAGGAAGCCTTTCCTGATCTGCCTTATTTCCAGTGTTTTCCCTTTGCTGATTATTTCCAATCAATCTTATCCATAGCTTGTTTATATTTTTTGTTCATATTTTTTCTAGCATGTTGTTTTCCCTGTTAGACTGTGAGCTGCTTAAGAACAGGGACTGTTCTTTATTTTCCTTTGTATGCCCAGGGCTGAGCATGGGGTGCTTTATACACATTTATTAAGTGACTGGCAAAGATGAGTAAATTTTTAAAATGCTCAAAACTGAAGTGGATTATGAGCCCATCATTTGGGAATTATATGCCAAAGACATAAAAAATAAATACAAAATAATTTTATGGAGGGGGTGAGACTTTTGACAACTAAGTAGGATAAAGTAGGGACTCATGTGGCAGTTGAGCTGAACTTTGAAGAGGGCCAAGGACTTTTGTCACCAATGTTCTCTGATTTACCAGTGAACTTTCCCCTTAATTGGCTTTCCTTGGCTTTTCTTTGGCATTTGACACTATTGATCATCCCCACCTTGTTTCTTGGCTTCCCTGACATTGATTTCTTCTGATTCTTCTGCCTGGCTGCCTTCTTCTTAGTCTCCTTTGCTATTTTTTTTTTCCTTTTTTACCTTCTTCTCCCCAACCTCCAAACAAGTATGGATGCCCCAGAGGCTCTGAACTTAATCTTCTTTCCTTTCTCCATCTTGTCCCTTGGCAACCTAATCCACTCTTAGTCATAATCACTATGCAAATGATTTTCAAAGCTATATATCCATCCCCAGTCTCTCTCCTGACCTCAGTACATAGCAAAAAGACTTGTACATAAGATATGTTCCTTAAGGTTTTGTTGAACAGGAAAAAAAAAAAATTAAACTCTCTACCCCCATTTCCAATTGCCCATGAGACATCCCTACTAGGATGATCCACTGGCATTTACAGGTCAACAAGTCCAAAATGGAGCTCAGCATATCACAGAATCACAGAAATGGAGTTAGAACGAACCTCAGAAGTCATCTAGCTTGTACTGTAAAGGAAGAGCGATCCTCACCAGAGCATCTGTGACATATGGTCATCAAGCCTTCACCTGAGTGCCACCAGTGATGAGGAAGCTACCACTTCTTGAAGTAGCCCGTTTTTGATAGCTTCAATTATTTGGAAGTTTTCCCTTTCATGAGCTAAAATCTCTCCACAATTTTCATCCGTTTCTTCCAGATTTGTCCTCTGAAGTCAAACAGAACATATCTAATCCCTCTTTCTTTATGATAGCTTTTCAAATACTTGGAAATGACCTTCACATGTCCCTAAGGAATCCTTTTTTCTCCAGGCCTATCATCTCTAGTTCCCTCTACCAAACTGAACTTGGGGATAATAATAACAATAGCTTTACAGAATTGTGGGGATCCAATGAAATTATGCATGTAAAGTGCTTTGCAGACCTTAAAATCCTAAATAAAATGCTAGCCAGTAGCAGTAGTGGTGGTGGTGATAGCGGTAGTAGTAGTGGAGTAGTAGTAGTAGTTGTCTTTAAAGAAATTGCTTTAATGAGATGGTATTAATGAGGATTTGGAAAAGAATGATTGTGTTTGTTCTCCTTGACCTTTGAAGGCAAAACCAGGAGTAGTAGGTAGATATTGCAAAGAAGCAAATTTAATCATAATATAAGAAAAAGCTTCCTGACAATTAGAGCTAGAGGTATGCTGGAGCCAGTTGTTAAATTTTCAGTGTTAGTATTTACACCTTGGAAAACTAAATGCTAGAATCAGGGCTTGATTTATTAGTTGTTGTTGTTTTTTTTTTTAATTGTCTCTAGACCTAAGAAAATAAAGGAAAAAATGTTAATAATGCAAATTAAATTAAAGTGTGTTTTGGGTGCATTTCTCCTTTCCCTCTCCCTTTGTTAAATATTTACCAGCCAACTCTGATCAGAGCTGTACAAAAGTGAAATGGAGCTATTGTGGGAGGTTGGGGTGGGGCGAGGTTCTCCCTTACTTAAGAGCTTCAAGCAAAAATTGAATGATTTACTTGTTGGTTATATTATAGAGTAAGTTCTTGTTCAGATTAGGGGTAGATTTCATGGTGTCTTTGGTCCTTTCTAGCTACATAAAAAGGGTCCAGATCTGATGGTTTTTATTTAACATATTAATTGTTTGTAACCTCAGGCCATTCTAATGCTGGAGGTTGCATAAATAGTTATATTGGATGTTTTAAAAAATTTCCCCTGACATCTCATTTACAATATGAATTTTCACTGTCTATTTAAAAAAAAAAGCAAACAAAGGTAGATTTCAACCTAAAGACTGTCAGGATGATCATATATTCCAAAGTAGTTCAGTCTAAAATAATTAGGACCTATTGTCCTTCAATGGGACAGTTTATCTCCCCAGTTATTAATATTCAGTTAGCAATAGTACCTATCCAGATGTTTCCTAAAGGGCCAGGCCAACATGTCTAATGTTAGAATGCCTCAATTTTTAAAAGACACAAGATTGATTTCCTGATCTTGATAAAGAAGAGATTTGATCCCACTGTAAAAGCCTATAAAAGCAACAGTGATGAAAACTTTGCTATGCTATACTTCTTATTGAAAATGTGTTTATTATTTGAGAAGAGAGAAGGTTTCTAAAAAAATTTCTAGAGGTTTTCAGAACATTTAGATAATCTTCTAAAGCACAAATCATCCTTAATCATTTTTTTCTGCAGTGGAGAGTTATTTGAAACAAAACAAGACAGTTGCCTTGTGACATGTTTTGTTTTTTTTTTTAATGATCTAATACAACTGAGTAAAATATATGATCTGTCGTTGCCAAGGCTGAGTCACTTCCTGTTTCAGTAACAAGAATGTCATCAGCTAAACGTCTCTAAGCAGGACAGTTTGTCAGTGTTTGTATGGCTTTGTTTGTCTACGTTGTTAGAAAGTTCAGAGCAAAAACAAACTCATTGTTTTCATTCTAAGAGAGAAACTTAGAGTGAACAACTTTTTTGGTGGCCAGCTAGGTATCTCTTTATTATTTTTGTGATCCCTGATGCTTCCATAATGTAAGGAAGAATGCATACTCAACAGCATAAAATAATGCTGTGATTGTGTGGAAAGAATTAATTTATTGCTAATATTTTCTCAGCTCTGACCTAGGCTTGTTTTTGTTTCTGAAAAGGCTTGGAATGACTTTATCCTGGTCGAGTGGAAAGGTCACTGAAGATTTAGCAGAGTCAGAGATTAGGGAGCAATTTGGAGTCCAGTCCCTAGGTTTATGTTCCCTCCGTACCCCTGACTGTCTTTTGGTGAGTTACTCAAACTCTCTGGTTCCTCACCTGTAACTAGATGGCTTCTAAGAGTCCTTCCAGCTCTAAAATGATGATTCTTATAAATATTATCTGGATTTTAGTTCTGGATCTGCCACTAATTGGTTGTGTCATCTCAGTCCTATTATATTACCTCTCTGCACTTCAGTTTCCTTGTCTGTAAAAGAAGGTCAGAGTGGATGACCTTCAAGGCCCTTCTGAAATTCCGTAAGCCTTGCTCTAGGATTCAGTCTCTAGAAGTCTTTGAGTGTCATCTTGTCAGATCCAGCTGGCCAGTGGATATATCCTTCAGTACTTGTCCCACCTCCTATGTTTAAGGTGGTTAATTTTAAACAAATTGATTTATGTGATATAACCACATTATCTTAAGGACAATGGTCAAAGCCCACAGGCTCTCTTTGTTGGAGCTCCCTCCCAACTCAAACTCTAGATTTCCAGACCCCTCTCCCACTTAAATTTACTACAGAGACAAACCAATGTTCTCATGACATAGCTGCAGAGGAATGAAAAAAAAAAAAAAAGATCTGAGCACTACTGGTATGTTATCTCTGAGAATCTCAGAAGGTGAGCTGTCTGAGCCTAGGTGTTTACTCTATAGAGAGGAAGTTCAGGAACATTCAGGTACTCTATGAAGGAAGCAGAGTTGGTGATTCATTAGGTGTGACACTCGCTTCCCTTGGAGTCATACTGAAATAATATCCTAGTATAGGGATAAGGGTTGGCCTGCCATTTGAGCAGCTCTTTTGGGAAGGGAAAAAAAAAAAAACTGAGTCACTGCTGTGTTCAGCTTTTTAAAATTGCATTCCATATTTAGAAATGTACAGGCATTAACCCCTCTGCCCTTGCCAGACTTTCACAAAGAGAAATTACATTGCTTCAATCTCACTCTCTCATTGTTTCTTAATCTTCCTCTGCTCTAAACCTTAAAGGACTCCTCATCACCACCATCATCATTATTACAAGGCACACTTATCAAGGATTTTAGATACTTGCAGGAGGCTGTACTGGGCACTATAAAAGTGAATGAGCCAGTGGGCTTATGCCTTCTGTGTGCTCAATAAATGCTTTCAATCGATTGTAGAAAATGAAGTACATGGATATATACAATCCCTCCCAGAGCTGCCGACAGTGAGGCCTCATCTGTATGAGTAGCTTGTGAGTATGGTCAAATCAGGCAGGACTGTAATATCCAATCTCATTCATCATAGTCCCTTGCTATAGGAAAGCTGGTCCCTCTGCTCATATGTTTGGACCAACTTTGGATTTGGAATGGGGAGAAACAGCTTAAAACAGCTGCTTGGCCATTGTAACTAGGGTGGGTGACTAGATCTGGCATCTAACATGATGCTGACATCTAGGGTACATGTTTCTTCTGTTAGCCCTTGTAACATGGGCCCCCACATCTACAATGCTCTATTTCCATTGCCTCAATTGGGCCACTGACATCAATTCCTTAGGATCCTAAGGTTTTTCACCTCATCGCCCAGGGTCTTACTTTCCTCACCACTGCACTGCCCCCTCATCCATATTCTGCCTCCTCCTAGGGGTTGATTTCATGAAGGAGCACGGGATGGATGTCCTAGGGGTTTGGTGGTCCCTCTATCAGCACAACTCTGTCCAAAGAAGTCACATTGTCCTCTGCTCATTCAGGTGGATTTGTCTTGGGTTCCAGAAATAAGCTTCTCTGACCTTAAGATATAATTTTCTGGGGGAAAAAAAGCATGAGATTGTGTGGGACAAATGTTATTAATGTCACTCTTCACCTTTACAGCTAAAGACCACTTTGGTCTCAGGCAGGCTAGGGGGTTAAGTGCTCCTGGGCAGAGTCAAGGAAGTTCACACCCTACTCCAAAGTGCCTCCCAGTCACTAGTCTCCTGGTTCATTGAACATGAGCTGGGTTAGGTTTTCTATGAAGCTTTGAATTTAACTCTTTTGGCATAATCTTGGACTGATCCTGGAATTTGTGATTTGACAATCTCTGGTTCACGTTGAAATCATCTGAATCATAAGAACAATCTTGGGTGGAACTGCCTGGTCTCTCAACAGTTCTTGGGGATGAACTGGCAGCTGAATGGAGGGTTTCCTTGGCCTGATCCAATCAGGCTGACACATAACCCCCAAACCCAGAGCCAAAAAAGAATGGACATTAAGGGCTATTAGAACAGTTTCTTATCCTAAGAAGGGTGATGGATTTAAGATGCAGAATGCACACTCATTGTTGGATATGGACAAAGTGGGAATTTGTTTTGCTTAATTATTCATATTTGTTACATGGATTTTGGTTTTCTTTTTTCCCCCTCTATTAAATGGAGTTGGGGGAGACGGTGGAGTAGGAGGGAGAAAAAATAAACACTTATTAATTGAAAAATAAAATGAAGGGGCAGCTAGGTGGCCCAGTAGATAGAGCACCGACTCTGGATTCAGGAGGACCCGAGTTCAAATCTGGCCTCAGACATATAACGCTTACTAGATGTGTGACCCTGGGCAAGTTACTTAACACCATTGCTTAGCCCCCAAAAAAATTTTTAAAAAAAGAAAAAGAAAAGAAAAAGAAAATGAAAGATTACAAAAATGAAATAGTCTCCTAACTAGCACCTCTCATTCTTCATTCCTACCAGATTACATGATGACTCTACCGTTATTATCCCCAGAATCAAGTCCAGAGTCCATAGCTTGACATTATAGCTCTTGGAATTCCACCCTCATTTTATCTTTATTTGCCGCTTCTGCCCTACGTGAATCATCTGCTATGGTCAATCTGGCCCACTTCTCTGAAGGCATCCTGCCCCGTCCCTATTTTCCTTCACTTCTGCTACGTCTCTGTGTGTGAGATGCTCCATTCGCCCTGCCTTCTTCAAACTTAGCTAAGTTCCCAACAAGCCAACCGTCTCCCTAAAACAAGCCACATCAATCCTAGCCTCCAGTGAAAGAATCCTAGAAGGGACTTTAGGGAAATCTACTACCTCCCCCAGGCCCTCTTCGGAACATAGAACACTTTAAAAAACCCTTCATTTATATAGCAACTCAAGGTTTATAAAGAGAGACAGCATGGTGTGACATACAAATAGTATACCAGGAAGACCCGGGTTCCAATGCCACCTGTGATACATGCTGACTCGATGACACTGGGCAGATCACCTAACATTTTAGTGTTCTAGCCAGAGGGTTGAAAATGTGGCTGTATTAGGCATAGCAAGACTCCCTAATACTCAGGAACCAGGTTAAAATGTAATTGGGAAACATTTAACAAGATGAATTTAAACATTTAACAAAATAAAAATATAATAGAAGATACATAATGTTAATATGTGGTTTTCTAAGTCAATATTGCAGCCCACAGGGCTGTTTAGTTGCCTCCTTTTCTATTTGAGTTTGATACCAGTTTTCTAGGCAACTGTCTGAAACAGGGGTGGGGAACCTGTAGCCATTCTAGGTCCTTGGGTGAGATCTTTTGATTGAGGCTAAGTTTTATAGAACAAATGGTTTTATTAAGGGGAGTTGTTCTGTGAAATTCGGATTCAGTCAAAGGGCCAAACTTGAGAACCTAGAAGGCCATATGTGGGCTTGAGGCCACAGGTTCCTCACCCCTGGAAGACTATAATTTCAGAGAAAGGACCTACCTACATTGGCAAAGGGAGTTCCCTATATCAGTGAAATCAGGAGTTCCTATCCCTATCCTTTTAAAGTTTATAACACTTTCTTCATAACAACTAGGTAAACTAATGCAGGTGTTTTCTCCATTTTACAGATTAGGAAACTGAGACTCAGAGAGGATCAATTGAATTCAATAAGTACATTTCATACAGCTGGTAAGTGTTTGAGGCAGTAATGGAACCCAGACCTCCTGATTCTACTCTTTCTAATGGTTCTGCTTCACACACTGATTGTGTCTCTAATTTGGCTCCCAACATGGGTTTTTTCATATTGTCATGTCCATGCCTTCTCAACTAGCCAGCAAGCTATCTAGCAAGGATACAACCTTCTTTGTCGGCAACTAATACATAGAAAGTGCTCCATAAATATGGATAGATGAGGACAATGAGACAGTGAGGGTAAAAATCATTCAGTCATTCAATAAGCCTTTACTGAGCACACGTCTGGGTAAGCCACTGTGCTGTCCACAGAGAATACAAAGAGAAAACAAAATGAAAACACTTGCCATCGCCTGTGAGATTTTGTTTGTTCCTATTACTGACTCTCAGAAGTCACTGTAGGAATTAACTCATCAACTCACATCTGGAAAAAGCTTTTTTAAAAGACTTGTGTGAAAAGCGATAGCACATCAGGTGCTATTATTAGTATTTGAAAATTGGAATCTGGAAGTTCTTTTCTTGGCAGGCTGCGTGTCTCTGGGCATCCAGGTTCTTTTGCCAGCACTGCTGCTTTCTGAGAGAGAGAAAGAGAGAGAGAGAGAGAGAGAGAGAGAGAGAGAGAGAGAGAGAGAGAGAGAGAGAGAGAGAGAGAGGCTGACCAAAATGAAGTATTCTGGCCAATGATTAGCAGCATTTCTGCTGTGATTAAAGCCTCTGTTACTATTTCTAGCAACAATATTATTAATTCTGGATTCGGTTTTCCTTTGCTGTCCATTTTGGCTCAGATTTGCTCACGATATGATGGTCGGCTCTTCTCATAGTAGTTCATGGCCAGTGGATTGTTGATGATAGCTATTTCCTGTCTACTTGGGGTGAAAGGCCTCCAGTCAGTGAAATTTATCCATCTGTCCATCCATCCATCCATCCATCCATTTATCCATCCATTGATCCATCTATCCTTCCATCCATCTAGCAAATATTAAGTACCGACTATGGACTAGGCTCTGAGGATGCAATGACCCCCCAAAACACACACATGTATACACACATGCATGTGCACACATGCACACACACAGAGTTCCTGCCCACAGGGAGCTTACATTTATTCTTTGTGCAGCTGCAGGTTTTCTGTCAGATAATGTGAGATTAAGAAAGACTTTTGGGGGGAATTCATTGACCTACAATCAGCTGCTCCACAAAAATGTTGGTTTTCTTTTTCTTTTCCTTTATTATTTTTTTCAGAATGAAATCATTGTAAATATATATGGCTTATTTTAAACAATTGTCCTTTACTGCTTCTGAAATCCCCAGTTCAAGAGCCCTGTGTCATCTGTTTATTCTTTTCTTATACAAATGGAAAAACACCATTTGTTCGTATTTCTTCACATTCAAACCTTGTAATTATTGGCGGGAACTTCATGTTTAGGTAGCTTGCCAGCCTAGCTCACAACAGACTTTCTGTTGTGGTTTCAGATATCCTTTAACTCAAGTGTATTACAGAGAAACTGGTCACGTGATTGTGGAGGTAACTGACAAGTTAATGTAGGGTGCTTTCTGTTGCTATGACTTTTCTTGTAATATTCATACAGGAGCAAAACAAATCAGATCAGGAAGGTTCATTTAATCCTATCGTTATACAGATGAAGAAATGACTTGTCCAAAGTCTCACAAGTAATAAAATAAAAGCATTATTACCTTTGCCTCCGAATTCATCCAGGGCTCTTTCCACTACACTATTGAGCAAACAATTAAAGGTTGTGCTTATTTTGTACATAAGGGCCTTTGTGTTGTCTTGCCAGTGAAATGCAAGGTCTGTGAAGGAAGTGACTTTTGTTTTGGTACAACCAGCACCTAGCATATAGTAGGTCAGACGTGCACAACTTGGCAGTAGGTTGAGGCCAAAATTAAAACAGGCTAAACTTCTTCATGTCAAAGATAGGTTAGACTGACCATGGTTGGTTGCCTTGGGTCATGTGGCAAACAGGAGAGAGTGTGCAGTGACAACCCTACATTTTTCAAATCCTTTGGCAGACCATATATTGTGCAGGCCTGTAGTAGGTGCTTAATAAATGCTCGTTGATCGGTCCCATTGATTGTTTAGTATAGTACTGTTCTGCAGGAGTAAAGAGGACTTACACCCTAAATGCAGGTGTCACAACAGATGCCTCCGAAGTTTGAAGGTACACAGCATACATTTAAATGCAAAAACATAATAAACTTGAACGTGTGGAATATGTCATATCATGGATACCTTAAGTGAGGCCTCAGTAGGCACAGATCAAAAAAAGTTTGTGCTCCCAGCAGAACTAGCCACCATTAGGAGCAATTCTTAACCAGGCTGGCAGGAAATCCTAAGAGTCCCTCATAGGTAGAAACGACCTTTGGCACTGAGCTGCTGATTGTCAGTTCTGGGAAAGTGAAGTCCTCAGTTACTGGGGGGGGGGGGGAGCTGATGTCATTAAAAAGATATTGTCATGCTTTGAAATCGACAAATGTGTTCAAAAAAACCCTTTTGTGGTGCACTCACTGGGGAAGAATGTGTCTCTCTCTAAATGCTACTGGCACTTTTTTTTTTTTAAAGAAATAGTTATTCCAGAAAACTTATGCTTCTTTTAGTTAATATTAGAGTTAGGGTTATACTCATTGATTCTAATCTTTTTTCTTCCACTTGTATGTTCCCCAAAAGATATTGTTCAGAGTGAAATTATCCAAATCTAGCCCCAGCCCAAGATTAAGTCTTTTTGGAATGTTTGAGCTATTACATATTCATTCATTTGCAAACCATAAAAGTGTAAAAGAAGCCATTTCCACTTGAAAAGAAATGTGAAACTCATTGTGAACAATTCAATCTGAGTAGCAGTTATTTAGCACCTATGATGTACAAGGCACTGTTTCAGAATGACCAAAAATATCTGTACTTGAAAACCCCAAACTACCTCCCATTCTAAGCCTTACTGAGTTGAATTTCTTGTCTAATTTTAAAACTCACTTTCATGTTATAAATGCCGGGAATGTCTTAATTGCTTTTTGGTACTTTTTGTTCACCACCAGCCACATATTTGAAACCCTGTTGCTATTCTCTCAGACGAAAAATAAATAATTAAAACCAAGTCATAATTTTTGTTTGGTGAAAAATAAGTTTTGTTGATATCTTTTGTTGCCACATCACAGCCCTTTCTGGACACAGCCCTGTGCCAATCCTCCTTTCCTCCCAACCTTGGATTAAACCTTCCTTTGGAACAAAGAAAACCAGTTAAGCAAAAACAACAGATACAGTCATCACGTCTAGCAATATATGCAACTTTCTTCCTCTAAAGTCCTCCACCTTTCTGTCAAATGATAGGAGACAGTTGTGTTTTAGCTTCTGTTCTTGTGGCCATTATTGATTTTTCAATTTCTTAGAGTTTGGCTTGCTTCTAGTAATCTTTTCATTAAAGATAAATGGCTCAGGAAATAGAGCTTCCTGGAATCAGGAAAACCTGAGTTCAAATTTGGCTTCAGAACACATACTAGCTGTGTGACCCTGGGCAAGTCCCTTAACTTTTGTCTGCCTCAGTTTCCTCATCTGTAAAATGAATCTAATAAAAGCATCCACTTCACAAGCTTGTTCTGAAGAGAAAATGAAATAATATTTGTAAAGCTCTTTGCAAACCTTAAGATATCACATAAATGCTATTATTATTATTGTTGTTGTTGTTCTTTTGATTCTGCTTATTTTGTTCAGCATCAATTCTTACCAACCTTCCCCCAAATCATAATTGTTAATACAATTATCTTGCTTCCACTCTCTAAAGTCATTTTTTTTACCTTTGCAAGCTGCTTTTACATTAATTTTGGCTAGCAATGTAAAAAGTCTTCATCTTAGTGACTGAAATAAAACTCTTACTAATGCAGAACCTTTTAAAAATAGATGTATAAACACAAGTAATGATTCTGTGAAGCATGCCAGCAAATGCATGGCCAACCATGTTATATTTATAGGGCTCTCCAAAGTGTACCACTCTCATAGTATTCCACACTAGTCAAACTTTTTATATGGTCTAGTAGAATTAGTGTGTTAAGTGGTATCTGAACATTTGTATAGCAGCTCATACTTTTCAAAGCACTTCTACATACATTATCTAACTTAATCCTTAGATGATCTTCTGAAGTGGGTGTAGGTAGGCAAGTGGTATGGACATGTTTTGTGAAAGAAGAAGCGGAGGTACAAAAGGTAAGTGACTTGCCTAAGGTCATCCAGGGGATGAAGAGTGAGACGAGGCCTAGAACTGCCCTCTCCAGATTCCCAAGCATGTTATACCACACAGAACAGCTTCCTCCCCAAACCTGAGTCACTCTTCAAACTCTTGATTCTATCATTTCCTGGTTTTGTTTGTTTGTTTGTCTTTGTTGAGGTCATCGTTTAAATTAGACATTAACACTGCTGACTTTGTGGATATTGTTAAATAAGCTGGGATCACCAGCAGAGTAAAGGAGCCAGACCAGAAATGGACCATGAATTTGGTATTTTAAAGAAGCTTATAAAAGTGGTTCAAGGTTTAATCATCACCTTAAAGTATTCATTGACTTCCAAGGTCATTCCAAAAGAGAAAATGAAACTGATGGGAAAAACATAACCCAGGGCAAAGTCAATTATTTCCAATATTAAAAAAAGGCAAACAAACAACAAAACATAATTGAAAGAGTGGGAAAGCTTTGAAACAAAAGTTAGCTTGACTTTAAGAAAGCTTAAACTTAAAAATAAAGGAAACAACAAAACCACTTGCATTAGGAGGTAATCTTGCATACTATTAAGTACCCATTTCTTTTGGAAGGAGTTACTGAAGGCTTCCTTTAAATAGCAGCTGACAGCTCTTAAGTTTCAGCCAAAGTGGACTGGCTGTTCCCTGAACTGAGTGAGGAAACTGGGCTCTTTCCCACTGCAGAGCATTTGTGTAGGCATCTTCATGCCAGGAATGCCGTCTCTTCTCATCTCCTCTTCTCAGAACCCTCATCTTCCTTCAAGACCCAGCTGAGTTGTAGCCTTCATTGGTCTCCCTATTTGACCAATATTCCTCGAATATATCTGGAACCTTTCACCCAGAAATCTCCGTTGTCTCCATCACTCACTGATTTGCATTATATTTAATTTGTAAACCTATGGCAACCCTCCCCCTGAAGAATCTCGACTTTTGAGAGCTGGACACGAGTCCCTGATTATCTTCTTGTCGCCAATGCCCATCCCAGTGCTTTGCACACAGTAGGAATTTGATGAATGGTTGTTGAATAAGAGAGAGCTGCTGTTGGAACCAAGAAAAACCAGGTTCAAGAGTTCCCTTGCCACATACTTTCTGTAGGATCCTGTCAACTCCTCCTCTATGTGCTTGAGGCCAACTAGACTATAAAGTTACTGAGAAAGAGCTGATTTGCATTGAGGGAATTCCTTACCTGCAGCTTTCTAGACTAGTGAAAGCCTAGTTCCATTGCTGTAGTGATGATGAATAAATAAATAACAATTCAGAGACATGGATGCCTTAGATTAAGAATCATAGACTGAGTGTTGATTGAAGCTTCTTACTGAAGATCAGTCAGAAACAAAACATTTGAAATTAAATATGCACAATGAGACATACTTTTGGATTGGGATGGCTTTGATTATATATGTTTGTAACAAGTTTTGTTTTAGTTTTAGTTTTGTTTGTTTTCTGCAGGATGGGGAGCAGGTAGGAAGGAAATAAAATAAACATGAGTTAGTTGCAAAAATTGAAATTTAAAAAGAAAAGCCTTGATTTACAGATAATTTTTTTGGAAAACTTACGTATGCCTCACATGCAGCCAAAGGCAATGTATTCTTCAGCAATCAAATGCTAATCTTTCCGAAGCAAATGTTTCACTCAAAGAGAATTTCAAATCTGGTGCAAATCCATAGCTAGCAGTCAAAATTAAAGTGCCAAGTCGAATAAGTGAATTTGTAGATTGCCCTTATGGGGTGTGTTAGATTTGCTATAACACTGCTACGCAGTTACTTCCTTTCCCCGGGACAGTTACAGTTTAGGACAGGACACCAGTCAAAACAAGCCCTATTTATAGTAAGATATTGTGGCTAGGTTCAGTCTGAATTATTGAAACACTAGTTATTCTTCATAGTGCACAGTGGATAGAGCACTGGTCCTACAGTCAGGAAATCTCTTTATGAGTTCAAATCTGGCCTCAGACACTTACTAGCTGTGTGACCCTGGGCAAGTCACTTAACTCTGCTTACCTCAATTTCCTCATCTGTAAAATAAGGTAGAGAAGGAAATGGCAAACCACTTCAGTATCCTTGCCAAGAAAACCCCAAAATGGCATCACCAAGAGTGGGACACAACTGAAAAACAACTCAACAACAACAAAGTTATCTTTCAAGGCCCAGCAGCCTGTCCTTCCTTTTCCATGAAAACTTCCCCAGTTTTTGTAGCTTCCTTTGTTATCTGTTTTCACTGAACTCCAAGAGATCTCAAAGCCCGTGCCACACAGTTTACAATTGGGTTGTACCTTATATTGTTTTCTAATTGTTTCACGTGTGTTAGAGCTATTTCCAAGCTGGGCTCTAAATACCTTGAGGACAGAGCCTTGCATGTTTCTTTCCTTTGTCCCCTTTCTATAATCCAAATACTTGGTAAGAGCTCAATTTGTTGAGTTGAATTGATAGAACAATTTGTGGATTAGCAATTTCTATTGATTTGAGCTGAGTATGTAGTAATTAAGATGGCAAAGCTAAAAGACAGAACCCTTGCTACTTTCAGTGTGAGAGAAGAGCATTCAATCCATTTCATCAAAGAATTACTAAACACTTATTACTATGTGAAAGGAACGTACCTGAAAAATTCACAAATTATGGCTCTCTTTACACTTCTATTTCCGTATGTAGACAATTTCACATAGTTAAAAAATCAACTATTTTACATAGTTTAAATAATGCCTGTTAACTTTGTTTAGAGATAGAAGCACTGGAAAGTCATGATTAATGCAAAACTTGTGAAATTCAGATGCTTTAAAAAAACACATTTTTATTTGTTTATGTTCTGTAGTGCCCCCAAATCAACTACTTAACTCAATTAGCTTTGAGAATAAAAATGCTCCTTGCTTTCAGAAACTTGTTGTACCTCCCCTCTTTAGCCTTGAAGCAAAAAGCTCACAGGATTGTCCTGGTGCTCTTGCTAAATAGGGACTAAACTATTCACTTGGGGAAGATGCAGTAATTAACTTTTTTCAGGAACTTGGAACCAAATTATCAAAGGACAGAATAGTTCTGCTATTTTGCTCTGAGGAGATGTGGGAAAACAAGGTGGGAGAGGGAAAATTTGAATCATATAATTTTAGATCTAGAAATATTTGAGCATCTCTGCTCAAGAGCCTAGAACTATGTGCCTAGAACTATCCTGGATCACTGGGAAAATAAGGCCAGGGTCCCCTGTCCTCAAGGAAATTGTAGTTTAATTGAGAGATCAAGCCTACATATGTTAGAAATATAAATTATAAGCTCCACATCTCAAAACTGAAGTTGATCACAAATTCTAAATTAATAGGCTTTTACTGTCAGATAGTTTACTAATAATGCTTTCTATTTACATAGCACTTTGTTTATAGATGCATTATTTAATTTGATTACCAAGTTGCAGCCAAGTGACACAGAGATAGAGGGCTCATTGGACCTGGAATCAGGAAGACCTGATTTCAATCTAGCTTTATATTCTACTTAGTTGTGTGACCCTGGGCAAGTCACTTCACTGCTGTCAGTCTCAGTTTCCTCAACTGTAAATTGAAGATAATAATAGCACTTACTTTAAATGCTATATAAGTGTTAAGTGAATTATTGATAGTGATGATACAATTTGTTTCATTTTTTATAGCAGCTTAAGGTTTGCAAATATCATATATGTGTATGTATATATAGACACACACATATAGATAGATATATATGCATACATACACACATACATACACATATGTGTATATATGTGTGTATATGTGTATATATGTATGTGTCTATATATACACACATATAGGCAGATACCATACATACACACATACATACATACATATATGTGTATGTATGTGTATGTGTGTGTGTGTGTGTGTGTGTATGTATACATATATACATATATATAAACTTTGAGACTCAGGTATCATAGTTATTGTTATCTTTAAGTTGTTGAGTCATTTTTCAGTCATGTTCCACTTTCCATGATCCCATTTGAGGTTTTCTTGGCAAAGATATTGGAGTAGTTTGCCATTTCCTTCTCCAGCTCATTTTACGGATGAGGAAACTGAGGCAAACAGTCAAGTGACTTGCCCAGGGTGACCCAGCTAGTCAGTGTCTGAGGCCAGATTTGAACTCAGGAAGATGAGTCTTCCTGACTCCAGGCCGGGTACTGCCTTTATTTTACAGATAAGCAAACAGAGGCTCTCGAACAGTAAATCCACTTGCCTATAGTCTCACAGCTAGTAGTGTCAGAGAAGGCATGTGAACTCAGGGCTTCCTGCCTCCCAGTTCAACCCTCATTAGGATGATTGGATTCAGCCATTTTTAATAATCCTTTATTTCATCCCAGCATAACTCTTCTTTTTGCTTTTTGGTACCCCATTCTCAACTTTTAAATGAGCCTCTTCTTGTAAGCTGGAAGTATTCAAGGCTCTATTAGAGCGAGAACCTCCATGACAGAGTAACACAATGGGTGATTCTGGTAAGACAGGAGTTTATGGCTATTTCAAATTAAATTGATTTCATACAAATAAGATAAAAATTGCTGACAGGACGCAAGAATGCTGTCGAGTAGATAACAGTGCTAAAACATTTTGTATCCAGCACACAGGCTGACTAAGATTTCTCTCATTCTACAAATGTATCTGCTTTTATTTACAAATATTCCCTTTTACGTTCAGTAGACCTTCAGTGGTGCTAAAATAAGGCTAAAAGATCATAGAATGCAGAAGGAGAGACCTGTGAGGAATCTAACCAACTCTCTCATTTTTCAGCTGAGGAAACTGAGAACCAAGCATGCTTAATTGACTTGTCTAAGGTCATATGTCTAGTTATTGGCAGAGCAGAGACTAAAATGCAAGTCTTTTGACTCCTAAACCCAAGCTTTTTTTTTTTTTATACCATGATCTAAACAGGATATTTTCTAGATTTTATGATGGCTACTTGTGAAAATGATGAAACAGCCATCCCTTTCACCCACTATTTTGAGAGTAAATGAATTTATAATCCTATCTTCTATTTAAAAATAATTATGCAAGTCCTTCATTCAAAGGCCCAAAGACTTAAACTCTGTTAATTCACAGAAGGGACACAGCATGCACAGTGCCAGGGCTTGATTATGTCCCTTGTGCAGTCAATGAACCCTAAAGCCTACCGTTTTGTTCAAAGTCAGATCTGGCTGCATGCCCACCTGGTCTGTGGTCTCCAAACTCACTACCAAAATGACTCTAAATCATAGGCAATAACAAAGCTTTACATATTCTAGGAAGGTCAACCTACATGTATTTAGTGATTCCTGCCTTGTTAATTTCTTACCTTCTCCAGATTAATTAGCTACCTTTCTTACCCTCCAAGCACTATCTCAGATATAGTATTGATGTGACTACTGCCAAATGATACTCTGCCCGGTTGGAGACAGGAAGATCTGAGTCCATGGAACCATCCATAACACTTCCCTGTTTTATTGGCACAGATAATCCAGAGTTGCCCATGGAAAGCCTGATGGATGGACCATGTAAAAACAGTAGAGCATCCTTTCTCTAATCCTCAAGTCAAACGGAGCTTAAGAGAAAAGGAATAAGTATTTATTAAATACCATAAAGTTAGAATCTGGCCTCTGATACTAGCTGTGTGACCCTGGACAAATCACTTTAACTCTTAGTCTTATCTGTTTCCTCCTCTGTTAAATGAGAACAATAATAGCACCTCAAAGGGTTGTTGTGACAGCAAATGAGATAGTGTTTGTAAATCACTTTGCAAACTTTAAAGCACCAAATAAATGTTAACTATTTGTAATTTATGGGTGAAGCTATTCTGTGTGTGAGACAGAGAGGGAGAGAGAGAGAGAGAGAGAGAGAGAGAGAGAGAGAGAGAGAGAGAGAATGAGAAACTGAAAAGATTAGAGCTGAGGTGGACAGGCCTTTGGTTGTTAATACACACTTGAAGGTGATTCTTTGCAAAGAAACAGGTTTTAATTTGATTGAAGGAAAAAATTTCCTAACAATGCAGGTAAAGACTTTCTCTTAAGGTAGTGGGTTCACATTCACTAGAGGTCTTTAAACCAAGGTTGGACCACTTCTTGAGAATGTTGTAGGGAGGAGTCAAGTACAGGATTGAACAAGGAAGCCTCTTTGATCTCTTCCAACTCTGTGACTCTGTGTGCTTTGTTATGTGGCTATGGCTTCTGTCTGGAAAACTTGTATTTGACTGCCCCCTAAGGCATGATGCAGTAGATGGAACACTGGGCCTGGAGTCAGGAAGATCTGAGTTCAAATCCAGCCTCAGACACTTCCTAACTGTGTGACCCTGAACAAGTTACTGAACCTCTGATTGCCTCAGCTATAAAATGGAGATAATAATAGTATCTACTTCCCAGGGCCATTGTGAGGACCAATCAATCAGTTAGTAAACATCTATTAAGGACCCACTATGTGTCAGGTACTGTGCTAACCCTGCAATCAAATGAGGTAATATTTGTAAAGCACTTACACAGTGCCTGACACACAGGAAGCATCCAAACTCCATCTGCCTGGAGAATTGAGTAAGGGTTCCTTACTGTTTTCACATGGGCCATCCATTAGACTTTCTACAGTCAACTCTGGATTATCTATGCCAATATAACAGGAAAGAATTATGGATGGTTCCATAATTGTGATGACCTAACCTAACAGATGTACTCATATTTTTACATTTTGTGAGCGGTCCTCAACCCTGCCCTCCTCTCTTTCCAGGTGTCAGCAGACCTGGACATAGCTTGAGCTCCAGGGGGACATCGACCTCAGTTTGTCCCAGGTGATCCACAAAGAGAATAAACCTGTGATAGATAAGGAAAATAACGACTGATCCTATGTTTGGCTTGATTTGGGTTCCTTTGTTTAATGGAGCACATTCTAACTTGGTGACCTTCCGCAGACTCAAACAGCTTGTTATTATTTGGGAAAAAAAAGGCACTGTGAGATCATGTAAAGTGAAGTATTTGAGTCGCTTAAGCCTCTGGGAAAATTTTGCACCCTACTGAATTAATTAGAAAACCCACAAATGGGGCATCTGGATGTAACCCTAAAGTCAGAAAAGAGAGGCAAACTTTCGTTTTTGGTAAGGTTCCTTGTAGTTTCAATCTCTCGTGAGAAATTTGCTGCAGGTATAAATAATCTCACATTTAATTAAGGAAACCCATATGCCACACTTCTTTTGTGCATGTGATGGAAACCACTCTAGTTATTAAAAAGAGCAACTATGGACTAAAATCCTAAGAATGCTGCATCTTGTCACTTTTTTGACAGGGAAGTCTTGGAAGAATAACCATCTGAATGCCTCTTGTGTCAGACAATGTCAGCATTTTGAAATGTGGGGATGTTGGGTCTATTTACTGCCACCTGCCCCGGGTTCAACTTAGAATCAGGAGGCAGGCAGAGCAGGGAGATGGAAGGAGTGTTACAGTATTTGAAGTCTGAGAACCTGGGTTCAAGTCCTAGCTTCTGTGACCTTGAGCAAATATCTTGACCTTCCTAGGCCTCAGTTTCCTCATCTGTAAGGTAAAAAAGTTTGCTGAGATGGCCACTTCCCTTAAAGCTCTAAATTTATGATTCCTCTTATCCCCTGTAGAGTTTCATTTCATTCAGATTTCCCTGTTTCTTATCTGACCACCTTAGAGTCTTCAGATTTCCTCTTGCCAGTCTTTTTACTTTATGTCATTTATGTAGACCATCCCTGCAATTTGGTTATCCATTGATCTTTTTAAAAGAAAAATTTCAGTTGTGCTTATACATATATCTATATCTAGATCTAGATAGATATAGATATATATATAGGAACTGCAGCATCAACAATATTATCTCTTTACAAAAGAAAAACTCTCTACCCTGTAAAATGAAGTAAAAACTACTAGGAAGAGAACTCCAGATATAAACAAAGAAATATGTTCTGAAGGGGCCAGGCAGGTTACAGGAATGTATTTTTAAAATAATGATCATCAGTAGTCTATAGAATTCTCAGAGGGAGTGATGACTTGTTTTCTAATACAAATCAACCTCAACGTAACTAGAAGATTAAGAAATGGTGCTATATAAAAGAACCCACATCTTATTCTTTTTGACCTGAGTGTTTAAATGAATGGTAGTAGGCAGGGCAGGAAAGAAATAAGAGCTAGGCCTCAATTTGGCATACAAATGTCTGTTTATTTAATGGGACACTGTTGAAGTCAGCCTTCAATTTAATATTCTTCCCCAGAAGGGAAAAAAAAGAGAGTTTGCTTAACCCAATTAATTTTGTGGCTTGTGTTATCATATTCTTAATTTTACCAGTCCCTTGGCATTTTTCTCCAAGTTGCTTATTCTTGTATACGTGCACATCATTCACACTCACAATTTTTCAGTGTCCTTTCAGCTAAAATTAAAAAAAATTTCTGTCTTATAAGTGAAGGGCTCTCTCTCACCTTACGTTACTTCCCGTCTTCCTCTTCACCATACAGTTGCACAATTCACTCATTCTCAAATCCCTGCTTGAGCAAATCTTCTATCTCTTGCCACAACTATTCAAATTTTGAACACTCATTTTGGTCATGTTAGACACATGGTAAAGTCACGCTGATAGGAGGATTAGATGAAAGAACTGAGCAATTTGACCTGGAAGGGAAAAAAAAAAAAAACATAAGAGGTACATGAATATTGTCCACACCACTGTCCTAGGTCTTCCTAACTCCAAAGCTCTATCCACTATCCTTCACATTTTTTACAAGTAATGACTACTTAAGTTTCTATAGTGTTTTAAGATCTCCATGACATTTTATTTATAATATCTCATTTGAATTCATACCTTCAATGGCTCCCTATTTCCCATAGGATTAACTAGAAACTCTTCGCCATCTCTCTCCAATTGATCAGTCTGACTCTCACCTCTTGTCTTTATAAAAGCTACCCCCTCATGTCTAGAATACATTTTTTTCTTCATTATTGCCTTTTGGAATCTCTAGCTTCCCTCAAAATTTGGTTCAGGTGCTTTCTTCTTCACAAGGTCCTTCTTGCTCACCTCAGTTGCTAATGCTCTCTATACCCATAAAAATATTGTGTATTTCTTTATATATGGACATGATGTTTCTCCTCCCCAGGATACAAGCTCTTTGAGCATAAGGACTGTTTTTATTTTTTTCTTCAGATTCCTAGTGGTTAGTATAATGCCTGCTACATGTTAAGGGGTACTTAATAATTAACTGCTTATGGAATTGAAAGGGCAGCTAAGTGGCTCAGTGGATGGAGTACTGGGCTTAGAATAAGGAAGACTCATCTTCCTGAGTTCAAATCCAGCCTCAGACACTTACTGGCAGTGTGACCTTGGGCAAGTCACTTAACCTTGCTTGCCTCAGTTTCCTCATTTGTAAAAATGAGTTAGAGAAGGAAATGGCAAACCACTCCAGTATCTTTGCCAAGAAAACCTCAAATGGGGTCACAAAGAGCAGGACATGACTGAAAATGACTAAACAGAAACAACAACATTGAATGGAGAGGAACTGAATTGAATTACAACTTTGAAAAGAAAGTCTGAAAGTATAACAATGAGAATCCAAGGCAGCTTGTCACTCCAATATAGCCAGAAGCTGGAAGTCACCAGTTCCTATCACCACTTATAACCATTGCCCCCTGCCCCTACCTTTTAAACCTGGAAAGTAGATGTATTACAGTAACATACAATTATTTGTTGTATTTTATACTGTTCTACATATGAAAATTGGCCAGTTTTAACCATACAAACAGCTTCCTGATTCATATGGCAAAAATGTCTAAGAGCTAATTGGCGTGAAGGTGCTGGGACATATAAGGCTGAACTCATGCTCTAATCAGCTGAATGGCCTATTTTATGTTTGATAGGTATAACAATGTAGATTGCATGCTGTGAGGGCCTTGATCATATACCCTGGGGTCAATGCTCTTTCCACAAACATTTACATACTATGAACAAGGAATTGACAGTCTGGTGGTAGGAAGAGTGGAGTGATAAGGCACATAGTAGGCTCTCTGAACCTATTAGGCACAAAATAAATATTTGTGGAATGATTAGATATCAGAAGATTTAATAAATGATGTATTTACATATTCTCCAAGGAGTCACAGATTTCATATGGCTATTTGCAAACAGTAAGAAGTGACATGTTCAGGGTTGTTTTGGTGTCTTCATAAGGACTGCCTTCTTTTTCTCATCCCATCCATAGCTATCCTGGTTTGGGTAGGGAAATCTCAACCTCCATTCCTTCCACCAATGCAGACAGACAACTCATTTGTACTTTCTGGTTGCCTGGAACACTGAGAGGTTAGGTGACTTGTCCACAGTCATGTAATTAGTTTGTATAAGCAGTAGGACTTGAATCCAGATGTTTCTGATTCCAAGGCAGGCCTTCTATCAATTATGTCTTGCCGCTGCTCCAGTTTCAAGTGGGAACTGGTCTTTGCTATCAAAACATTCCCCATCGCATGAAAGTTTGTATGTTTGTTCAGTCTGTACTTTTACCACAAAAATAAACCAGTCATAATAGATGAGTTCCATGTTGGTACTTGGCAAATTTTTATAGAGATATGAAATTGACAGCACAACATAATCTAATGAGGGATTCTCCCCCCGCCCATTCCTTTGAGATCATTTATCATTCTGTACTGGCAGTGCATTTATAAAATGCCCAGAAGCTTGCCTCTTCTCTGATCTATTCAGCATTATAGAAATAAATGGGTTAGCTTAATTTTTACCAGCTCATCACAGTGAGTAAAGAAAACAAGAGCTGATGACTGTATTACAGGAATTTGGAGTTGAAAGGATGAGAAATACAGCAAAAACTTAGTTATCCACCTTGCTAAGTATCCTTTTCTCAGAGGAGGAAATCTAGTATGTCAGCTTAGTTGACCATGGCAAACATGGTCCCTTGTTTCCAGTTCCAGTACTGTTCCATTCCTCCATCTAGCAGTAACCAGCTGCTAGATCAGGACCTATAAGCAGATCTTGAAGCCTTTTCCAGTGGGCTTACACACGGATCCCCACTATCTTGTTCTCTAGTTTCTTCTCCATCTTCTGCTAGAGCTTCCACTTGGGAGGAAAACCTAGCTAACAATGGCAGTCCTTATCTACTCCAACTCAAGAACTACATTATCAGCACTTCTTCCTCCTCTACTCCTCTCCTCCTCCTTACCACCATCCCTCCCTCTAGTTCCAGATTTTAAGGAAATAAGAAGCAGTTCCTCTTCACAAAAATCGGGTACCCACGCTCTAAATACGTTTCTGTGGAGCAGATATTCAGCTGCTCAGGGAAGGGGTTCATGAGGATTTCATACTGTAAATCAAACATAGCACATTAAAATATTCCCCCCAGAATACTTCCCCCCACCTCACATGATGGCAGGGGGTCCTCAGCCAAACTCTGTTACAATATTTCACACATCCTTGTTCTATGTTATTGCTTACTTAATTAACATCTGCACATTTGGTGGTCAAACATTCCTTTCAAAGTGGATAGTGTCTCCAAATATTTTTATCTTCTGGGTAAATATATTTCCCAGCTAATTATTGGTGTCTGACATTTGTCTGAAAACATTTACTTCATACTTTGGAGTTCAGTAGCCCGAGTAAAGAGGACCATATAAGCTGACCTTTGGTGTGGTCTTTAACAATCTAAAGGTTTGCAGTAAGGTGAGGAGAGCTGTTAAGGTCTGGCATAAAGTGGAATCTTCAGGTTTATTCATGTGATACTTGTAAATGAGCTGCCAGGCTTTTAACAGCAAGGGTGCTTGGATCTTTAAAACGACTGTTTAAATGGTTGGCATATATGGACCTAGCTTACCACATTTGGTAATGTATTGAAAACACGCTTAAGCACAGAGACCTAAGCAGTTAAATCGCTGGCCCTGGAGGAAATTATTTATCCCTGTTTGTAAACATGCATGCCTCAGGACAGTTGCTGGCCTGTTGTTTTTGGTATGATCCCAAACAAACATTACATTACTCTCATAGAACTTCCAATCTTAAGTATAGCAGAATACAGATAGGAGGAATAGCATAACAGTTAACAGATGTTTCCTAACGATGTTTTATTGACCCTTCAGTCAATGGTCTGGCTAAGGAGGACTTCCTGAAAATATCTGAGGTCATCATGAAAAGTTCAGAGAAGGATACTAGCTGTGTCAGGGGTTTCATGTTTTAGGGCCCAAAACTCCTTCCTCTCACTTCACCTCTCTTCAAGGGTAAACTAGCAATCCAATTCAGGCTTCTCTGGGGCAGAAGTCATTCAAGCAGTAAGGGAGTATTCCCTGATACTGTATAAATTGATATATTAAACCGAAGATTCCAGAGAAATACTAACAATTTTTGCAGGTAGACCTGTGGCCTGGAATCTCTCTCATGTCATCAATGACTTAGATATAGCAATAGACTATAAATTCAATTTAACAAGTATTGATTAAACCCCTATCATGTTCAGGACATTGTCTTAGGCGCTAGGGTTACAGAAGTAAAATAAGAAAAAAAAACCTTACCCTCGGGGAGTTTTAATTCTACTGGACCTGCCAAATCCATCTATTTTAGCAGTCTGTATTAAAGGAGGCCTTCGGAAGTTGCACTCACTAATGTTAACTTTAAAGGTTAAGTATATTCATTTTCCCTTAGTAGTCACTTATGGCCCTGGCATTCATAAATTTACCCAAAGTGTTTTTGAATCTTTTTTTTATTTCTTATCTGCATCATCTCTAATGGTAATGAATTCCATAACTGTATTACCTCTCTAGTGAAGCAAGACTTACCTTTGTTTGCCCTAAGCTAAGTATCCCTGGCCTAGATTTCAAAGGCTACCCTCTCATCTGAATATTTTGAGATGTGAGATGTGATTGAACAAATCCAAGTTCACCTATCTAGATCATTCATGATTATATAGATTTCAATCATGTTCCTTTTGTCTTACCAGATAGGAAGATCTTAATTCTTTTAGTCTGTCCTCCTGGCTACAGATCATTAACCAAGCCATCAGGCTAGGGAGAATGAACCCAAGCCTTGAGGCTATACTAGTATTCTGCCTTATGCTCATTCTAATTGGAACCTTGAGTCCTTAAGTTAGACATTCTTCCTCAGTCTTCAGACTTTGCTATGGACAATGTGCTCCTCCTCTTTCTCTCCCAGCCTTCTGCTTCTCTAATCTTTATGATTCTGGATTACTATCCTCGGCACAAATGTTTTCCCTTCAGAATGTTTTCCCTTCTTCAGTGATATCAATGCCTAGTTCAGGTTTCCTTTCCACACTATCCTCTGCCACCATCCTTTGATGACTTCAAAATCCACATTGATCCTTCTAATTCCCTGCATCCAGTTCCTGCATTTTCTCGACTCTGATGACTATAACCTTTCTTCTCTACATCAGCTATCTATTGATATGGCCAAATCCTACAGTGCACTGTGTCTTGGAACTTCTTTACCATCAAGACCTTGAATTTTATCTTTCTTACTACCACATTCTACCTCTTCTTGCCTTCCCTTGAAACCTACTAAAGGTAAATGTCTCCTTTCCTTTATCTTTACCCTAATTCTTGCTTCCCTTGCCTGCCTGCCCAACTTGGACCCTGCGGTCAGCCTGTGGACTACCTTGGTAGAAAATCTTTTCCTTCTCCTAAACTTTCTGTCTTCTCTTTCTGTAACACTCTGTCGTTCACTTTCTGTATTCCCAATTCCCCGGAAAGCTGCTGACTACATCAGTTACAAATTCCTGAGACATAACTTCAGTTGAGCCTTCACTGTTTCCTGATAACCCTTTCATTCTTCTCTCATTGACTAACACATACCTCATGGCAGCTGTTTCAAGCCTTTTGTCTTCTTTTCAAATCCCCGTCTTCACCCTAGATACCCTCAATGTCAACAGATGACCTTATCTCTTACTTTACGGAGGAGATTGGATCACAGATTTAGGGCTGGAAGGGACCTCAGAGGTCATCTACTTTAGTCCCCTCATTTTACAGAAGAGGGAATGGAGGCCCAGGGAAGTTAAGTAACATGTCCAAGGGTACACAGGAAGTAATTACCAAGGTGATATTTGAACCCAGGTCCTTGAACTGTAGCAGGTTGCTCCTCTTCCTCGATTATTCTGCCCTTCAAAGCATCTGACTTCATCTCCATTTCTCTTTTCTTCTTGTCTCAGAGAAAGAGGTGGTCTGCCTCCTTATTTCAACTGCGCCTTGATCCCTTCTCTTCTTGCCTTCTCCAGAATATCAATCCCTTCATCATTCCTCTTCCTTTTTTGTAACAGCAGTCTCCCATCGTCCACAGACTTCTTCCTCTATGCTTACAAATAATGCCCAACTACCTCCAGCTTAAAAATACCTTGATGACCCATTGCAAACTGCCATCCTCTCTCTTTTCTTTTTCCCTGAAACACTCCTAGAAAGAGTAGTGATACTTTCTATCTCCTTTGGAAATTGTTCTTTCTTACCATTACCACTGCCTTAATTCAGATTTTCATTCTATTTCAACTAGGATATGGTAATATCCAGCCTAATTGGTCCTCCTCTATCCCCTTCTAGTCTCCCATTCCTTCCAACATGCTCCACACTGCTTCCAGGTTAATCTTCCTAATGCACATCCTTAATCATTTGAGTTCACTGTTAAAATGCTGTCACTGGCTCACCATCACCTGAGGAATTCATTCTAAGCTCCTTAGCCTAATAGCCAAAGCTTTCCAAAATCTAGTTCTATCCTCTTCTATTCACTTTTCCATGATTATCTCATGACTACCCATTATATTCACTAATCAGCAGCCAACTAGACTCCTCCATCTGTTAGCATTTACCTCCTCCTAGAATGTGCTTTCCTGAAATCTCTTGACTTTTACAATCCTAACCATCTTTTAGAGCTCAGCTCAAATGTCACCTTCTCCAAGAAGCTTTCTCTGGGAACTCAACCTGGAAAGGATCTTTCCTTCATGGATAAATATTGCACAGGATGAGGGATGAATATACACACACACACACACACACACACACACACACACATATATACATATATATACACAAACACATATATACATACACATACATACATATATGTACATATATATACACACACATATATATACATATATATACACAAACACATTTATATATATCTTTATCTATCTATGTCTATATCTATATCCTTAGAGAGAATGCCTATACTGCAGAGATGAAACTGGGATCCAGACATGTAGGGCCTGGAAAGGCTCAAAGGGTAAGCAAGGAATACATTGAAAGGGAGAGGGAAGGCGATCAATCAGTCCATAAACACATAAGCCCTTTGAGGGTAGGGACTGTCTTTTGCTGCTTTTTATCATTCAAGCTCTTAGCAGAGTGCCTGGCACATAGTAGGTACTTAATAACTTCTTGTTTCCTTCTTTCCCTTACTCTGGCTCCAGTGTTTCACAGTCCCCTTCAACCCTTCTATAATTCAGTCCAACTGGCCTCCTTGCTATTTGTTCTCTGAACTTGACCTCCCTTCCCCACCTCTCTATGGGCTGCACCCCCATGCCTAGAATGCAGTCTTGCCTCACTTCTGGTTTTTTGATCCTTGGCTCCTTTCCATGCTCAGCTCATGAGCCATCTCCCATGGGAGGGTGTTTCCTGATTCCTCCAGTGGTTAATGCTCTCTCCCTCCGAGGATCCTGTGTATAGGTCTCAGTTTGCAGGTAGAGTCTCCCCAGTGAAAGCTTCTTAAAGGTAGAGGCAATTTTCTATTTCACCTTTGTAACCCCAGAAACACAAGGCCCTTTACATAGTAAATCCTTAATAAATACTTATTGGATTGGCAATTAATATGTGTCTGAGACAGGATTCCGACCTAGTTCTCCTGAGGCCAAATCTATCTATCCACGATATTATGTTGCTTATTGTTGTCGGCACAGTGTATAGATTGCCGGGCTTGGAGTTAGGAAGCCCTGATTTAAAAAATGGCTTCAGACAGTTTACTAACTGGGTGACCCTGGGCAAGTCACTTAACCTGTTTGCCTCAGTTTCCTCATCTGTAAAATGGAGATCATAATAAGAGCCTTATAATAATATTATATATTATAACAGAGATGTTATAATATATCATCATATTATAATAATTGAATATAATCATAATTATATTGTATTATAGATAATATATAATTATAATAATTGTTTTGTATTATACATTTGTAATTATTATATTATGTTATATATCGTATTATGTATCATATTGTGGTTCTAATAATAACAACCCTTACAGAGCTGTTGGGAGGAACAAATGAGAAAATAATTATAAAGTGCTTAGCACAAGACCTGGCACATAGTAAATGCTATATAAATGTTAGCTATTATTATTGTTGTTGTTTCTAATCATTAGGCCCTTTAATTAAGATGCGAGGCCAAGTTTAGATTTAGTCAAAGGCCCAAACTTGAGGACCTAGAGGGCTACATGTGGCCTCGAGTTCCCCACCCCTGTCCTAGGCTTTAAATGCAGACTCCTTCAAAACAGAATATTCCTACATTTTAAATATAGTAAAAATGTCAAATACTTTCATGCTATAAATTTCTTTTTTTAAAAAACTTAAAGTGTGTCCTGAGAATCAAATACTTTAAGTGTTTTAGAACAAGAAAACCAGCATGCTATAGTGGACACAGAGCTAGACTTAAAGCCGTAAGACCTGGTTTCAAATTCCACCTCTGGTACCTATTGGGTGTGGTCCTGGTCAATCATTTATCTTGTTGGCACCCTCTCAGCTCTCTAAATTGCAATGAAAGTAGTGACCTGCCTTGGTAGAAGTGGTTTTCTACAGCAGAGGCATCAAATTTGAGGCCAGCTGGCCAAATGTTCACAACAAAACTCCTGGTAGCTTAAACCAGATCCAAATGTAATTGGGAACTTTTTAACAAAATAAAAATACAGTAAAACATAGATAATGTTAATTTGTGGTTTTCTATGTCTAAACGGGGCCTTATGCAGCCTTTGAGTTTAAGACCATTGCACTCAAAAAAATATGGCAATTGTATGTCCCTATCCTATCTAATGAACCACTAGATGGCACAGTGGATAGAGCACTAGGCTTGGAATCAGGAACACTCATCTTCATGAGTTCAAATCCAGCCTCCAACACTTAACTAGCTGTGTGTGACTCTAGGCAAGTCATTTAACCCTGTTTGCCTCAATTCCTCATCTATAAAATGATCTGGAGCAGGAAATGGCAAATAACTCCAGTATCTTTGCCAAAAAAACCCTAAATGTGTTCACAAACAATTAGAAACAACTGATCAACAACAACAACATCCTATTTAAAGGCCACATTGATGTGTCTATTATATGCATTATTTTGCCTTCTTTTGCACAATGATATAGCATTTGTCAGTGCTTCAGAAGATAAGGCAACCATCACAGACTAAGTCCTCAACTGAAGAATTTGCTTTATCTCGCCATTGAAAAGAGTCTAGGAGAAGTGGTTTTTGGTCATGGTATCTATAGGTTGTGAGTCAATACAGGGAACCTTTTCTCATGATTAGTGGGAATTCTTTGCTTTTTGGTGTCGTGTTCCTAAATTCCACCATAGTGGGGCCTACAAAAACAATTGGAGAAAGATTTAAAATCCCTTATTATAATGTTCTAGCTTCCTACCTCTTCATTCTATGCTTCAAATTAAACTGCCCAAGTAATCTTTAGAGAGTGAGGCAACAGGAGTTAGTAGACAAAATGCTGGCCTCAGAGGCATGAAGATCTGGGTTGGAAAGATCTCTCTATGATTGACACTTATTTGCTTTATGTCTAAGGGCAAAGTGCTTCTTCTCTCTGGACATCAGTTTCCTCATCTGTAAAATGGCGAAAATAATACCAGTAGAACCTAGGGCAAGGGGTTGTTGTGGGGCTCAAATGAGATAATATTTCTGTAGTACCATCTAAATAGTAGTTAACATTAATATCTCAGAATCAATATGTATAGTATGGTCTTACCATTTTCCTTCAGAAGAAAGATCTCTGTATTTCAAAAGCATTTTATTCAATTTATGGTACATGGTGTTGATGAGCATTGGTTTTTTTTTTGTGTGTGTGGTGTTATCAATTAAAACTTTCTTAAATTTTTATGGATCATTGTTATAACCTGGCAATTAGGTAACAATTTTATATATATGATAATTCTCTAGAATCATAATTTATTGGCTGAATTCTCAAGAATATTTTTGAGTCTGTATTTGAAATGCGGGGCTTTGTCATCTGATGATCTATCAAAGACAGTGAGCATCCAATATAGAGTTCTATCAGGATGTATCTTGCTATGTGTTCAACAAATGTTAAATATCTGCAATCCATCATGATATTAGTACAATAGAAAGAGCCAGTGGACTCTGGAGTCAGAGAGCCTGTGTTCAAATCTTGCCACTAATACTTAATATCTGTGTGAACTCGGGTACATTACTTAACCTCCATGGTTTCATTATCTGTAAAATGAAGAGGTTGTACTAGATGGCCTCTGAGATCAGGTTCCATCCAGCTGTAATCCTGTGGTCCTATGATTCTATGTGTTGTACAGTTTTGTGCATAATCAATATTGATCACCTTTTTGTAATTTCAAGTAGCAATAATATGATCCTGAAATATTATCACAAATCCCTCTGTTTTTATAAACAGATTTGTATGACTCAGTCATTTGTTTGATGTGTCTATGTCTACATATTGTTTGTTAAGTTTGTGTGGATATTGTTTATGGAGGGCCTTTTGATTCCACTCTTGAATCTTAGCCATTTTATAGGCTTTATTTGGAGGAAAATGACTTTCCATTATATTTAACAAATCCAGTAACATGTATCTATTACCAGTTTAGACTATTACTTTGATGAAATGATGTCTGTTTGTTCCAACCATATTTCTTTTTTACCATGTTTATCATGTGGCCTGGGAATATCTAGCAATCCTCTTCTTCCTTTTCTGTGAGGAAATATAGTCTTTCTACAGCTGCCTTATGGAGAAGGGTATTGCATTTTGTTTATATCATATGGATTTTTGTTAGATTACTCTCTAAATCCGTTACTGTCCATCTTATAGCTCTAAAAATATTTGATAAGACTAGCATCATGAGGTAATTGCTTTAAATGTGTTTTTTTCTTTTGTGCTTTGGTTTTTGTTGTTATTAAATTGTTTCAGTCACGTCCAGCTCTTCTCGACCCCTTTTGGGTTTTTCTTGGCAAAGACACTAGAGTGGTTTTCCATTTCCTTTTGCAGATGAGGAAACTGAGGCAAGAAGTGTTAAGTGACATGCTCAGGATCATACTGCTAGTGAGTGTCTAAGGCCAGATTTGAACTCATGAAGATGAATCTTCGCTCCCTCCTACTCCTTGCCCCACGTAAGCTTTCCATTTAATTATTGCTCTTGTCATTATACCTAAGGTGCAGGCCTGCCCATGTCACTTGTCTGCTCAAAAAGCTTCAGGGGCTCCCAAATCACTACAGCAAAAAAATTACCAATTTTCTGCCATGGTGTTTAAGGCCCTTCATAATCTACTTCTAGTCTTTCCAGCTTTATTTCACAGTTCATGGTCAACCATTCAAGAAATATTAAACATCTACTATGTACAAAGTGCTCTAGAATCTAGAGATACAAAAACAAAAGCATAATAGACTCTGCCCTCAATGAGTTTATGTTCTAATAATGTTTCAGGTAAATTGGACTACTAGCTATTCCCAAGTCTTGTCCCACTCTGTCATCCTTCTTGCCATCCTCAGGCCATCCTCTAATTGTTTTGGTTCAAAGTCCAAGTTTGGTGTCATCTCCATTGTCCTCCTAACTGAAAGTTATTCCTCCCCTCCTCAAATTTCTCTGGAATATTTTGTTTTGATCTCCCCTTCTCCCTTATCTTCCACCAGGTTATTATATTTATTTGTTTACATGTTGTATGTCCTCTACCCTATTGTAAACTCTTTGATCAATCAATCAACACACACTTAGGTGTATTTGTGTTAGACTCTTCTTTCACCATTTTAGATAAGAATGAGGTTAAGTTTGATTCCCATTCTCCCCATCCCTTCTTCCATGTTTACATTTTATACTAATGTATACTAATGTATTCCTTTTATGTTCAGAAGCGAATCAGCATACTCTCCTCTTAGGAAAAAGGCCAAGGTGTCCCACTGCATCCAGGGCCATCTCCAGTCATCCTGATCTGTATCTTGCCACTGGACCCAGTTGATTCTGGAGGATAAAGTGAGGCTGGTGACTTTGCACAGCCCTTCCTCACTTAAATCCAATCCATTTGCATGTCATGGCATCACTTCCCTGATGCCATGGTCCTCTTCGAGAACAAAAGACAAACAACAACAACAACAACTTATTAAGCAGTAACTGGGTACCTAGCAGGCACTGGGCCTGGAGTCAGGAAAATCTGAGTTCAAATCTGACCTTAGAGACTTCTTAGCTGTGTGATCTTGGGCAAGTCACTCGGTCTGCCTGTTTCCTCAACAGTATAATGGCAGTAGTAATACCACCTACCTCCTAGGGTTGTTGTGAGGATCAAATGAAATAATATTTTTAAAGTGCTTAGTACAGTGTCTGGTATATAGTAGGCACTTAATAGTGCTTGTTCTGCTCCCTCCTTCCTACCATATTCTAAGCAATGAGCTAGGTGACAAAGAGTTATCCTTTTAATTTCTGCCCCTTTTATTAAATGTTTTATGAATTTAGTTAAAATAGTAAAAAATTAGCTTGAGAGTTATTTTTCTAATTTGTATTTATTCCAATAATTCATGTGAATTACTACACTGTTTTCTTAAGTAAATTGTTTTTACTCTAAGCTTCTCAAAGGAATTTGTATTGTAATATCTTCTAGGAATAGCTGGAGAAACTGAGTCAAAGGTCAGACAAACCGGTAGGGCATTTTGCAACAGAATGAAGTTACCTGACTCCCAGGCATTGGGAATTCTTCTAATTGCTACACAATGTTTCTTCCCAATGGGCGAATCTTATCTCAGAATATTTAGTTGGCTAACAAGCTCTGGGATTTCATGAGATCTCCCTTCCCCTCCCCCCAATTCTCTTTAAAGTTAGCAGCCTGCCTCCTAAGAGCAGGATTCCTTTGAAGTGATTCCCTTTGGAAGAACCTAAAGGTGGCTTTGGTTTCCACAGCAAACTATATAAAATCTTGCACTTAGAGAGGTTTGCTCTCTCCACTTTTAGACTTCATAGCTGATAAACCTTTGTAAAGCCAGTCACACAAAATACCAAAAATAAATTTCTGTGCATAGGGCAAATCAGGCATTAACACTGTTTGGATTCATTGAATGTAGTCTGTTTGTAGGCATTTCCCTTTTCTTTGTAGAGACTGAGCTCCTGGTCAATATTAATAAAAAATGAAAACCTGCATTTGAGGTAGGAATTATACTCTTAATATTTCAGTTGTAAAGAGGGAGTCGTGAATAAATGGACATTTCATTCAGGGATGTTCCTGTGTGCTAAGAAGCATATCTATCATAATTGTACACTTGACAACTTGGAATGGATGTTATTTCTTTCTGTACCATCACCCTTTCTTTTTGCTTGGGGCTTTGTTTAAAAGAGGTGGAATGTTAAGCATTTTTATTTTAATCAGACACAGTCTCTGTGGGAAATTCTGCCATCCTTCCCTTGGATCTCTCTCTTTTTAAAATCAAAGTGATGATGTAAGCACTATCAGTGGCACTGATTAGATAGTTGGCCAAATGTGGAGATCAAGCCAAAGTTACAGCCCTGTGATCTTCAAAGGGAAAGGAAGCCTGGATAAAAAGAAAGGTATTGTAGCGCTGAAAAGGTGCCTTGTAATTGGAGGAAAAATTAGGTCAAAACAGAGACTCCTAAGAACTTTTTCCTGTTTCAGTCTTTCTCTCCAAATTGATTTACCATTAATGCAAACCTAGGTTAGAGAAATCTTGACACTCTGAAATCTCTAAGGATAAAACTAAGTGTGTCATTTCAGCAGTAGACTTTATTTATTTATTTTTGGCTTTTTTAAACTAACATTATCTATACGAGTGGGAGTGGAGAGCTGCATTAATCAGTACAAATATTTTTAAAAAGTATTCCATCTGGTTCAGATCCATCAGCTGCTATGCATTCCTATGGGAGAAGGTGGCTTCAATTCTGCCTTAGAATATTGAGACAGGAATTTAATGAATTGATCTCTTTGGCATTCCTAGTTTATAAGGAATCCATATTTTGGTAATCCTGTATTTTTTAGGTGTTCTATACTAAACACATTCTGGAAAGCTTTTCAATAATTGCATATCATTTTGGTAATGATTTTAATCCACTTTCTTAAGAGACATCATTTGAAATACAAATTTGGTCTTTCTGATAATGTCATTACTTTTGAGAGATTTGACAGTTACAGTTTCCAAAGAAAGAAATGATTGACTTGAATATGAGCACAAAACTGCAATGAAACCTAAATTAAATTCTTTCTCGTTTAAAGGGAGAAGCAAAACTGAAAAGGCACAGAAACTCAGATTTTGTCTTTCGGGAAAAATGCCCTGTTGCTGATGACCTCAAGAGTGAATAAGACCAATTTCAGTTAAAAGATTTATTTTTTAATGAACAGAAATCTATTTTCTCTCCTTCTCCTCTCCCACTCTCTTGGGGGAGGGGGAAAGAAACATAAATTGCTGGTAACAAATATGTGGAGTCTAGCAAAACTAATTCCCTCATGGACTGTATTAAAAAAGATATATGTATTATGTATATGTAAGTATATATGTATATATGTATGTGTGTATATATGTATATATATGTGTGTGTGTACACATACACATATGTATATACATACACACATATACATGTCTCCATCTGTACCCTAAATCACCTCTCTGTCAGGAGATGGCTGTCATGTTTCATTGTCAGCTCTCTGGAGTTGTAGATGGTCATTGTGTTGATCATAGTTCTTACAGCTTTCATGGTTGTTTGTCTTTACAAAATTGTTATTATTACATACATTGATTTCCTAGTAGAGTTACAGTAAATTCTTTGGGTTGTTGATGACCTCTGTCGTATGTCTTGGGCTGCTCAGTCATTGATTCTCCTCCGCTATTCTGGATGGAATCCTTTCCGCCCTATCCCGATCTATTTTGTTCAGAATTTAAAGGCATGTGTCTAATATGCCAACAGACAAGTGCTGACAACACCCAAAAAGAGGCCTTTGTAAGTCAAAAAAAAGGACCTTTATAACCCAAGAAAGATATGATGCAATGCAATCCTAGTTTCATTTTTCATTCTCCTGAGAAAAATCATCTCTAGGTGACCCCTGTCCCTAAGGACATACTTTGGCATATAAAGATAAATAACCTCAGCTTTTGCATTTTCCTTTGGTGGTAGTAAAATAGTCAGTAATGTGACAACAATGAAGTACAGATGGAGTCTGCCACCTGCATGATGCAGACTATTTTTAATTGAAAAAATTGTAAAACATGTCAATACAGGATATTGGTGCCATATAAGGAAATTTGAAGATAATCAACTTTTATATATGTATACATAGACATCTTATTTCTTCTCCACTAAAATCCTCCTCTGGTGGGCATTCATGGTATGTATGTGGTTGACCCTGGGTTTATCAGCTCTGGCACCAAATAGCAATGTCTTTGAGGATAGATCTAATGACAGATTTTAAGGAGTTTGT
This sequence comes from Vombatus ursinus, assembly GCF_900497805.2. Classification (NCBI taxonomy): domain Eukaryota; kingdom Metazoa; phylum Chordata; class Mammalia; order Diprotodontia; family Vombatidae; genus Vombatus; species Vombatus ursinus. The sequence continues at coordinate 3,952,857 of NW_020954639.1, forward strand.
AGTCTGATTTTTGATGATCAGCCTGGCTGAGTTCAAAAAGGTCCATCACCAGAAGTTATACTATCTGGTGATGTTGTTTTTGTTTTGTTTTCTGGAGGTGGGAAAGGATGAATACAACTATTCACCTAGGCTATCTACTTGCAGGGGTATGCTGGTAAATGTTTAACAACCACCTCTCAAAAAAAAAGTACACATGACACATTTTAAAGTCTAATTTGTTATTATTAACATTTTCTCTCTCACTTTCTTAAGTCTAGACCATTAGTAAAACAACAAATCAAGCCCTGATTTCATAGCATTAAGTGATTTCTGAAGTGTTAAACGCTCAACCTGAAAATGTAACAATCAGCTCTTGGAGACAGGAACAAGTTGACAACAGCATGCCTTTGTGTGATGGTGGGAGAGTTATACACACCAGTGAAATCATGAATGTGTACAATATTGAAATAAGAAGTATAACAGTTTGATACCAAATCTTTATGATTCAGACCCAAACCCAAGAAAATAAAAATCTCACTTCCTTAAATAATGACAGCTATCTGGTTTTAAAGGCGTCAAGGCATGGAACTGTCCTGATTACGCCTAATGTGAATTAATGGTGCATCCACTCAGCTGGACCCCCTACTACTATTTGGTATTCTTTCTCCTTTTATTGAGTCCCTATCTCACTATATACAACTGTATCAATCCTTTTCCTCCTTCCTCCTTCTTCTCAAACATACCTTTACCCTTTATACTTAAGGCAAATGACCTAGCCTCTTACTTCATTGAGACAACTCAAATCAGCCAGTAATGATTCCCTTCATTCCCCTCTCTTAGTTCTCAAAACTTCTCAGAGCCATCACTGATTCTTTTCTCTTGTCCTTTTCTGGCAGAAGAGGTATCACTACTCGTTAACATTAATCCCTCCATCTATGCCCTTCGTCCTGTCCTCACTTCCCCCAGCTCCCTCCTCTGGTCATAAATGTTGTTGTTATTTGTACTTTTTGTAAGAGGACCAGTGACATCATGGGGTGATGTCTTGACTCATGAGTGAATTGGATTTAAGTGAGGCAGAGTTGCACAAATTCATCAGCCTCACTCTCTCTTCCAGAGTCATCAAAGTCCAGTGGCAAGACAAGTCAGGATGACTGGCGATGTCCCAAGATGCAGTGGATGACCTTGACTGCTTTGATGTCTGACCAGGCTCTAAGGGCTCCACAGTGCCTGCTTCAGTTGCCTTTATGGCTGTTGGAACAAATTGTTTTCATTTGCCCGTTCTACTGGAGGAAGCCATACTTGGGGTAGACACCCTGCTAACTCACAGGTCCATTGGTTACCCTCAACCTGGGTTAGCCCATCTGCTGAGATGGTTTACTTGGGTGTGACTGCTGCTTATGCTACAGCTTCTTGAAGCCACAGGTGAGAGCTGAGTGCCAGGTGGACACCAAAGGTGGATAAGAGCCCAGAAAAGAGCTCAGCAAGCCCTCACACCAGAGGTGCTGGTCCTCTTTGAACTTGGGAATTAGGTTATATAGTTTAATACTCTTTTTAAAAAAAATTATGGAGATACCGAGTTACATGAAAATAAGGTGTCTATTAAATGGCAGAGCCAAGAGTTGGATCACAAGCCTCTCCAGTCAATGATTCATTCTGTTATACCATGCTGCTTGCCCTGGTACGCCAAAAAAAATCAGGGTTCAGAACTTTTGGAACTTCAAAATCAGAGGAGTTTAGCAGTAACTGTCTTTTTCTTCTGCTTTTTAGAGAAGAAGGGAGTATACTAAGCCTTGGGCAGAGGGAAGATCAACAGTAATAACTTTGTGCTTAGATAGCTACACGTAATACATGTAGATTTATGTAACAAAAAGAGAATTAAACAAAAGAGAAAGGAAAGACTTGAAAAAAGTAGCACCCGGGGCAAGTAAGTGGCGTAGTGTATAGTGTGCCGGCCCTGGAGCCAGGAGGACCTGAGTTCAGATCTGGCCTCAGACCAGACACTTGATACTTACTAGCTGTATGACCCTGGGCAAGTTACTTAACCCCAATTGCCTAAAAACAAAAACAAAAACGAAAAAGGTAGCACTCCCAAGAAATCACTAAATGGCAGCCTTTTGTACTTAAACAGCACTGGGAGAGTGGTCAATATCCCAGTCATCTAATATCTATGATCTGCTTCAAAAACTCTGGGATTTCATGTTCCCTATACCAATGCATTGGGGAAGCTAGGTGGCGCAGTGGATGGGCACTGGGCCTGGAGTCAGGAAGACCCATCTTCCTGAGTTCAAATCTACTCTGAGACATTTACTAACTGTGTGACCATAGGCAAGTCACTTAACCCTGTTTGCCTTAGTTTCCTCATCTGTCAAATGAGCTAGAGAAGGAAATGGCAAACCACTCCAGTATCCTTGCCAAGAAAACCCCAAATGGGGTTGGATACAACTGAAAAATGACTGAACAAAAACACCAGTGCATGTTTTCTTAAAACAGGGTCTTAATAGGTTTGTTTCTGTGATTGATTCCCCCCAAACAAACAAACATCAGTTGGTATTTGAGTACTTGTGATTTCCCTAGGATCAGCCTGTGAAGTTGAGGCTACAGAATTAGCTGAGTTGAATGGATCCTGATTGTATTATAATTTCTGCTAGAATATTTCAGGGAATCAGGAAGGACAAAGGACTGAGGATCTTGCTTTCAGAAAGTATGGAGGACAGGGATGAATTTTCATTAACCTGTATAGAGCATGTGATGTTTGCTCTTATGCCATAGCCAAGTAACTAATAATAATAACAAAATCTAATGTTTATATAGCTTTAAGTAGGTGCTAAGCACTTTATAATTATTATCTTATTTGATCCTTTCAGCAATCCTGGGAGGTAGGTACTATTATCCCCATTTATAGATGAGGAAACTGAGGCAAACAAAGGTTAAATGACTTACCTAAAGTCACACAGCTAAAAAGTGTCTGAGGTCTGATTTGAACTCAGGTCTTCCTGACTCCAGGGCCAGCATTCTATCCAATTTCCCACCTAGCAGTCCCATAGCTAATTACTGTTATCTATGTTCAAAATACAAATACAAATACAAAATACAAATGAAGTTAAAGGGACTCAAAGAATTCATTCTCATTCCCCAGGTTATCACAGAGAATGAAGTAAATTCTGTAAGAAAAATGGCCATAAACTGCCCATAACCTTTGACCCAGCAGCTTCACTACTGGGTGCATATCTCAAAGAAGTCATAGATGGAAACAAAGGTCTAATACAAAAGTCTAATATGTACTAGAAGATTCATAGAAGAACTCTTTGTGACAGCAAAGTGGGGGCCTATCAGGTGAAGAGAGGCAGAACCAGCTATGGTATATGAATATAGATGGAATATTACCTCATGATCCAAAATAATGAAAATGATGGCTTCAGAAAAACTTTTGAAGGTTTGTATGAACTAATAGGCCATGAAATAAATAGATCCAAAAGAAAAAAATATATATATAACTACAGCAGTGTTAATGAAAAGATTGCTAAAAGAGAGTTGAATTCTGAGTAACAAAACTCCTGTGATAGGGGCCGTTTGACGAAAACCATGTCTTTTCTGAATGGCTTTCCTTTGAATGTTTACTGGCGTGTGGTATACAAAACAGTTTTTATTTAATCAATACTATTTTGATTTTAATGTTTGGGGAAAAGAGAAAACAAAATAAATTTTGCTCTCTTTCATTTTGTAAGATGCTAGTACCAGTAAGTAAAAAATATGTTCAGGAATGTGTATTTTCATACACACATACACATGTGTGAATGTGGCATAAAACACAATATAATTTAACTCTGAAAGGTGCATCTAGCCTAACTCTCATTATATGAATGAAGAAACTGAGACCCAAACAGATGGAAGTGTCCTGGTCAAGGTCACACAACAGTAAATGTAGCAGGTCCTCAAATCCAGGGCCTCTTATCTCTGATGCCAATGTACATATAAGATCAAAATATTTCCCAATATTGCTCTCCAAGTAATAACTATGCATCTTACCAAAAAATATTTTTCTTCTGTTTTCCACCTTCCTTCATTGCATGTTTCAATTAGCCAATAATCATTTATTAAATTCTTATTGTATAGACTGCATTTTAATAGGTACCAATAGAGATAAGGCATTTAGATAAGATGTAGGTCCTCCCCTCCAGTAGGTCACATTCAATTGGGAATAAGATACCAACAAAGATAACTATAATAGACAAAATGTAAATGTAGTAGAGAGAAAACTACTATGAGGGGAGTGCTAAGTGGGAAAATTATTAATGATTGGGGAAAAGGGATATGTCTGTTTTTTACATAGTCAAAAAACAGAATCACTTATTGGAATATGTGATGCAGTTATTTTAATAGTAGTCTGTTCTATACTCTGAATTTGTATTGAGTATAGGAGAAGGGTGACTGCAAGGCTGGAAATATGGCAGCCAAGAAAACGCAGAAACAATACTATGGGATCCAGAAACCAAACAACTGCATATCACTCTAACTTTATGGAACCTTGCTGAAAGAGGTTTTTTGTATATTCAAATACAAGTCAACATGTATATATTCAGGGAAGTGGAGGCTTATATGAACTAGGTCAGGGGTGGGGAACCTGCAGCCTTGAGCGCACATGTGGCCCTGTATGTCCTCAAGTGCGGCCCTTTGACTGAATCCAAAGATAGAGGGCCACATGAGGCCTGATTTGTTCTGTGAAATCTGCATTCAGTCAAAGGGCCGCACTTGAGGACCTAGAGGACCACATGTGGCTTTGAGGCCGCAGGTTCCCCACCCCTGAACTAGATAATAAACAATGAATTGCTTCCTAAGTTTTTCCTTGTGGTTCCTTTCTCTGATTGCCATGTTCTTTCCAGAACTTCCATTTTAAGGAAATGAAGAAATGCTCTCTCCAGATTCCCCCTTCCTGACTCTCTGGACTTTTTCTATTACCATGCTTTCCCCTCTCTTTGCGCCCCCATTTCAGTTTTCTTATATGTGTTATTTTCTTCAATTAGAATGTCAGCTTCTTGAGGGACTTTCTGCTGTATTTGCATCCCCAGTGCTTATGCAGTGCCTGGCACATAGTAAGCATTTAATAAATACTATAAATACTTCTTGACTTGATACAAAAACTACTTTGAAGTCTTACAGAGCAGCAGTGACTGAAGTAGATACATAGCTGAGAACATTTATGATGCAACTGTTTAAAGAATAGAAACTATTTAGAAAGGCCAGGATTTTAGGGAAATTTTCTAAACCAGGGGTCAATACATTTTTTTTAATGCCAAGTCTTTATGCCATTTATGAACCTTTTGATTTATTTGCTTGACTTTTCTCTTTGCCAAACAATCATAGTTGAAAATGAAACAAGAAGAATCCAAAAGCTCTGGGAATTAGCACAAAGCTACAGAATATGCCCCCAAACTTGAAAAACACTTTCTTATACTTGTTAATATCCAGATATTTTACATATTTCGTAAATTGATTGGATTGAATTTCTATTATAATTTCTCCCTGGTCTATTTCTTTGGTTCACTTTGTACTGTACAACAATGCTTAGGATTTTTGAGGATTTGTTCTGCCTCTTGTTACTTTATTGAAGTAACTATTCACCTTAATTCATTTCTTCTGTGATCTCTGGGTTTTTCTAAGTATACCATCACATGATCTGCAAAAAAAGGGAAAAATTAATCCCTTCTTTCTTAGTATTTATACCTTTAATTTTACTCTCTTGCCTTATTGCCATAGTTACAGTAGTATTTCTAAGCTTATGTCAAATCACAATAGAGAGGGGAAAATCCTTTGCATCATCTCCATTTGTAATGGAAAAACCCTAGTTTTTCTCCATTACAAATAATGCTAACTCTTGGTTTTAGATATATGTTTTTGATCATATTAATGAAGGCCCTTTCCATGCTTTTGCATATTTTTCCGACATAAATTAGCACTGTATTTTGTCAAATAACATTGACTTAGAATGGAAGGAAACTTGGATTATTACCATTATGCATAGAGATTTTTAAGTAAAAGAGACTTACTAACATTATGATTGCTTCATCCTCAATGTAAGAAATGATAACAAGAAATGGATTCAACTTATTTCCAAGAAAGGAAGGTGTTTCATGTTACACGTGAATCCTAAGAAGGATGAAATATATGACAGCAGTGAAATAGTGATTTTGAGTATGCGACGTGTACTAGTATATAGGAGGGTATTGTGTTCTTCCTCATCTATTTTCCTATGATAAATATGGACTCTAAGACAATAGGTTAGTTAGCTTTCCTGAGGTAAATTCTCGTCAGCACCAGCCTTTGCTTGCAATGTGGCCAGCTGGGGCCATTTCTGCTACTATTTCTTGTCACCCACAGTCAGGCACAAACTGGTATCCCCTTCCTCTCAAAAAGATGGGAGGATCGTTGCTCTTCCAGGAACATAAGACAGAACACATCTCTCTCCATTATGGGTGGTGTATTATAGTGGAATGAATGCTGGATTAAGTATCAGGAGGATTTGAATTCAATTCCTGTTCCTGACATGACCATAGGCAAGTTACTTAATCTTTCAGATTAAGTTGCAGATTAGTTAATTAATACAGATAATTCAGATTAATTACAGTTTCTTCAATTGCAAAATAGAAATACTTAAATTTCTGTTAGGATCAAATGAGAAGTTTATGAAGTTATGACACTTAAAATATCATGTAAATTTCAAGTATTGTTATTGTAGCAGCACTAAGAGGAAGACAGACAAATTCAGTCAACAGAGGAAATAATCCCTGAAAATTTAGAGATAGAGATAACTGTGAGACAAGGTTCTGAAAAAAATATACGAGCATTGCAATCATAGAATTCCTGCTCTGCAGTTACTTTCCCAGAAAGCTGAGAAAGAGAATCAGTCAGGTCACCAGTGCCATTGCAGTCTTTGATGCTGGTGAATATGTCCCTAGACTAGCCACTTTTAGTGGTGATCACTACCAACATCGATATGGAGTAATTAACGGGGCACAGGTTGGCAAGGATGGCACCTACACATCACTACATTGTGAACTCCTTAAGGGGAAGGACTCTCTTTTGCCTCTTTTTGTATCCCAGCACATAGCGCGGTGCCTGGCACATAGTAGGTGCTTAATAAATGTTTATTGATTGATTGATAGACATGAGAACAAGCCACAGAACCCTGGGCATGTATCTTTAGTCTATGGCTTATGCAAGCACTGGTACCTCGTGTTTAAAAAGAAAAAAAAAAGGTGGTCAAGAAAAAATATTTTATCAGCTCTAGCCCATCACAGAACAAAAGACTTTTCCCTGTTAAGTGTTCCAATGTAGTAAAATGCAACTATTGCTTATAAATGATTTCTGTAGAGAGAATAATATCAATATGGATTTATTTACATTTTAAGTGCACATTTATGAACTGGCTACAATATTCTAGCCACTTAGCCTTGGCTGCACTATTGAGCTAGAGGGCAGGCAAGATGAAGCTACAAAAGTGTATTCAGTACACATTATTCCCACCCCAAACCCCCTGCCTTCCCCCATATGTCTAGAATGTAGTTTTATTTGGGAAGATCAACTGGATATTGTAGAAGCAAATATTCTGGATGGGGTCAACTTTCAGGATGTTATGTCAAGTTCGTTTCTCAAATGGAGCTTTCTGTTATATTTATGTTTTCATTATTTAAATGCAATGCTTCGATTGAATTATAGGAAATGCTACTCATTACAATAATGTGAGAGGTATAGGTTCATATAGCCAATGTTTGAAGAATGGCTGAACAAATTGTGGTATATGAATGTAATGGGATGTACTGTATCATAAAAATGATAAATATGAAGAATATAAAAATATGAAAAGACATATAAAGCAATGCAGAGTGAAGAAAGCAGATTCAAAACATTAAAATACAAATTAATTACAACTGTGTAAATTATAATTTGAAACTTTGATGGATCTTGGATCTCATTGTTGTAGGCACTCTCTCTGATAGCATAAATTATAATCCATCCACACCTCATCCTGTGGGACTCTTGTCCATATCCTCCTGTCCATGCTTCCCTGGGAGGGTCCATCTATTGTGCCAGGCACCTTGTATGCTAATGGAGAATGTGGGTTGTCCTCTGTTATCTCCTCTTTACTGTGTGGTCTGGTACTCTTCCTTTACCTGTCATACAGTTTTTAAATAAAATCATTTATGCCACTTCTGCACAATTTTTTTTAATATTTCTTTTTTTTCAATTACAGGTAAATAAAAATTTTTAATATTAGTTTTTAAAAATTTTGAGTTCCAAATTCCTCCCTCCCTGAGAAGGCAAACAATTTGATATAGATTATACAGGTGCAGTCACGCAAAACATATGACCATATCAGCCATGTTGCAAAAGAAAATACAGACAAAAAAAAAAGACAAGAAAGATAAAGAAAGTTAAAAAAAAAAGCTGCTTCGTTCTGCATTCAGATTCCATCAATTCTTTCTCTGGAGATGGATAGCATTTTTTATCATGAGTCCTTTGGATAATTATCTGTTATTGTTATATTGCTGAGAATACCTAAGTCATTCACAGTTGATCATTGTACAATATTGCTGTTACTATGTGCAACGTTCTCCTGGTTCTGTTCACTTTGCATCAATTCATGTAAATCTTCCCAGGTTTTCTGAAAGCATCCTGCTCATCATTTCTTATCACAATTCTTCATTAGCAATATGCTTATAGCCTACTTATACCCACTGTGCATTGCTTTTTGGGTGGTATGTAACTAATTCTTTGAAGATTGTGGCTTTCTTGCATCATTGTCATATAACATAATTGAGAACATAGTAATATTAAAAAGATGAGGTTAGGGTACAAATTGGGGGGGTCATTAAAATCACTGTGCAATTTACTAAGTGTATTCTGGTTCACTTTTCTCTTTCTGTTTAATTTTGTTTCCATGTCATTGTTAATCTAAACTAGATATCTAAAATATATGTACTGACGGACAAACTCTGTAGGTGATCTATCCATTCTGTTTTTTTTTTTTGTTTGAATAGTTATGCTGAAGGTTTTTATGTGATCCTGGCTTTCAATTAGAAGGCTCTGCTATGTTCTGAAACTTTATACAATCAGCATCATGGTATCTAAAAACAAGAGTAGATGGAGTACTTTACCATGAAGAGGTGATCTATCCTCCCTTTGGGCTGTTTGCTGGACATCTTATGTTGAGAGGTGCAAATAATTCTGTCTTATGAATAATTTGATATTTATAATCAGTATCGTAAAAAGCTATTTATTAATGTACCTTCAAAATTTTATTAATGCCTTTTGTTTTTACATTACAGTTATTTTTAATATACTTCCTTCTAATCTCAATACTTTAATATACTTCCTTCTAATCAAATACTCTATTATAATATAGAATAATTGTTAAGCAAAACTAACTGATACAATGATTGGTCTGGCAGTATTTGGGACAGTCCGTATATGTAATTCCTCATCCCTGTAACCAAGACAAGAGAGTGAGTAATCTGTTTCCTGGCACCAAAACAAGTTATTGTAGTTACTCAGTTATGTTTCCTTTTAGGATTCTTTTTTTATTTATATCATTGTAGTTGTCTATTATATTGTTCTCCTTGTTCTGCTTACTTCATTCTGCATACTTTTATATAAATCTTGCCATGTTTCTCTGAATTCATCATATTTATCATTTGTGAGGCAAAGTAATTTTCTCTTACATTAACATACTATACTTTGTTCAGCCACACTCAAATCTGTGGGCATCCACTTCACTGTTGCATGTTTCAGAGGATCTTGTATGATTTTTAACATATGCCACATTTCATGGGATAGGAAAGCTTTTACTGAATGATTTTTGCTTTTTTAAAACACAATTTTTTAAAGTCACCAAATAACAAGCATAATGGGAGCTTGAATTTCATTCATCTTTCAACTGATGACTATAAAAATGTGTTTTGCTCTAAAACCTAATTTTCAAGAGTCTGTCCTTTTATAACATTATTATGAAGACCCTCATTATTTGTTATGAGTATCAAAATTTTGTAGATTTGAATTGTTCTCAATAATATACCAAAAAATTTCATATGAGAAAATTTTTGGTAATGATACCCAAATCTTTGAGAGATAAAGCAGAAAAAGAGGACTATAGACCTTTAATGAATTTTGATTATAAAATATTAAATAAAATTTTTGCAAAGAGAAGAATGATATAAAAAAGAATCATTATGAATAAGTTGGATCTCTGCCAGGGATATAAGATTGCTTTAATAGTAGTGAAACAGCTTAATTAACCCAGTTAAAAAAAAGTAACTTAATATAATTAATAGATTGGTAGTCTTACAGTCCTGAAGACCTAGGTTTAAATTTTTGACACTTACCAGGTTTGTAACTCTAGGCAATTAATTAGATTAATATCTTTGTGCCTCAGGCAACTCTGTAGAATTTATATAAGTCATACATAAGTTGTGGTCTTCATTGTTGGAGGGAATTTCCACACTGGGAGATCTGTTGATGAAGTCACAAATCATTTTCATATTCATGTTACCTTATAACAGACACCCCCCCAGGTGATTATATCAATAGAGCCATTGGAGTATTGTGAATATGAAAGATTTTTGGTTATTGTTTGTAATAAGATAACATAAAATACATATCTTATAAGGTAAACTCCTTCTGTCTCATAGTTAATCAATTTGTGTACCTATGTGCAACTTCCAGCTTGAATTCCAATATGAATTCATATTCATACAGTTTCTCCATCTAGTCAAAAAACACTTCTCATGAGTCCTCATGGGTTCCTGAGTACTTAACTCCCAAGAATTAATTATGTGACATAATAGTAATGCAAAATTATATTTATTTAACTTAAAAAAAAAAACAATCTGATTGCTTGTAGTAAGAAAAAAAAAACACAGAGATATCCTTACCGAAGTTGTTCTCTAGTGTCTTAGAAGATGTCCTGTGCAAAGTCCAAATGGAAGAAGAGTTTCCTGCAGATATGGGGTTTTCCAGATAATACTATCTACAAATGCTGTCATGTTGATCATATGCAGTTCTACCATACTACGGCATGTATCTCACTGAGTGAAATATATGCTCACTCAGAAGAAATTTACCTAGTAAATTACCTATATAGGAGAAATGGATGAAGAACGAAGCCTGGATCATTACATGAACTGCAGCAGGATAAGATGTTCATTGAGTTAGACCATTGGTACGTAGATCTTGGCTAAGCACTGCAGATGGACAAAAGTTCAAAATTGAGCAGGATGAAAAAAGTGGTGAAGATCACATTTGAGAAATACTGTAATACTTGTAAAGATGTCAAGCAATTTTTCCTTCAAAAGCAGGACTTAATAAAAAAACACAACAAACAAGAACAACAAACAGAAAACCAACCCAACAGTGTTCTCCCAGTGATTCTCTATGCCTGTAGATGAGAGAGTACCACTTAGAAGAATCAAATTTTCAGATGACTCAAAAGGCAATGGAAAGATGAATGGTGGTAGAGTGTGGCATACTACTAATTATTACTTTTTGTTTGAAGAATTATTTAAAAGGCATCACTGAAAACATGGTGAAAGGAGGTGGGTGGGTTCTGTAGTGACAGAGAGAAAGAGGGAGGAAAAAGAAAGGAGAGAGGGAGAGAGAAAGAGAGAAGAGGTAGAGAGACAATATCAATAAAGATAATTTTAAAAAGGGACAAACAACAAAATATTTCAAATCACTAATAATTAGAGGAATATAAATTAAGTAAATTAACTCGAGGTTCCACCTTACAATCATCAGATTGCAAAGTTGGCAAAAAACCTAAAATGACAAATGTTGGAAGGGCTGTGGAAAAACAAACATACTGATGTACTGCTGATGGAGCTGTGAATTAGTCTAGCCAGTCTGGAAAGCAATTTGTAACTGTGGCCCAAAAGTTACTAAGCTGTGCTAAACTCAACTTTTGAATTAGTAATACTGCTATTATGCTTCTATCCTAAGGAGATCAAAGAAAGAGAAAAATGTCCTATTATGTACAAAGATATTTATAGCGGCTCTTTTTGTGGCAGAAAAAAAAAACCTGGAAACTAAGCAGGTACGCATCAAGAATGGCTGAATATGGCTTACGGAGAATGACTGAACAAATTATGATACATGAATATCATGAAATACTATTGAGCTATAAAAATAGATTGTTTCAGAGACAACCTGGGATGACTTATATAGACTGACAAAAAGTGAAAAGAACAGAATTAGGGGAATAATTTAAACAACATCAGCATTTGAAAAATGAACAGATTTGAAAGGCTTGAGAGTTCTGATCAGCACAAGGACCAATCACAATTCTAGAGGACTTCTGATGAAATATGCTACCCACCTCAGAGTGTATACTAAAACATACATTTTTGGACATGGCTAATAGAGAAATTTGTTTGGCTTTACTCTGTTTATTTTTCATGAGAATTTTCCTTTTCTTTTCTTTTTTTTTTATTCTAGTGGAGATAGGGAAGAGGTGGAAGGGTGAAAAAAATAAATGCTTGATAATTGGAACGCAAATGCCTTAATTAGGGGTAGGGGTGGGGTGGAAATGGATAGTCTGAATATTGTTATAGCATTCATGAAATATTTAAAGACAAAGGTTTCCAGTCCCCATTGTTAAAGCAAATTCTCTCTCTCTCTCTCTCTCTTTCTCTCTCTCTCTAGTATGGAAGTATGGAAAGATGACAAAAAATACACAGAATGAGAAGGTTTAGAAGCTTTGACATTTACAGTATTGGATTGAGTTACCCCACTTATGAAATCAAGGAATCCTCAAAATATTGAAGAGGTTTAGACAGGAAATTTGGAATAGTATAAAAAAAGTAACTTTTTTTCTTTCTTTCTTTACTCTTCCTTTTCCTTTCTTCTCTCCTTTCTCTCTATGCCATTTTTTTCTTTAATTTCTTATCAAGTCATAAAACTGCATTTGAAATTAATGGTAAAAGGATATGTATAATCAGTGGTAAAAGTGACAGGTATGTATGTAAGCATATGCGTGTGTGTACATACATATACATGTGTTTTATATCTGTATACATACATATTTATGTATGTTACTGGGATTGGCAGGATTCTAACAAATGGAGAAAGAAAAGCTTGGGGGTCTCAGAAAGGTAAAGTTATGAAGCTGGCGTGGAGATTTCTGGGACAAAATCCGTTCAGGTGGCACACAAGGGACAGTGCACCACAGTCAAGTGCAAGAATAGAAAGAGAGAGGGAAGACCATACATCTGAAGGTCTAGTCTCAGCCTTGTGACATGCTATCCTCCAATCCCCCACAGGCAATGTGGGACCTAGGAGAGGAGCAGGAACCTTGGGGAGTAGTGGAATGAGTCACAATGCTAAGAGGCATGGGACAACAGGTCAGGGGACTGTGAAGTTCAGCTGTGTGAAGTTATTTAGTCAACATACATTAGCTGAACCAGACTTTGAAGCCAGGTCTTTTGACTCACTCCCAATCAGTAAACTCTAGTACAGATTGACTCAGACTCAGACTTCCTCCTCTTCCTCCTTCTCTTCCTCCACGACCTCCTCCTTCTCCTCCTCTATTTCTGCCAAGTGCACCATCACCTTCTTAGTTAGCCAATATCTTGTCAATTTTCCTTCCCTAACAGGTCTCACTTCTATTTCCTTCTTTGCACTCAGTCACCAGCCTAGGTGAAACCCCTATTATCCTTTGCCTGGACTATTGTAATTGACTCCTAATGGTTTTTTCTGTCTCCAGGCTCTCTCCTCTCTAATTTATCTTTCACGTAACTGCCAAAATAATCTTCCTAAGTCACAGGTCTAACCAGGTTGCTCTTTTGCTCAAAATCCTTTGGGGCTGCCTGTTACTTCTGGGCACTCTTAGTCTATCATGTAATTTCCTCCACAATCTTGGCTCCAGTATATTTTCCCAGCATTCCTTCACATTACTTCCCTTCACATGTGCTATATTTTAGTCAAAGTGGACAACATGCTGTTTCCAGAACCTGACGTGCGAACTCATGCCTGCAGATATTCACACAAGCCATTCCCCTGTCCCTCAACTATTCTTCCTCTTTATTTCTTCCTTCAAGTATCAGCTTAGGTACTACTATTGAAAGGAAAATTCTTTATTTACATTTCCACCCTGATCCACATGACTAAACTCAGGGCAAAGAGAATTAAAAAAAAAAAAAAGTTTATTATGAGTACGTTAAGGTGGCAACACATTGACGGCCTGATCACTGAGGATCAGCAATGGCTTCAAGGTGGGGCCAGCTTTTATTGGTAACTTTTGTAAAGAGATAAAGACAATTCAGACAGGTCAAAGCCAATAAAAGAGATTGCATCTCAGTTCCTCCCCAAGAACATGACAATTTGCAGGTAGTGGTATACACATCACAAGTAGGGGGTGATGTGGCTATATGACAAATATCGGGGGACTGAATGACACCTCCCCCAATATTGATTGACAAGCGGGGCTGGGAACAGGTTATTGAGTCAGCATAACTTTCAATTCTACCTCCTCCATGACACTTTTTCATATTATTTTTGTGGTTATCTCCACAGTTTCTAACAATGCCATCCACATAGAAGGCACCTGTTGAATTTAATCAGGACCAAAGCTATATATGCCACCAAAACACACCAGTTCGGTCAGATACGGTTGCTTATTGCCATAGAGATTTATTGCCTGCCAGAAATTTTCATTGAATTAACTGTGAATTAGATATACTAAATGCAGGCATTGCACTTTTTTTTTCTGTTTAAGTGGCATTCTACTGAATTAAAACTTGGTAGAGGAAAAAGTCATGAATTAGAAGTCACAAGTGCTGGGTTCAAATCTTAACCCTAAAACTTACTCTTTGATTTTGGGCAAATTACTTCCTCCTTCAGGGCCTTAGTCTCTTCATTTGTAAAATGGAAAAGCTTTGAACCTGATGATTTTTAGGTCCCTTTAAAATCTAATCTTTGATCTTTTTATCCAACATAGTGAATGGATGCTAAACTAAAATCCACACATGATATATCCTTAATATAACGCTTACAGATTTTTTCCTCCAGGGCTGTGTTTTATATACTTAATAAAGTTTTCTTGAATGAAAAATGAATACCATGTGAGGCAGTTGAACCTTTGTTGGTTATTTTAATGTGTGAATTATTCATCTACAATGCTAAATTTAGGGATTCTGAGAATGTGCTTAATTTAATAATTAATAAGTTGTCAAATGCTTATTAGCCCTGTGAATAGTTTAATAATGGTTTGTGGCTATAAAAATCTTAATAGCTAGCTAAATATATTGACCTGTTCTGTAAGATTAAACCATTTTTCAACATTTTCATTCAAGAGATTTAAAAATAGTAAGCCTCAAGGGAGGGTTTAAGCTGAGAAAAAAAAAAAAAACAAATAAAACACAATCCAAATAAATACCCCAACCCCATCTCCCCAGCATGAATCATAAAATTATGGGGGTTGTTTGCTTTTTTTCTCAAGGAAATACCTTCTGGATTTTCTAGGTCCTTGGTGTATTCTTTCATTTGCTGAATTTTATCTCTTAATTAAAGCAAACTAGCCACTCTATCAGTTAAAAGCTCATCTAAAGCATGCATAAGTTTTATGGACCATTACCAGCAGGGCCTATTGTCCAGAGAAGTGTAATCAGCAAACCAAGTTTATAAATTGTTGAATAGAGACAGTGGGACAAAGATAAGCCATTGTTTAAAATGTAGATATGGGTAGAAATTTCATTTTATATGCAGTTCAATTCAGCGGGAAGTCACAGTAGCCTAGCTTGGTCTTACCTAGTTACTGCCATTTATTTTTAATATTCCTCAAAGCCTTCGTGACACATACTAAAATAGAATGGTGTCTAGGCAGCCATTAATATACCAGTATCTTGTTTCAGGAGTTAGTCTATTTTAAGGAGCTCCAGAGAGGCTTATTGTAGATGTAGAAATCTACCGCATCCTTGAAAGCAGGTACCCTTTATTACATTTTAATCTTGATTAGGGATTTGCAATATTTTTATATTATGGCTTATAAATTTACCAAGATGGGAGCATAGAATTGATTTGTTAAAAAAAAAATGTCCTGTGCACATTTACCTCCTAGGAAATTCATGCCTGCTTCTAAGACAGTTTTAAAGAATATTTTTGAGCCAGTAATACATTTATTTCTTCAGGAGGTAGGTTTAAAAAAAATGAAATGAACTGATATTTTTCATAGGATTTTAAAAACATACATGTAGGAATTAGCTTCCCATCTTAACTTCATGGAAAATAGCATTTCTGCATTTCCTGGACTTGCTCCAGCTGTATTAAAATGAAAATTGAATCTACTCTTGTCAAATCTGCCAATGTTCTTGCAATAGGGAATAATAGTTTATAAATTACCCAGGAGAGAAATGCCATTCTCAAAGAACTTAGAAGAACTATGGGAAACATATCATGCCTTCCACAGCATTTATATTTAAATTCAAATAAACTTTCTATCCAAATGCTATGTGTTTTTATTGATACATGTATGTTGTGTGCATCCTAACGTTTTATTTCTTTTTTTTTCAGTAGGTTGATAGTAGTAGGTTAATCTGTAACTTATAATCCTTCTAATTAGTTTTAAGAATATAGAAATAGAAATTAGAATATTAGAAAATAGAAAAATATTAGAAAACATTAGAAAATAGAAAAGTCATCCTCATAAGAACACAGTGAAGTGGACATTTGGCAATATTTGAGGATATTTCACGCCTGTAACCAGTCCTTCTCCCAACCAGTCCTATTATTGTCTTTAGAACAAACCATGTTGATAGCCTATATTGATCTAAGGCACCAAGTGAATTGCCAAAGTGTGTGCATTGCCTACTTGTTTCAATACTCCAACGTGCTGCAAAAAATATGGGTACGTTCTCCAACAAAGAAGATTGCAACCCATCCACATTTGCCTATCCTGTTTGATTCACATCCATGTCTTCCCTTAAATTTTCCACAGTAAGCGAAATGATAGAGATAAATTCTGGATAATGAAATTTTAAAAATCCAAATAACCTCTCAACCCAATTCATTTGTATTACTTTAATAGTTCAAATTACTCCTCAACTATTTTTAATTTAAAATAAAAAAACCCAGCCTTCTCTATTTTCTAAACCAACAGAAAAAAAAACCCAACTCTCAATTTTTTCCTTTTCCTCAATGATTCAACATTATACATATAAACTATAGTTCAAAATGTTGTTTCAAGAATGTTTAATCATAAAATGAACAAACCATTCTTTTCAATGACCTGTCTATGATTTTTCTTAATTCAAAGGGGAAAAAGAAAGGAAGGGAATAAGAATTTATACTGGGCCTATGTGCCAGGTACTGTTCTAAGCATTGTTTGCAAAAATTATCCCATTTAATCTTCACAACAACCCTATGGGATAGATGTTATTATTATCCCCATTTTACAGTTGAGGAAACTGAGGTGAAGTGACTTTCCCTGGATTACACAGACTGTAAATGTCTGAGGCTGGATTTGAAGTCATGGTTTCCTAATTCCAGGCCCAGTGCTCTATCCACTGTACCACCAACTGCCAAAGAAATCCTGTTAGAGATGCTTTAACACTCCTTGGAAGTGGTCACCAATTCTCTTTGGCACTTCTTTTTTGTAGACTAGCAGAACTGGTTGGTATTTCGACAGTAATAATAGAAATTCTGGGTCACAGATTGCAGAGCCAAACAAATGGTTTTAGGGACCACAAATTAACATTTTAAGACAAATGAACACACTAGACCAATTCTTTGTCAGTCATATGGTCCAGTACTTAGAGTCTTACTTCCAAATGACTGACTATCGTGTTACATGTCTTTTAAGAAGGAAGTCATGCTGAAATAGCATTTCCTTCTTCAGTAGCTACTTTTGCCAGTGAGTTTTAACGATTTTATCATTCATAGTTGATAACTTAAAACATTGAATTCATTAGAAATTCTCAGTTATTTCTTACATTCCACTGTACATTTCAGGATGGTAGAAAGATTATTGCTTCTCAATAGAGATGACCTGCATTTCTGATTTCAGTGTCTGTGAAAACTTTTGGGCAAATCACTTAACCTCCCTGGACCTCAGTTTTCTCATCTGTAAAATGAGGGGGTTGGATTTGGCTTCTTTCAGCTCTAGAACTATGATTCTATGATTCAAGGGCTGGCTCATGTGTAAGGCACAGGGCCAGACTCTGGTGACACTGAAAGAAAACAAAACAAAACAAAACACATTCTTCAGACAATAGAGGATTCTCTACTCCTCAGACACCCTCAAGGAATTTACATTATCCTGGATAACATTAGGTACTAATGTTATCAAGATCATGTTGCTGAGATACTCATTAGTATCCTGATTTGGCAAGACTCCATTGCCTGTGCTATCATAAGATTACATCAGGTTTTGAGTATATTTATAACAATACTTGTGTTGTGGTATAATTCAACTCCCCATTTAGTGCAGTTTTATCAAAACACATTTTAGGGACCTGACAGTTAATATGATACACATAGGTGAAATTTTGACAATTCTCTAAAAAAAAAATCAATATTCATTTGACCTGAGGCAATGTGGTATGGGGAAGTGGTGTCAAACACACCTCCTTAATGCATCTATAATCAGATTAAAATGTAATTGGGAAATAGCAAAATAAATAACAATATAATAGAACATAGATAATGTTAATGTGTGATTTTCTAAGTCAATGTGCAGCCCATAGAGATCCTTATGTGTGGTTCAGTGGATGGCCTTGTGCATTGCCTGTTTCCATTTGAGTCTGACACCAATGATGTCATGGATAGAGCCCTGGGCTTCAGGTCAGGAAGTCCTGGGTTTATTCCTGGCTTTGCCACTTAAAATATGCATTCGGTTCAGTTATTTTTCAGTCATGTCTGACCCTTCTTGACCTCATTTGGGGTTTTCTTGGCAAAGATACTAGAGTGGTTTGCCATTTCCTTTTCCAGCTCATTTTACAAATAAGGAAACTGAGGCAAATAGGGTTAAGTGACTTGTGCAGGGTCACACAGCTAGTAAGTGTCTGAAGTCAGACTATCTAGTATTTTGCAAGTGAGGAGAATGAGGCTGACAGAGGTTAAATGACTTACCTAGGACCACACTGCTGATAAGTGTCTGAGGCAGGACTTCTTGGCTCCTTATCTAGTACTCTACCCACTTTGCCTGAATACTTCCTCTGACACTTACTACTCTGTGACCTTTGCCAGGTTACTAAACTTTTAAATGCCCCAGGCAACTCCCTGGGATTTATCCACTAAGTCATACATTGTTTTCGATCTGGTGGAGGCATTTCTCACACAAGGAGTTCCCCATAGAGTTTTCCTATACACTCAATCATTGCACATGTATTGATCCTATTAAATGCCTAATGTTTTGCTAAATACCCTAAAAGACAAATGAAATACAGGATATGGTCTTTACTCTCAAATAGCTTACAGTACAGTTGGAGAGAAACAGTATACACATAGGGAAAAAATCAGCAAAATAGCTATACACATACACACGATATATGTGTACATATATGTGTATATAGGTACGTATATACAAGTGTATGTGTGCACACATGTACATAGTTGTATGTATGCAAGTGTATGTATATATAGCCTTGTACATATATGTATATGTGTTTGAGTGTATGTGTATACATGTTGTATATGCATGTACACATATATGCATAGCCATTGGATCATATGCCAATATAATCAAATGTATAATACAGACCAAGAAAAGAAAGTATATCATAAGATGCTGCCTGTGTGGTTCCTTCCAAAAAAGTACTCTAGGAGTTTAGAAAAGAAAATAATTTAGATGTGGGCTGTAATAGTCAACGACAGCTTGGTAGAAAACATTGGAGCTGGAGGATGGATTAGTCTATGCTAAGAGGAATGGGGAAGGCCTTCTGGGTGTGGTGAACAAGATAAACCACTTTGGAATTGAGAGTGAATATTGTGTTTTGGGGAGAAGAGCAAGGAGACCTGACTGAAGGGGAGAATTTGTGTTGGGGGATACTCATAAATTGTTTGGATAGATGGGGTAAACTAGATTATGGTCAGAGTTTGTACTTGTTATGATAAGAAGTAGTGAGCCAATATAGGCTCATGACTAAAGGATCAATGAGATGAAAAGGAAGACAAATCTGGAGGGGATATAAAAGATGGATTGAAATGGAGAGAGCCTGGAGGTTGATAGGCAAATTGTAAATTGAGATGAGTGTAGTGGTGGCATTGAAACAACCCCACTGCATTTAAGCCTTAATATATTTTAATTAGATGAATTTGTTGGTTTTAGGACAGGGGTTCTTTTTTTAATTTTTTTTTTAATTTTTAGGCAATTGGGGTTAAGTGACTTGCCCAGGGTCACACAGCTAGTCAAATGTTTGGTCTGAGGCCGAATTCAGACTAGGGTTCTTAATTTGGGGTGTGTAAATTAGCATGGGGAAAAGTTACATCTTTTTTTTCAGTACAATTGGTTTCCTTTGTAATCCTATACATTTTAATTTATACATTTAAAAACATTAATCTGGGAAGGTGGTCTATGGATTTTACCACATTGCCAAAATGGTCCATCACACACACACACACACACACACACACACACACACAATGGTTAAGAGCCTCTGCTACAGACTAAGTGCAGATAGTTTCTTCAATCTTGAGATAAACCTAGGGACAATTAGGTGGATATCTTGCTGGACTTGGAGTCAGGAAGACCTGAGTTCAAATCTGGCCTCAGATTTTTCCTAGCTATGTGACTCTGGACGAGTCTCTTAACTTCTCCCTGCATCAGATATCCTCATCTCTCAAGGTTTTTGTGAGGATAAAATGAGATAACATTTGTAAAGCCCTTTGCAAACCATAAAACATGATAGAAATGCTATCTATTCGTATTGCTAAAGCAACTGAAAAAGAATCACTTTCAAATGGGTAGAGGAAAGTGTACCATGCCCCAGGAGTCATCTATAAATTATCAAGCTAATAATAGCTCCAGCATTTATATATTGCTTTAAGAGTTGCAAAGTCCTTTACATATGCTCATATAATCCCAATAAGAAGCTAGTTGAAACCAGATTCATTCAAGGGGTTAGAACAAGAGTAACTTTCCAGTATACCCCTAACTCTCAAAATTCAATTTAATGGGTACATTTGGGTAACAAAATAGCAGCTTTTATTATATTGTCAGGCAGGTTTTGGGAGTGGAAGGTGGGAAAAGAGTCAACTTTGCCTCAAGCCAGGTCTTCTGCTCCTAGATGACCATAGGGCCAGCGTCCTTATTCAGCGTCTCCCTTCTCACATAGCTCAGTTGTACTTTGGTTCCTCAGGTATCCTGGATGAACCACCACACCAAAATATCCTCATCTTTTCTGACTGACTAGTCAATCTGCAGAAAATCATAGCCATGGTACCTGGATTTCAGCAAAGATTTTGACAAAGACTTTTACTATGCCATCTTGTGGATAAGGTGGAGAAATATGAGACAGATGATAGTACAAGTGAGGGGATATGAAACTTGTTGAATGTCTAGGCTTAAAAATTAGTTACTAATGTAGTAGTGTCAAGCTAGAAGTCCCTAACATAGTGGCTCAGGAATCTGTCCAAAGTCTTTGGTCAATTCAACATTTTTATTGATGACTTAAAGTCATAAGTGGTATACTTATTGAGTTTTCAGATGACACAACATTTTGAGGATAGATAATGTGTTGGGTTATAGTCACAATCTACAAAGATTTCAATAAAGTATAATTGTGGGCTGAATCCTGTGAAATCAAAGAAACATCAGCATAAGCAGAGTGTAATTCTCAATACACAGCAGGCGCTCCATAAATATTTGCTGAATTAAGTAAGAAACTTCATGATCTGCTAAATATATCAAATAGAATAACTATGTAGCAACCTGAGTTTGTTATTAGGACAAATGAAAATATTAGATCAATTGCATTCAAATATATTAGTCATATGAACGTGGTCAATTCAAGTAGAAACCAGCTAATTAAAATGTAGTGTACCAGGTAGAGACTGTAAAGTAATATCTAGAAATATATCTAATAATAATAATTCACATTCTTAGAGGGTTTTTTAAATTTTCAAATATATATGTGTGTGTGTTCTTCCAGGTCTTAGCATGGTTAGCCCAAATATTTTATCTCCATTTGAAAGAAGTTTATGGTGGTAAAGGTGATAATCGGGACTCAAATACTTATATTCTGACCCTGAGTCTTTTCACCGCACCATAATGTTTCATGAAAGGTACTGATATACTGATTGACATACTGCTACATTGCATAGAAGGTCAGTTTTAGAGTCAGGAAGACTGGCTTTTTGAGCATGGGAAAGCCTTTAATCTCTCAGTGCCCCAGGTATCTCTCTAAGACTATTAGTTACATAGGAGTTGTTGATCCACACCAGTGGAATGACTTTTCATACTGGGAAGCCCCTACAATCATGAAAGCATATGTCTGGACATAACATAAACAAAACAATGAAAATACGATGTTTCATGAAAGACTGAGCTGGAAAGATAGCTTTTGTTCAGGTTATCCCTTATATTTCTAGTTCCTTTGCTTTTCAAAACACCATTCCTTTCTTCAGTTTATTCTTTTGGTACAGAAGAGTCTTGTGTTGTTAAATTTTCTTTTCATTTATATTTGAAGGCTTTTGTCTTGGCTGTTTGTAGAATTTATTGTTTGTCATTGAAACTCTTTGTTGCATTTTTTTTTTCCCTTCAGACAGCCTGTGGATTACTTTATTGGTGCTTTGTTTTCTGTATTCAGATATACTGGGCAGTTTTTTGTGTTGTTTCTGTATTACAGCATTCAGGTGGTGGTGGTTGTTTTAATGGTTATTTTCTTCTCAGAGGCCTATGATCCTTATATTGTCTCTACTTTTCTGGTCTTCAAGATCAATGTGTTTTGCATTCATTATAAAGATTATGTGTTTTACTGTTACTGCTTTTTGCTTCTCTTCTTTCAGATTGTCTTTCACTTTAGTGTATTTGAATTCCTAATCAGTTGTTCTTTGTTTCATTTCTTTGGAGAGATTCGTTAACCGTGGATTCAAGTTTTGGCACGCAAATTATTTCTACTGTGCAGGTCATAAATTCTGTCATTTTTTCTCTTTTAATTTCTTTCAGGATTGATTTTAATTTCTCTCTTGACCCATTCTGGGACATCTTGCTGCAGTTCCATGTTCTCTTTGGAATTCACAGGTCCTGTGGTATTGTTTGTCTTACAGTACTTATTCAGAGACATTTGCAGCAATTTAGATGTTCTGGCCGCCTTCTTCCCTTTTATCAGTAATATCTTCTCTGTTGATTTATCTAGGTGCTTAACTGAGTTTTCTTCTTGAGATGTTTGATGGTTTTAGTCTTTTTTTCCTCATGTCATATTGCCTACTTTCTGACTCCTATTTTAATGGCATGTCTCCTGAGGGAATAAACCTCAAAAAATGTCTCATCTTTCTTCCATGTTAGGGAAATCACATTTCACTAGGCTTAATCCCTGTCTAAAGTGATTTCTGGAGAGACAGAATTGGATCCAGCTGGATGCTAGTCCCCCTTCCTTCAGGTCTGGTGTAGCTCCCCACATAAGCTAGAACTCTGTTCCAGCTTCCTGTTTTTTAGTTCTCTATCTTGAGTACTGTTACTCTAGTCAGAGTTTATTTCCCCTTCTCTATAAGTGGATGGGCAGAGTTAAAGTCTGCTCTTCATTTCCACAGAATGGTTAGGTATGGGCAGAGGCAGATTGTGCTACAAAGGCTATAGAAGCAACAGGGAAATTGTTGAGTGCGTCCCAAAGCACAAGCAGGTGTGCTTTGTTGTTTTCACTGTCAGAGCATGGGGAATTGTGGGGAGAAGGGTATGCTAAGTTGGGAATTAGTATTCTCTGCTGTTAATTCATATGGCCCTTACCCAGTTAGGATTCTTGATATCTTGGGCTGTGGTGATAGTTTTAATTCTTTTACTTACGGCACTTAATTTCTCTTTTGGGGAGTTTTTAGGAGTTAGTGCAGATTGGAGAAAATGTATAGTCCTCTATCTTGCTGGACATGTAGCTCTTTCCCACCTTTATTGGCCCCATTTCTCTCCTTCATGATCCTGCATAGGGGCCACTCCCTTCTCTAGCACCTCTCCATTTCCCCAGGTGGATTTCCTCATTGAGCTTTCTTTGTGTATCTCTTACATGCTTATCATGCTCTAGTTTGCATTATGGCGATTTTTGTACATTCATCTTTCTATCCTCCAGTGCTTCCCAAGGCGCAGATGATTAATAAATGCTTGTTGAATTGAACCAAATGAATTGAACAGAAATACCTAAACATGAAACTGTGATAATAGATCAGGTGGTGTCTCAGTGAATTCCTATATGAAGAAAAGAAAACAAAAAACAGCACATGATGGATGAATACTATTGGGAGATTTGAGCATAGTCTCATGAATAGGTTAAAAGACCTGGTCAGACAACAGTAAATTTTATCCACCTACCATCCTGTTCACAATTCCCACTATGTCAGTGGTAGTGTTTCTCATTCTAATGAGCATCAGTTGCCTCAGGAAGTACTGTGAGTGATGTTTCCTCATTTATTAAAATATTTACTTGCCTACAAGCTAATTCATTTTATGTTGGCTCTATGGACCTGTGCTAATTTGCATGGTTTTTCAAGTGAGCACCATAGTGGGTGTTTCTCCATTTAAGACTATTTTCCTGTGGAAGGAAGATTTATAAGATTAATCTCTACTCCTGCCCCTTCTAAATAACTTTTCATATTATAGGATGATTTCAAAATAATTTAACTTAGGGAAATCTGGCCAAAGCAGGGGAGAGCCATGTATTTCATTACAATAGGTCCATATGGAGGGAAAATATGGCTCCTTTGGTACCTGAAACATTGATTTTACATGAAGTATTAATGTAATGCATGCGCTAGCCATTTCAGCCTAGATTTTGTAGGCAATAGTGGTATCAGCATATAACTGAAAAATTACCCAGTCAGTAAATCAGAGATAGCAAGCAATTTTTGTTCATTAAACTAACAAACCAACCCCAAAAATAAATTCATAAGGAAATCAGGCATGTTATACTTACACTATCAGATTGTGTGATTTTTTTTTTTTACATTATTCTATTAGCTTATGCTGAATTTGTCTTCTTTTTCCTTAATTTGGCTTCCTAATGGATAGTGGAAATTCTTATGCTCTTTTGGTGGCCTGTACTTCTCATGTCTATGATATAGCATAGTATAAGAAACATGTTACAAGGCCTTGAACTAAATGAATTCCACAGATGTATCCTAATTTAATTTTTCTCCATGGCATAGTTTGCTTGCCTACTCACAACCAAGAATTTTAATTTCAGAGAGGATGTAGTGGCAAGTCCTTTAATATGAAGGCTTACCATTTTTAGCTGTTGCAAGCCAAACATTGGTGTTGGGAAATGGAAGGTTGGTGGCACTAAAATTGTAACCCAAAATGGTGTTGAGACTAGAACTATTCCACAAGAAGTAATCAGATATGTGTTTTCAGTTGAGGAAAATGTGCATGTATGTGTATAGAATGCATACATACATAAACATATGTACATATATACACATACATAGTCATTTTAATAAGGGAACATTAATGAAAAGGGAGTCATATTTGTCCATATAAAACTTGTGCCTATATCACACCTTTCCAGGGGCAATGTAACAGATTTCCCTCCTGTATTGTTTTTATTAATATCATTGTTTCCTTTCCTTTTGTAGAAAAGCTGAAATTCCACAAGAAAATGAAACAGAGAAAAATGGAGCTTTTATGATGAAGCTTCTCACAACTCCTGGATATCTCATTAATTCAGAACATTTCCTATTGGGCTTAAAATTGAAAACATATACTACTGAGGAGTAGATTGCTCTAGGGATTAGATTATTCCTTGTTTTGGCTTTTACTGAAGTCTAGGTTGTAATTTAGATCCCTTACATGTATTCTGCAGCTCTCTTTTTTTTTTTAAATGAAAGAGTTAGGTAATTGATGAACATATAAGCATCCTACTCTCCTGTCCAAGTGACAACATCTGGCAATCTTTAGGTTTGACCTAGGAAGAACTAGACAGAAGACAATCTTCCTTAAAGGATCTGATACGGTAGCATTTTTTGACACTAAAGCTTTGTTTGAACCTTTGTTTGAACATTAGGCCATTTGGAAAGAAGTTTCATTGGACCTATAATCTTTGCTACTGGGGAGGCTAAAGCTGGTGGATGGCTTTAGCTTGGGCATTCTGAGCAGCTGGAGTAGGATTAAAGGCAATCATGTGTCTTCACTAAATCTTGCACCAATATGGTGAGCCCCTGGGAATAGAGGACCACTAAACAAACTAAGGAAGGGAGAAGCAGCCCATGTGACAAATTCATGTCAGTTAACAGTGACAGGGGGGAAAAGAGAAAAGGAAGAGGGGGAGAGAAAGCAAGGAGGGGGAGAGAGAGAGATAGACAGAGAAAAGTTTGGTACTCAACAGACATCCCCAATCCATTGAACAGTTACACAATCTTTGGCCAACATCAGAGTGAAGACCTTTCACCTATTCTTTGAGATAATTACATCAGCATGCTTTTTTAGTTTGCTTATAAGTTAAGGTAAATGATGCTATTTTCTTTAAATTCTTTACCAAAGTGAACTTTACATAAAAATCTATATAGTAGGTGGAACTCAGAAGAAGGTTTAAGGCTTCTCTATTATTTTTATTATATGTTCTGATTCCTTAATTCATTCAGGAGAAAGGAAGTAAATTAGATTCTGTGGTTTATGTGAAACAAATTGGTGATTTGATTCTCCACAGTGATTGCTAATTGATATTCCTAGTATTGAAAAAAATTCTAAGTAGCCCACAGCAGGTGAGTACCTCCTCCCTTTCCTCGCTGCTCTGAGGTTAAATTTTCTATGCCTATGTGTTGGTATAATAATTTATTTATTATGTCCAATGCTACTGATACATGGCAAGCTGCTAGCACATTAAAACATGACACTGAATATTGTGAAAAAATCTAAACAGTAATCCATTAGGATCCTGCTTATTCAGCAGTCAATCAATGAGCTCCCCTGTCACTATTCAAGAAATATTTTAATAACTTTGCAGTATGTAAAATTAGAGTACAATTTGCTAAAAAAAAAAAGTAATCCTAAATTTAACATTTTAAAAAAAGTCTCCAGTGTCTATCAATGCCTGGCACATAGTGGGCCCTTAATAAATACTTATCGAATTAAATTAAAATATACATATAATTATATTAGTATGCAAAATTAATCCATCTCCATGATTATGGCAGAGTATATGAAAGCATGGAGAGTACTAATAATTTGTCAAGAGTTCCAGATTTCATTTTATTTTTTTTTTCCTCAGAAATTACATCAAGTGTTTGTTGCCAGAAAGAGATGCTCTGAAAATTGGTCAGCAGTATGAGGTGGTCTTCTGTCTTCCTCATTAGTGCCAAATAACCAAAACTACCAATATTCCTTTTCCCTCTGCAGGGAAACATAATCAACATTCTTTGCTGCATTCTTGTTATATACGTCTCTGAAATTAAAATTCTTGAGGGTGCCACGCAAGTAAGCTTTATTAAATCCATGACATATTTATTGAACATCTACTAATCAATAACAACAATTACTGACATTTGTGAAGCATTTTAAGTCTGTCTCCTAAGGCTGCTTAGATCCAGGATGACAGAGACTTTGGAGGATTCTTTCTGAGAGAAGAGAGAATCCTGTCATTCAGGAAAACTTTGTCTTGCTATTCCAGTAGCCTCAAGGTAGGAACTTTCACCCAAGTCCAGGGACACTAGACAGGGCAAGGGAAGAGGTTGTAGGGAGAAGCAAGCAGATGAGTCTGGACAGCATGAGGAAAGAAGATAGGACACAGCAGTTGTGACCGGCAGCTGAAACCAGGCTAAACCCATTGAGGATGAAGTCCCATCAACAGCGTCTTTCTTCCCCTCTGTTTTCCTCAGAGTTCAAGTTTCAATCAATCCCTTTCTTTGAATCTCTTATAGATAGCTAGAAAGGTGTTGGAAAATATTTTGGCTTTTGATATTGCTGATGTTATATGGCCATTAACAGTGATTTTTTCTAAGCCTGCATTCACAGTTTGAGATTGAGAGAGGGGAAATTATCCTGGGAAGAAAAAAAAAAAAACAAAAAACAACAACAACAACATTGTTTTATTCAGGAGTGGAGACTGAGCCAGTTGGAGAAAGATTTTCTGTAATTTTTTTAAATTCACTAACAGTATTTTAGAGCATAGAGGCAGTTAGGTGCCTTGGTGGATAGATCGCTGGGCCTGGAGTTAGAAAGATCTTAGTTCAAATCTGACCACAGATACTTGCTAGCTGTGTGACCCTGGGCAAGACATTTAACCTCTAGAAATAGCAAACAACTTTTTTATCTTTGCTCAGAAAACCACAAAGAGTCTTACAAGACTGAACAACAACATTAAACAGTATGAATTAGCTGATGAGCCAGTAGCAGAGAGGGTTAGGGAATCTCTGTGTTGTTTGAGTGCCCCTGAAAGGCATTCTATTATGTATCCATACCTGATAAGCTATTTATCCATTTTCAAAAACATCCATGTTTATCTATTTGAGTCTCACATTACTACATGAAGTAGGTGGTATAGAGATTATTCTTCCCCCTGCCTTGAGGAAGCTAAGGCTCAGGTGGGTGAAGTGACTATGTTTAAGCAGCTAATAAGTGTCAGAGGTGATATTGGAACCTGAGTCCTGACACCAAACTTGGCACTTTATCCATTACATTACTCTGAATCAGTCCAATTAAGAAGTATTTAGTAAACCCCTACGGCATAATTACGGTGCAACAAGAAGGGGACATTTATTGTCTTGAGTGGAGAAGACAAACCATCACCTCACCAGTACCTACTGCTCCCTTTTATAGTGTATTTTTCATGACCCTGTGCTAACTTCCTTCTCTTTGAACTGTTGCTACAAACTCCTTTCCCTGCTTCTGCCCTAGCCCTTTGAATTTGGTTATCTTTGAACATTCCTGACTTGTCATGGCAACCTACCAATTTCTATTAACATGTTCTATTTCTTCATGATGACTTTTCCCTCTAATCTTTGTTCAGTGGCCCAGTCCCCTGTGTAAGCAGTAGGAATGATAGAGCTCCCTGGTATCCAACAGATACGGGGAAGGGAATACAAAAGAGATTAAGCATGAGATAGGATGACTGCCATCAAGAAGGTTATGATCTATTTGGGGGAACAAGGCATAAATACATGAAACAATTAAGGAGCCGTACACAGTCCCATAGAATTCTGTGCTAGTATATGTAGAACAGATTACAAATGTTATGATAATTCAGAGCTTGGAGAGAGCTGGTTCTGAGCAGTTGGCCTCTTTCTTTATATTCCCTTTTAGTTGGAGAGATTTTACATACGTGGAACTAGAGAATAAAACAGGGTAACATAAAAGCAGGTGCTTAATTTTATGACGTAGACCGGAAACACAATTTCTCTCTACTCATACAACCATCCTCCCCAACTTGGCCCAGTCCCTTCTGTAGGCAATAGAAATTTTAAACCTAAAGGTATTTCCAACTGATATATGGGTGGGAGGGTGGGGGGAGGGAGAGTATAAAAGAGGCTTGGGTAAGGGTTGGCCCTTATCACCATTTACCTCTACTATCATTCAGCTCTCACCAGTGGCTCCAAGAGGTTGTAGTCTGCACAGTAGCCACACCCAGGTAAAACCCTTGTTGGACAGGCTAAACCAGGCTGAGGGTAACCAGGTTAGGAGGATGTCTACCCCAAGCACGTGAAGAATTCCCCCTGCCATGAAGGTGGCTGAAGCAGACTCTGTAGAGTGTTTAGAGCTTGGCTGGACATTGAAGACAACAAGGTCATCCACTGCATCCTGGGCCACCCACAGTCATCTTGACTTTTGTCTTGCCATTGGACGTCGATGACTCTGGAAGAGAGTCAGGCTGATAATTGTGCAGCTCTGCCTCACTTAAATCCAATTCAGGCAGTCAAGATATCACCTCATGATGTCATTGGTCCTCTTTGAAAACAAAGGACAAACAACAACCCGGACAACTGTTTCAATAGCATCCTACTGGATATTCCTGCCACCAGTCTCACCCCCTCTAAATCTATTTTTCATTGGACTATCAAAATCATCTTTTTAAAGGCTCAGGCCTGACCAGGTCACTCACATATTTTATAAACTTCAGAAGTACCCAATTGCCACTATGATAAAGCACAAACTTTTGAGCCTGTCCGTT
This sequence comes from Vombatus ursinus, assembly GCF_900497805.2. Lineage (NCBI taxonomy): Eukaryota > Metazoa > Chordata > Mammalia > Diprotodontia > Vombatidae > Vombatus > Vombatus ursinus. The sequence continues at coordinate 3,983,117 of NW_020954639.1, forward strand.
AAGGTTTTCCACAGCCTGAATCCAATCTCCCTTTCTATGCACACTATGTACCAGCCAAACTGGAGAAGTGCCTTGAACTCAACATCCTTGGCTGGGGGGAAGGAATTTCATTGTGTTCTTGGATCTGCAGAACCCAGCACAATGTCTTGCATGTGTAATGTATCTCTCAAAGCTCCCTTGACCAGTTCTCATTGGTGCTGGCAGGTTGGGTCTCCCAAGGGTACTTATAGGGTTTTAGGTGTAACCCTGTGGGTGCCTAGCCTAACACTAACTTATAAGCCCCCGTCATTGTGCTTCCCCTATACAATCAGCCAGTAGACTCAGTTCTTTAGAAAATATATTCACTTAAATTGCATAGCAAGTTCAGTAGTTAAAAAGCATTTTCTTCAACATCAGAATACTCTCACACAAATAGACTGGTGACAGGGAGAGAGGAGGAATGGTCACAAACTTAAAGTAATAATAGTTATGACGTACATATATATCATACCTAAGAGGCCAAAGCACCTTGAAAGTCTAAAAACTGCAGGGCCTTGGCAATCACAGAATTTTCTCTCTCCACAAGGTTGTCGTGTTGCTCTAGAGTGGTTGCTGCAGGGCATGGTGTCATGAGATGCTTTGCTACTTAGCTGGGCAGGCTCCTTGAAAGGTATAATGTCTCTGTGGGACTCTAGGCTCAGCTGCATTTGGTCCTCCCAAGGTGTAGTGTTTCAGCTGAATAGGCTAGTCTGCTCCTGAGTTAGTACTAGCAGTTGACCATGCTGACTCCTTACCAGGATCAGATGGGCTGTGCTACCACTAGACACTGGCTATCACACAGAGCCAGGCAGGCTACTGTGCCACTAGGCTGGGTTAGGCAGGCTCCTCAGCTGCTAGTCTAGTCTCTTCTCTGGGTCCAGCATCTGTGCTAGATGGATGGATATGCTGGGATTTTCTTCATCAGGCAACTGGCTTGGTTGGGTGGTACTGTGCTTTTTTTCACCTGGAAGGTTATCATGTTCTTTGTAGCTCAAGTGTTACAGAGTTCTTTCAGCTAGGGCAATGACACTTAGTTTGGCACTGACCTAAATATCTTTTGATCTCCTAAGATCCATCCTGAGTCAGGAGATGTGAGAAGTTTTCCTTCTCTTCTTCCACAACCCTTCCCCTCATTAACCACCCCCTATTGCCTTAGGTTGATAAGTTTGAATTCAGTCAGTTCTACTTCCCATACTCCTTTGGGAATCTTATGCTGATTAGGGGCTAGGGACAGAGTTACGAATACATTTTATGCAGTTGAGGCAAGCTCCTTGTTCCAATGGTCTTTGCATATACAATTGAGCTATCCAAGCTTCTTACCCTTTCTAAGGTGGAGAATATCTATTTTGCATTTCAATGTCATTGTCTTTTAGCCTGGCAGACCTTTGGTCTTTGCAGAAACCTCAGTGGGGCAACCCTGCTTATACATGTAGTAGACACTTAAATGTTTGTTGATTTTGAATTTAAATTTGAATTTAAGACCTAGGCACTAGTCAGTTCTGCCACTACTGAGACTTGTGATTTAGAGCAAGCCGTCCCTTAGTATCTGGTCCTGAGTACCTCCATCTGTGAGATAAGAGGATCAGACAAAATAACCTGTGAGTATCTTTTAGCTTTATGAAAAAAGATGGATGTAGGTTGAAGAATTCAGAAAGGAATTCCTTTAGGGCAGTGGTGTCAAACTCAAATAGAAATGGAGGTAATTAAACCATACCTAAGGATCCTTTTAACCACATATTGACTTTAAAAACCACATATTAACATTATTTACGTCTATTTTTATTTATTTTCATTGAATATTTCCCAATTACATTTTAATCTAGTGCAGGCTGTCAAAGTGGCCTCAGGGCTTTGATACCTCTGACAACACCTGAGCTATACTTTAGAGGAAATGGAAAATCTGATCCACAGTAGTGAAGACCGGTAGCAAGTTTATACAGGGAGACAGCAGCAGCAAAGTCAGAAGAATGATCCCGAAAGATAGAAGAGAATTACAGCACCAGCCTCAGATAAATCTTGGTAGCTGAGTCAGTCTGATCTGCCCTTATTTATTCCCGGTGGGAGTCAATCATGTAATCAGACCAACCTGAAGGTTTGCAGATGAAGGTAATTGAAAACAGCTGACCAAATAGAGAGATTATTATTTTTTTAATATACATCTGTATACATATATACACACATATATATGTGCGTGTATGCGTGCCTGTACATGTGAGTGTGCATGCATGTGTGCATGCATGCATAGGGTTGAGGAATAGATGAAATGCTTGCCAGAGGAAGTCCAGATAAAACTGGTAAGAAAATCTTAAATCAAGATAAATCAGTAAGTAAGTATTCTTTGGGTAAAAGTTCAACTTAGATATTGGTGGGCTCTCACACCACTGCTATAAATCTGGCATTTATTTCAGTTTGAAAAAGATGTATTATAGTGCCAAGAAAAGTGTGTGTGTGTGTGTGTGTGTGTGTGTTTTAAGCCTTCTATTTTTATACTTTCTGTACAGAGTAACACATGGTATTCCTACTGAGACTGGTGCATAAAGAGGGGAGCTGTTTTCATCCAAATTGAACCTGATGGGAGAAAATACTTGACACATGGGAAAGAAAAAAAATCAATAGAAATTATTATCTTATCTGCCTCCCCCCCCCCCCGTTTTGGATGGGAATTGTAAAATAGTGAATATTTAAATGGAATAAAGGATACATTTTAAAATCAAATATAACTAATTCCCCCACCTCTCCCAAAGGAACATTATGATTTGTTTGTGGGGGTTTTTTTGAGAAAGTATTCTGCATAAAGCTAATAAATAAATTTAGAAAGAGAGAAAAACACATTTGCCTGGTATATATAAACTTCTCCTTTGATTGTCTCTCACAGATGAAGATTATTTTCATGGCACTTATTTATGAATTCTTGGGTTGGGTTAGTTTGAGTCTTAATGGTTTTGTCAGTCTTGTCACACTTCAGACACCTGAAGAACCCCATGAAGAAGTTAGGTAGTATAGGGTTTGTGTTGTTCTCTTATTGTGATGTAATGATACATGGCTTCTAGTCTACCTCTTTGTATTTACTTCATACTTGGAATTACAAAGAGGTGAGTTCAAAAGTGGCCTCAGACTATCACTAACTGTGTGACCTTGGGCAAATCTCTTAACCTCTTTCACCCTCAGTTTCCTCATCTGTAAAAGGAAAGGGTTGAATTTGATATATTCTAAGGGTCTTTCCAGGTCCAAATCTCTTATTCTCCGAGCCTATAAGAAGTGGTCCAGATCTATCATCATCCAATATGGTATTCATTTGGGGGTTCGGGATGGGATTGAGATGGAAGGTATTTGGACCTATGGTTTCAACAGTAGTTCTTAACTATCTATGTCATCTTTAATTTTAAAGAAGTATTTTTAAAGATCGTTATTGTAAAGGTTCTTAAAATGTAAATACCACACTTGAAACAACTTTTAGTTTTTCTCTGGTGTATTTTCCTTTGCTCATTTTGTAAAGCAGGATTTAGGTTTAATGTCTAGAATTGAAAAACCAGGTCACACAGAAGACAAACATATTTAGATGAGTTTGGAAAGATTACTCATGCCATAGGGTGTGTGATTATAAAGTAATAAGACTTTTTTTTTAAACAAAGGTATGAGGTCATAGATCACAAATTAGAAATTGTACAGTCACAGAATCACAGAACTTCAGAGATGAAAGGCATCTCTATGGTCATTGAGTTCAACCCATATCCAAGAAAAAAGAAAAAAAAGCCAATTCCATCTGCAAGTGGCCATCTTGTTCTAGATGAAAGGCTTTGAATGAGGTCACTGCTTCCAAAGGCTCTCCATTCTAATTTAGAAGAGCTTTCATTGTTAGGGAGTTTTTCACTCTATCAGCTACTAAGTCTATCTCTGCAACCATTGGTTCTAGTTCTGCTCTTATGGTCCAAACTGAAGAAGGCAGCTGTTCTCTCCCATAGGACAACCTGTCAAATATTTGAACACAGATATCCTGTATTCCCAGAGTATTCTCTTATCCAGGCTAAACATTCTATTTCTATTAGCCAAGCCTGAGGTCTTTCATACTAGTTACCATCTTATGGATATTGTCTGGTTTATAAATGTCTTTCCTAAAACATGGGGCCCAGAATCGCAAACGGTATCCCAGATATGCTCTGATCAGGGCAGGGTACTGTGGGACTATGACCTTCTCATTCCTGGAAGTTGTGCAACCCAGTAAGGAATGCATTAGCTTTTGTGGCTGTCACATTTGAAGCTTGTGGTCCATTGAGACTCCTAGATTTTTTTCCAGACAAATAAATCACTGGCAAACTACTCCTTCTTCATCTGTACTTATAAGAACAAAGGACAAACAACAACAACTTATGAGGTCATTTTTTTAAAAGGATAAGAACATTCTATTTATTCCCATTAATTTCCATCTACTCAGATTCAACCCAATGTTTTATCCTGCTCAGATTTGTTGGGGGTGGAAGTGGGAGATCCTGATTATATTGTCTAGAGTGTTATCTATCCTTTCCAGGACTCAATGAAGGCCCATAGTACAATGGGCATTCCCTCTGTGGTAAATTTATGGGAGGTTATACACAGGCATTGTATAACATGGTAAGGTATGGGTGGATCATTATCTATATTTTTAGATGGAATACCCACATAGGTCCAATGGAATATTTGTATTGTCTGCAAATGATAGGGGAAAGGAAGGGAAGAGAATAAGAATTTATTAAGCTCCTCTGCTGTGCCAGAAGCTGTGCTAAGTGCTTTACAAATAACATCCCATCCATACCTTTATTCAAGTCAGTAGTAAAATTTTTAAACAGCATGGGACCAGCCATGGATTCATAGAGTACTAAAGATTTCCTTCCTAATTGGCCTCAAGCCATTAATGATTATTCTTTATGCCTAAATAGTCAACCATTTCTGTATTCATGGAATTGTTCTATCATCTAGCTTACATCTTTCTAACTTTCCAAACTAATAGCACAAGAAATTTCAAATACTCTGCTAAAGTTGAGGTAAACTATAGTCCAACCCCCTAATTTTGCAGATAAGAAAACTGAGGCCCAAGAAGACTGTGACTTTCCCAAGATTGCACAGGAAATTTCAGCGTTCCATCCAAATGAATATTGTTCCTTTCAAAACAGTCCCCATAGAAGGCTTCTCTACCATGCCTGGAATACACATTTCCTCACCTGACTGTTAGAATCCATTCCTTTCCATCGTCTCCTCTCTTGTGACCCAGGCACTGGGACCGCCACAGTTCTTAGTGTCTCCCTCCTGTGAATAACCATGCGCACGCACACACACACACATAGATGTATATGAGCACATAAATACATGTATACACACATAGTTACTTATCTGTTTAGATATTAATTTATTCATTCACCCTGCATTGTTCTCTGCACTAGACATGCACAGACAAAAGCAAAACCTTCCCTTCTCTGAAGAAGCTTACATTCTATTAGAGCAACATGGTGTACTCTCCTGCTAGAATTTAAGGTCTTTGATGGCAGGAGCTGATTTTCAGTTTTGGCCTTGTATAGTGCCTAGCATAGTGCCTTGCACAAATTAAGCATTAGATTGGATTATTGGAGCATTACAATGATGCTTAAACTATGACTCAAAATGGTTTTAAAATTACTCCTTTGAAATTGCCTTTGAACTTGTATCACATTTTTTGGAAATATTTTCACTGCTGACAAGTCTTTATCCTTTGGAGGTGGGTTGCTTTCAGGAAACAGCCAGAAGTCATTTCTGATGAAAAATGAAGTGTTATTATAATGCAATAGATGACTTTTCTTCTATGGTTAATAGAATGGATCAGATAAAGTCCAAAAAAAAGTTCTAAAAATATAATATAATGTATTATAACATAACATATGATATGATATATTATAATGTAATATAACATTATGTATTATAATGCAATGTGTAATATAATAAATATAGTAAGTAAAGGTAACATTGGAGCAGCTAGGTAGCACAGTAGATAGAGCTCTGGGCCTGCAGTCAGAAAGACTTATCTTCTTGACTTCAAATCTGGCCTCAAACTCTTACTACATGCGTGACCCTGAGCACGTCACTTAACTTTGTTTCCCTCAGTTTCCTCATCTGTAAAATAAGCTGGAGGAGGAAATGGCGAACCACTCCAGTATCTTTGCCAAAAAAAACCAAATAGGGTCACAAAGAGTCAGATAGGACTGAAACAACTGAAGAACAACAAAGGTAACATAGATAAAATAAGTTTATATGCTACTATGGGAACCACTTTTATGGATTCTACTAAGTGGAGTTCTGATATGTTCTTTCAAGCAATCTTACCATTTTATAACCATACTTCAAACACTTTAATATCTGTGATAGATTTTAGTATCCAGTGTATCTGTGTTTTCATTACATCCAGCAGCAATGATCAGAATGCAAAAGCAAAGAACAGATTAGAAAAAAGAGTAACTTCTTGCAGCTATCATACCACTGTGTTATACCACTTTGTGTCACCCACAGGGTTGAGGACAATGCTTTGTTCACAGTGGTTTCTCAATCAATATTGATCAATTGGATTATCTGTTACAGTAATGATATCTAAGTCATCATACATTCCTGCCAGAAAGAAGCTAAGAAGCTAAAACTTGTCTGACAAGTCAAGTATTCACCAGCAGTCATTTAACCCTACAATAGCTTCTCTCTGGAGATAGAAGCATAATAAATCATTAGAACATGGAAGCCGATCTTTTTTCAGTTATTACATGTAATGGAAGACATTTTTAAAGAAGAAGCGAGAATTATTAGGTTTCTTTATACTTGACATTTTCTTCCCTTTTGATGAATTTTTCAATGTCAGGCACAAGCCAAAATGTTGAAACACCGTGTCTCTGAGTTTGTAGAGGGAATCAGACTCCATGTCCTATTGGAGAAGGATACAGATACAATAGTCGGTCAATGTGGAATCTTTCTAGCAATAGTTCAAGCCTGTGTTAAGACAGCTGACTGACATTCATTACAATCACCTTTGAATGACTGAGGTCTGTAGCCTAATTCTCTAGGCCAGGGCTTCTTAAACTTTCTCCACTCTAGACCCCTTTTCCTTTTTTTTGCATTGTGTGGCAGGAAGACGCGTGCAGTGCAGAGTAAAATGCATGTTATGTGTTCAGAACCAAGGTTGCAGAAAAGTTACACAATGAAACATGGCAAGCACTGCCAGAAACGCTTATGTGTTAGATTTTTAATTAATTTTTGGTCATTGAGCTTTCAGAAACCTTTTACTGTTGTCAGATTTTCCTCGACTCACAGTTTACGAAGCACTGCTTAGACTGTCTTTTCCTCTGGAGTAAAAAACACAAGCCTTTGGGTGATGATGATAATTTTCCTTGATATTTAGTACCTTCTTAAGGTAAAGATGAGCAAATGGGCCATGGTTGATAAAGACAGGAAGAATAGGTTAAACACAGAAGTCTAATGAACTCTGTAACTTTGTGGAGGGTGATGTAAGGACCATTTTAATGCTAAATTGATAGCATGACCCAAGTTAAAGGGCTGCCAAATTCAGCCACACAGATCCCATAATGTGCAACCATACTTCATATCAGTATGTGACACAGTACTTAGTATTTATCTCTTAATACCCTCTGTTTGAAGAGGCTGCGTATTTCAATAAACTCAATGAAGAACATTTCACTGAAAAATGCATGAAATATCAATATCCATTCTTGCGTCCCATAAACCATTCCAGGAGAAATTTTGACATAATCAACTTGTGTATCCTGTTAGCGTTAATGTAATGTTAAGACAATGCAAGGCAGGGCTCCATGAGGCAAATCTAGGTGGGGACATGTAGGAGAGTTGTACATTACAGGCAGGTAAAGATGGGTTGTGAAATGCATCATGAGAGGAAATATTCATGTTGATGAGGTCACAGAGCCCTTGGATTACGAGAGAGGGTTTATATGACTCATTGTGGAGCAGAAGTGACCCTGGGGTCTCAAAGGTGATGCCAAATGAGCACAGACTCTGGCAGCCTTTACCAAGAGGGAAAGAATTCAAATATGGGCCTAGCAATGATTTATTGTCTGAGGACCAGACTAGCTAAATTCACCAAAAGATTGGCCCCTAGGTGATAGGGGTTTGGGCCAAAGCACTTCAGAAAGCCAACTACTGAAGCGTGAGAAACCATCCCATTGAACGTATCAGTGGAAAGAATACCCATTTTGTTAAAGTCCTGGATTTTTTTCAGGTTGAATTAACTATTTGGATCCCACCTGGATATTCCTTTAGCTCGAGAGTTGTTGATTTTCAATTCTGACCAAATCTCTGCAGCTTTCTTCTAGCCCCCCCCAATCCGCATTAACCTATTTCATATTCTTGATTTCTTGTGTGTGTTCTTAAGGTTTTGATAAATGTATTCACTATTTATTATTTGGTGGTCTAACAGAGAATCCAATAGGCTACATTTAAAAAAAATTAGAGGTTGTTTTAATTTAATAAAAATGGCCAAATAATTTTTCAAGAGAATCCCCAAACTGACCCCCACCACTCCCATCCACATTCCAAAACATACAGAGTAACCAGTCAAATTAAAAAGCCTTTCATCTTGACGATGACTACACAAACGAATTAGTAAGCAATCTAGCTTTCTTTCTCAGAACAGATTCTTACTCACAGTGACAACAAATTGGCTAATACAGAAACTGTTCTCACTATTGGTATTCTGTGACCAATACATTAACCTCAGGCAGTGGCTGTCCGTAAATATTGATCTCACTTTTTGTCATGCAGTTTGCTTGTATGACACCCTATCTAAATATAACCACCCCAAAGATAGAAGGATAGAATTGACTTTGATTTGGGGGGGATTTAAGAAGGCAGTCAATAGACTTGACACAGTTTGTCCTGACTCTTGAGTTTCTCATCTTCTAGATCCAAAGTGAATTTAAACATTCTTTTCTAGAATTTTACGGAGTGCTTCTCTACAGATCCGTCTGCCACTTTCTCTGTATGCTGCTCTCATGTTTCGAACTTCCCTGTAGACGAGAGAACATGCTGTTATTGGTTTTTAATCTTTTCGGAAGACTTAGATGTGCACTCATATCTAAAGTCATATGCCTTGGGTTAAACTTTGGCCTGCTCTGATAACTAGTCTGTCTGCATGCTGTGTGACTCAGGGAATACTTTGGACTGGCAAATAGAACCAACCTCAGATTCCTGTGTGTGCAATATGTATGCATTCAAACACGGCTGCCCTCTCCACCATTCCCAACCTTACATCCCTCCCCCTCTAGTTTCAGACATTCTGCTTATTGGAAACACTGTGTGCCACGCTCTGAACAATCCCTCTATCTTACATAAAAGAGCAGTGACATCATGGAGCTAGGGCTGAGCAGCACCATGAGTCATGCCAACCTGTGACCAGGCAGGCACCTTTCCAATCAACAAGACTGTTAAGAGTCTTGACAAAAGGAGCCGGAGTTATTTGGAGAAGAAGGCTCAAGGATGACCTGGACTCTTACTCATGCCAGACTTCCCAGGCAACAGGATCAGGAGGCAGGTCTGCTTTCTGCTGAATTGCAAGATGACTTTAACGACCAAATGATTTAACAAATATGAGTCATTTCCTCATTTACAAAGCAGAAGGATTGTCAGAGAACGAATGTCTAATAGGGCAGGTAATGTTTCCTTCTGGGAATGAGCTTTTTCAAACTCTAGACTATGAATATAGAACAGGGTTCTTAACCTGGGGTCTGTGAATTAAAAAAAATAAAATTTTTGATAACTATTTCAACATAATTGGTTTCCTTTGCAATGCTGTGGATTTTCTTTATTCATTAAAAACAACCACATTATTTTGAGGTATCCATAGGCCTCACCACACTGCCAAAGGGTTCCAGAAATGATTTGTGAACTCTTAGTTTTTGTTACTAGAAACACTTTTATATCCTAAAATACGTATCATTGTTAGCTAATATTAGCTTTGATATCTTTGGAACAAATAATTATCACCACTTAATAATAACAGTAATAATTATTAACACAAATGGAATTCGCATAGAAACTTAAGATTTGAAATACTTTTCACACTTTCACCTGAGCCTCATATGAGGGAGGTACTGAATTTATTTTGGACCCCATTTTATAGATAAGGAAAAAAGATTCAGAGAGGTTAATAGGATGAGTCTTCCTGACTCTAGGCCCAGCGCTCTATTCACTGTACCACCTCGCTGCCCCAACTTAAAGAGACTTCAGTTGAAATCTGGCCTCAAGACAGTAGTTGTCTGACCCTGGGCAAATCACTTAACATCTCTGTGCCTCAATTTTCTCATCTGTAAAATGGGCAGAATAACAGCATTTACTTACCAGAGTTGTTGTGAAGAGAAAATGAGATATTTGTAAAGCGCTTTGTAAATCTTAAAGTCCCATACAACTGATAGCTTTATTATTATTTATCATCATCATCATTATTATTATTTCTTGAGGGCAGAAGCTTTCTCGTAGAGTTTTTTTTTTTTGAGGGGGTCTTTGTGTCCTCAGTGCCTGGCACAGAATAGATATTTTAATCAATGCTTCCTGAACATAAATACTAGCTATTCTTACTCTTAAGTGAATTGAAGATCAATCTTCACACTGTCTGTCCCCCTGTGACTCTGGTTGCAGAGGGTAACAGTGGTGATGTTGGGATGTTTGTTGAACTGAAATTAGTTGAAGTGAATGTGAAAACTAGGGAGTAATGTTGAGGGTGTCCTTTATGTCCCCTCAATAGATCGTTACTGAGTTTTACCAAGTGGCTTCACAGATTTTTTAGCTACAACTGTATATTGCCAATTAGGCCTCTATCATACCAGCATATTGGATACATAATATAAAAATGGGAAGTTGATGTGATAAGGAGCCTCAAACATGGAAAATGCATTATTATACCTTTGACTGTGACAAGCTCTCCTCTTCAGGTTAAGGACCATTTAATTCAATAAATATTTATAAAGTCCTACTGACTGCCCTTTCCATTATGGCTCTATCTCTTATAATGTTGAATAGCCCACAATGAAGCTTATCTCTCTCTCTCTCTCTCTCTCTCTTTTTTTTTTTTACTTTCATCTCCTACACTTTGTAATTGGACATCTTTGCCAAATACCCTATTCTTGCAAGTTGGCTTAGAAAATATTTTTTTCGGGCAGCTAGGTGGTGCAGTGGATAGAGCACTGGCTCTGGATTCAGGAGGACCAAAGTTCAAATCCAGCCTCAGACCTATAATATACTTACTAGCTGTGTGACCTTGAGTTAAGTCACTTAACCTCCATTGCCCAACCAAAAAATTTTTTTTTAATTCAAGAAAGGAAATATGTGGACCCCAAAACACCAGTGCAGTGCATTCCCTTGATCATCATCAAAGAGCATATTTGTGTTCTTCAGGAGTCTTTTTTTGGGGGGGGAGGCAATCAGGGTTAAGTGACTTGCCCAGGGTCACACAACTAGGGAGTATTGTGTGTCTGAGGCCAGATTTGAACTCAGGTCTTCCTGACTTCAGGGCCAGTGCTCTATCCATTGCACCATCAGGGGTCTTAATAGGACTTTAAAGAAGTGGGAGTAGGATCCTTGGGGGTTATCGCACTCTTCCTGTTGAGTTGAAATCTGGCCTCAAAACACTAGGTATTGTGATCCTGGGCAAATCACTTAACATCTCTGTGCCTCAATTTCCTCATCTGTAAAATGGGCAGAATAACTGTACTTAACCTACCAGAGCTGTTGTGAAGATAAAATGAAATAATATTCGTAAAGCGCCTTGTAAATCTTACAGCCCAATACAATGATAGCTTTATTATTTTTAATCATTATTATTATTATTTCTTGAGGGAAGGAGCTTATTGCTTGCATGCAGTTGCCTTCTTCCCTACTGTGGATGTCCCACAGTTCCCTTCTAAATGGAACAGTTGTGTGTTGTTGTTACTGGGAAATTCCAAATTGTGAAATAGGATTCCAAGAGTCATACAGAGACTAAGCAAAATTTTTTTCCCACAAAAATATATGACCTTTCTTGTTGTCTGAACTGGACACCTTGGTTAGGGCAGTTAAAAAGAGCGAAATCCCAGGCTTGGACCCCCAACGAACCAATTAACTCAAGTCTTTTTCTTCTCTCCCACCAAAGCCAGAAGGAGAATGGAGTTGTGACATGCCCAGAGAGACATTGGTAGTAATGATAACTGACACAGTGCAGTAGTTTGGTGGTGAAGAGAAGGGAACAAACTCATTAAGTTCCTACTATGTGCTTGAGTCTTGAGAAGAACTCAGTCTCATGATTTCAGGCTTAATTTTTAACACCAAACACATTGTACCCTGACCCCAACATTGTGATGTCATTAGTCCTCTTTGAAAATGAAAGATGAGCAAAAATCAGATCATAGTCTAACCCAGGGGTGTAGAATTTGTGACCTCAAGGCCACATGTGGCCTTCTAGGTCCTTGGGTGCTGCCTATTGACTGAGTCCAAGTTTTGTAGAACAAATCTTTTTTTTTTTTTTTTTTATTAAGGGGGTTTGTTCTGTGAAGTTTGAATTCAAAGGGCCTCACTTGAGGACCTAGAGGGCCACATGTGTCCTTGAGGCCACAGGTTCCTCACCCCTGGTCTAACCCATCACTATTACTAGCAAGATAGAACAAGTTCTTCCTATAAGCACTTTCTGATAGTCTTGCCATGCTAGAGTATTCTTCTGCCTTCAGTATCTTTGTATAAGGCTATAGGGAGTTTTATACTTTGGAATTCTACTGAATTTCTACATCACATGGGAAAATAAATATACTCTGTGTATAATGATGGGTGGGATATAAGTGTAGCCCCCAGGATACCCCTTATATGTTCCCTCCCACCCCCAAAAAAGCTACCCCAGCTTTGAAGCATTCTGTGGGTCAGCACTCACTCAGAATCATTGGTCACAAGCCTCTATCTTTGTTTACCATGTAGCTAGAAGATATAGCATTGCAAATCAAACAAAAACACTTAAGCAAATAGAATAGCAAATAAAGTAACAAGAAAAGATTCCTTCCATGAACACATAAGCTACAAACCTAGGAGGGGTCATGTGGGTGGTATGCTCGCATGCATGCATATATACAAAGAACCCATAAGACTTAGACATATTCGTACAGGGCAAAGAGAAAGGACATATTTGACCAGGGAACATGTGTCCAGAGCAACTCTGATCTACAGTGATGCTGGGCTTAGAAATATCATCATTCTGATCTCTGCTGCTGGATATTCAATGTTGGGTTAGGTGTCATGTTTCTAAAGGATGCTACATTGCCAATACTGGGTGCAAAAATATTGCTAAAGAGCTTAGCACAGTTGATGGCACGTAGTAGTTGCTTAATAAATGCTGTTCTCTTTCCCACCAAGCTGCTATGTTGCGTTAGTTATCATTACTACCAGTGTGTCTCTGGGCAAGTCACAATCCCATTCTCCTTCTGGCTTTGGTGGGAGAAGAGAAAAAGACTTGAGCTAAATAAGGGAGGGGGGAAGAGAATCATGTAGGTAATTTGCACTAATGAAGTTAGTAAGAGGTTCAATTTGGGGAGGAAAAAGTTGGTACAGTTTTGGAGAAATTAAAAAAAAAAAACTCTGAAAAATAATCTCTAGATCCAGATACTGGCCCAGGCTCTAATTCCTGCTTGTGGGGGGTTAAAGAGGATCACTGAATATCAGGAAAGACACCCCAAGAAGTATAAAATAGACTGTCAAGAAAGATAAAAACAAGGTACTCAGCAAGACTAGGCAAGGTAAGTAAGAAAAGGTAAGTGGAATAATTAGAGGGTGAAGTAAATTGATAGAGAAGGGGGTGGGGCAGTTGGTGAAACAGATTGGAAGTTTGATATGAACCAGAAGGGAAGGTCAGTGTGAATGTTGCTGAGAAATTGTTGAGATAAAGGAAAGGAATTTGACTGAGATTGTCTTTAGTAATAGGTTGTAGCCAGGTGCTTAGAGTTGAGGTATAACCACCCATAAGTGTTTTTAAGGAAGGATGAAACTTTCAACCTCTTATGGAGCTTAGGAGAAATTACATGATGATCTGCATTGGGTCTGCCATCTTTACATTTCTAACACAGCCTAATGCCTGTTATCTGTGTTCCACAGGTAGGCTAATTTCCCTTCCGGGAAAGCTTGAAGAATGCTTCTCAACACTGTAGGATTTGGGGGAGAATGAAGGAACTAGAGTAAAGCTTCATTGGAAAAGAAAGTGATTGAAGGTTAAGGAGGGGAGATGACTTGTCAGGAAAATGGAGATTAAAAGAAAAAGAAAAGAAATGGAAGGAAAGGACTTAATGAGGTGAAACCTGTGACTAGACTGTTGCTTGCAAAGAAATAAGATAAGTAAAATGGGGGAGGGGAGAGTGTAGGTGGTGGGAAGGGAAGAGAAGAGTAGCCTTTGACATTAAGAATGAATTTTTTCTTTCTATCTTTGTGACCCTGGGCAAGTCACTTAACCTCTTTAGTTCAAAAAAAAAAAAAAGAATGCATTTGTTCATGTGAGGGCATCTAAGAACCAGAGGGGAGAAGTGAGGGGAAGGATGAAGGAAAGAATTTGGATGAAGGTCAACAGAGGGAAAAACATCAATGATTTTATCATTACATTAGAGCATCCTCCTTTTAAGGAAGGAGCTGAGCTCTGATGTCTCCTCATTTCTCACCTGGATGAACCACTCTGGTACTCCTCTAACTTTTCCACCACGCCCCAGGAAACTCATTACAGGGAAAACATCATCCTACAAGATCCCTTCAATCTGGGTACTCTACTTTATCACTACCCTTTGCTTGTCTGATTGGAGAGTGGAGCCATGAACTCTACAACCTCCATTTAAGGAGGGAGCTCTGCTAAGCCATCTCATTTCTCACTTGGCTGCACTACTCTGTGGTTCCTCTGACTTATCAAGTACGTTCCTCTGCATACAATTTTCTGTTTCCTTTTGTCTCTTGTCTTCCCCAGTTGGATTATAATGGGGGCAATGTAATTGAAGGCAGGGACTTTCTATTTTTTTTCGTATTTGTATTCCCAGCACTTAGCACAGTGTCTGGCACATAGTAGGTGCTTAATAAATGTTTACCAACTGTTGATTGACTCGCATTTACTACAGACTACTTGTGAAAAAAGAGGACCTAGATGAAGACTTTGAGACATGCTATATTACAGCAATGACCAGGGTCTCTTCAACTATCCAAATATCTGCAGAAGCTTGTGGGCTTTTCCCCTAGCCCCCAAGCAGAACAACTAACACAATTTTGACATGCCTTAGTAATGATTTCATCTTTCAGAAGAAATTTAGGTGAAATTCTGTTCTGCATTTGATTTTCACCAACAAGGAGGAACTGGTTGCTGGGGTGACCATAAAGAAGGTAACATTGGGGGGAAGTGACCCCTCCATTCTAGAGTTTATGATAGAGAAGAGGAAATATGGACCTAGTCTGACATGTACCCTAGCTTTTTTTTTTTTTTTAAAGCAAAGGGTTCAGAGGAAAGACCAGTAGGATCCCATAGATTAAAATGCTTTTGGGAAAAATCAGCTTAGGTGGTCTGGGAAATACCCAACACTGAAATTGTGTAGATGCAAAGGGAAACAATTCCTGTGAGGATGAAAAATGGGATTTTTCTGAAGAGACTAATGTGGATGCCCAGGGAACTCATTAGCCAACTTCCATTTAAAACTCACAGAAAAAAAAGAAACAATGTCAGATAACAAGATGAATATAAATGTGGAATGGTCCTATAAAAATGGTGTCAGGAATGCTGGAAAGTTCAGGATTAGGTAAGGCCAGTGAGGGAAGCAAAGGTCCATAAAGTATGTGTGTGTGTGTGTGTGTGTGTGTGTGTGTGTGTGTGTGTGTGTTTCTGCTAAATTAGGAGAAAAAGGAGTACCAAAAAAGTACTGGAATCTTTGCTTGGAGTAGATGGGATAGTGATAAGTGACAACAGAGAGAAGGTAGAACTGCTTAACTCTTATTTTGTATCTAGATTTATTTAATTTTGCACAAGAGAATGACTTTTACGTTGGAAATGATAAAACAAAAATGACTAAAAGGTCAATCATTAAGTCGGCCAATTTGCATTTATTAATTTATTAATCTGGACATACTGTGTGCCAGACACTGCTAAAAGGGAGGTGATACCCAAGATAAATGAGGAGAGAATATGAGAGCACCCAGGAGAGCTGAATCTGCAAATTCTAGGCCACTGAGCTTGATTTTGATTCCTAAACATTCTAAAACTATGAAGTGGTTGCTGAACAGCTAGAAAGAGAGGCAAGGGTAATTATGAAGAATCAGCAGAGCTTTATCAAGAGTGGGTCTTACCAAACATACTCTTTTTTTTGTTTGTTTTTTGACAGCTACAAAATCGAGTCAATAAAGGGAGTGGTATAGATACAATTTACCCAGATTTCAGAAGGCTTTTGATAAAGTGTCTCATAGTTTTCTTGGGGAGAAGATGGAGTGATATGGATTAGATAACATAATCAGATGGATTTAGAACTTGTTGGATGGCTAGTTTCAAAGAGTACTTATCAATGGTTCAGTATCAGCTTAGCAGGAAGTTTCCACCGGAGCGCCCAAGGGATTTGTGCTTGGCCCTATGCTTTTTAATGGTTTTTATCAATGACTTGGATCAGAAGTGTCAAACATGGGGCCAACAACATTCCCTAGTGTATTCTGAACTAGATTAAAATGTTAACTGGCAGATTTTTAGCAAAATAAATAAAAATATAATAAAACATAGATACTATTATGTTTTAAAGTTAAGTCTATATTGAGTCAACAAGGATTCTTCTGTATGGACTAGTGACTCCTGTTTTGATGCCATTGACTTGGATAAAAGCATAGATAATATACTTATCAAATTTGCAGATGATATACCCCAAGGAGGTCTAGCTAACACAATGCATGACAGAATCAGAATCCGTAAGAACCTTTACAGGCTAGAGGGTTGGACTAAATCTAATAAGATGAAATTCAATAAGGAATAATTTTGAAGTTCTGCACTGGGGAGCACAAAAATCAGCTTTACAAGTAGAAGATGGGGGAGGCACAGTTAGACAGCAATTGTTCTGAAAAGGAACTAGAAGTATGAGTGGACAGCAAGCTTTGCATGAACCAGTCTTGTGATCTCCCTGACAAAGGATTTAATGAATTTTTTTTTAAGGCAATTGGTGTTAAGTGACTTGCCCAGGGTCACACAGATAGAAGTGTCTAGGGCCAGATTTGAACTCAGGTCCTCCTGATTACAGAGCAAGTACTCTATCCACTGCACCATCTAGATACCCCAATTCAATGAAATCTTGACCTGCATTAAGAGGAAAAGGAAGGAAACAAGCAGTTATTAAGCACCTGTGATGTGTAAGACATGTGCTAAGTGCTTTACAAGTATCATCTCATTTGATACTCACTGACAACCCTGACAGGTAGATGTCGTTATTATTCCCATTTTACAGTTGAGGAAATTGAGGCAGACTGTGACTTTCCCAGGGTCACACAGGAAGTAGATGAGGCTGGAGCTTGATTTCGGGCCCAGCCTTCTATCTGCTGCACCACCTATCCACCTCAAGGAGCAAGGACACAACTTCCAGGAAAAAGGAGGCAATGACCCCCCGCATACCGTGCCTTTGTCAGACTTCGACTGCAGTATTGAGTGCAGTTCTGGGTCCCTCGGTTTCAGAAGGACATTGACAAGTTTGAAAGTGTTCAGAAGAGGGCAACCAGCAAGGTGAAGGGCTTCAAATGTGTGACATGAAGATTGTTTGAAGGAACCGGGAATGTTTAGCCTAGGAAAAGAAGACTCAGGAGTCACGAAGAGGTGTCACGGGGAGGAGGGATTAAATTAGTTCTCTTTTGGTCCCATAAGGTCCAAGTAAGAGCCATGGAAGGTTGAAAAGAGGACAATTTAGGCTTGATATAAATAAAAACTTTGCAACAATTAGAGCTGTCCAAAAGAGCTGCCTAGAAAGGAGGTGGGTGCCCTTGCTTGGAGGTCTTCAAGTAGAGGCTGGGTGACCACTTGGTGGGGGGCTTATACTGTGTTCCTTTGGTGTATGGGTTGCCCTAGATCAGGGGTGGGGAACCTGTAGCCTTAAGGCCACATGTGGCCTTCTAGTCCTTAAGTGCGGCCTTAAGGCAGCAGGTTCCTCACCCCTGCCCTAGATGGTCACTTAGGTCCCTTCCAATCCTCAAATTTGGGAGGTTAAGTTCCATCATCTAGAACCTGGGATAGTAATACCGTGCCCAACAAAAGCCAGCTTGCTGATCCAGATGGTATCTTCCAGCCCCAAGATCTCTCTATTTCTCTGACTCTTGAACAAGTGCTTTATTAGCAACTATCTTCACTTCTTCAGGAGTCACTATTTCTGTAACCCCTTGCAATCTGACTTCCATCCCCAATAGTTCTACTGAAGGCACACTATTTAAAAACAAAACAAACAAGCAAAAAAAAAAAAAAAACAACGCAATCCAACAGAGCACCTTCTATGCACAAATGACTAGAGATACATGATGGTCTGTAAATAGGCTATAGCTTAGTATAGAGTTGCCTGGAAACCCTCAAAGGCAAAGTAACTTGCCCATGGGCAGTATCACCTGTTTGTGTCAGAAGCAAGATTTCAAATTCAGTCTTCCTCACTCTAAGGCCAACCCTCTATTCTTTCTACCTATCTCTGTCTCTGTCTCTTATCTCTTCCCTCCCCTCCTCTTTTCCCCCTCTCCCCCTCCTACTCCCTCCCCTCCTTTCCCAGCTTCAAAGTTCCTTATGATCAGGAATCATCTTTTTTCATTTTAAAATCCTCCTCAGCATCTACTATAGCATAATGCCTTGTACCAGTAGTCTCTCAATTAGTATTTGTCGAATGGTTGCCCTAGGAGATAATTAGCTAACTAGTACCCTAGCAGTCTAGAGCAGTTTACTTAATTTTACTCTGAGACCTAGGGAACACCCAATAACTACATCTATATAAGTGGAAAATTAGGAAAATTATCCAGTTAATTCAAACTTCAAAACCCCATCCATATCTTTCGAAGACAGAACTAGAATTTCCCTCCTCTCACCCCCACTGACCTAGACAATCAACTCACTTCTGTTCTTTCAATGTACTGTTCTTTTCTTGTAATCCAGAACCTACAAGTGATACTTCTATCATTTTCCTTCAGATACCAATGTTTAGTAAGAAGTGAAAATCCCATTAAATAACGGATTCTCCCAACCCCTCTTTGACCAGGGTATTCCATTCTGTACTTCTGCTTGAGAATTATTTCATCTCTTTAGGTTAAAAAAATGTTCTCTCAGAAACCATTTTTTTTTTCCTTCTTGCAAAGTATTGCATTTTTCACTCTGTCAGGAACAGATTTAGAAAAGAGAAAGTCTGTGCTCCAGGCCTTCCTATTTAATGTAATAGAGCAGTTGTACAATTAATGACAAAGCAGTAGACTTATTAGGGAGATAAGAGGAGTGTCTGTAGAAAATACAAAGGATTAACCCTTTCAAAATTTCCTATAGAAATGACATATATATAAGTAAGCTAATTAAAAGAAAACTATTGTTTAATTTCATTTCTAAATTCCATTGACCCTGTGCTTAATTTGTGCAGCTTGATTTAACTGTTTAACCTAGCAGTCACTCCTACAAAACAAGAAAAAAAATCATTTTTGTGGAAATTGTCCTGGGTGGCTGTTGTACTGCTTAACCACTAAAGCCAGTATTCAGAAATCTTTGGTCTTTGCAGACCCAACCTCCACTTTGAAGAAAAGGTGCCCTGTTCTGTTTTGCTTTTAAATAAATGTCGATGTTTACATGTAGATTCATGCTATCCTTAACTACTTTGACTTTTGAAGGAATAGAGATTAGTTCAGAAGCATTATAACTTATTTATCCACCTTGACTTGAGAGTGTAACTTTGCTAATGGAGATATTGGTCAGGTTTCTATAAAAGAAAGGAATTAATAATTTTTCTCAATAGTTCAGGCAACATTTCAACTAAAATAATACTTCTTTAAAATTTATATATGGCTTTAAAGTTTTCATAGCACCTTATACTCACCTTGTGAATGCCCTTTCTCAGTTCCTTTTCTCCCTTCATCCCCTAACTGCATGTGCCATCCCCTTGAAAGTTACCCTCTGTCTACTCTGTATTTATAATAATATTAGTTATTGTTTAGGTGTCAAAGTGGATAGAGTGCTGGCCCTGCGGTTCAGGAGGACCTGCATTAAAATCCAGCCTCCAACACTTATTAGCTGCGTCACCCTGGCAAGTCACTTAACCCCTGTTTGCCTCAGTTTCCTCATCTGTAAAATGAGCTAGAGAAGGAAATGGCAAGCCACTCTGTTATCTTTGCCAAAAAAACCCCAAATGGGGTCAACAAAGAGTGGGATACGATTAATAGGCTAAACAACAATAAAAAGTGTTTATGTAGCATTTTAAGATTTACAAGACATTTTACAAACACTGCCTCATGTTGTTGTTGTTCGTCCTTCATTCTCAAAGAGGACCAATGACATCAGAAGAGTGATGCCTTGACTTGCAAGTGAATTGGATCTGAGTGAGACAGAACTGTGCAAAGCCACTGGCCTCACTCTTACCTCATTTTACCTTCACAACAACCCTAAGAGGGCAATGCTGTTATTATCCCCATTTTACAGATATAGCAACTAAAACACAGAGATACCAGATAGTAACTATCAGAGACTGGATTTGAACTCATCTTCCTCATTCCAGGTGCAGCATTCTATCCATTATATCACCTGGCTGTCCTTATTTATCTTGTATTGGTGGTGCCTGCAATTGCTTCATAGTAACTGCACCACAAACAATTGGTGATTGATTGAAGTGAGTACTAAAGAAATCAACCCAATTTTCCAGATGAGGATACTTGCCCAAAGTCACTCAGTTAGTGTTTGAGGTAGAATTTGATCCAAAATTCTCCCTTATTTCAGATTCAGCCCTGTGTGCACTATGCCATGCTATGCCCAGATCACCGATATACAAATAGTTTTATTTCCTTCACTTTATCTAGGTCATGGCCCAAATTCCATGCTTGACTTTGCCAATGAATTCCTGACCTAAGTTTCAGAACAGAATTGTACAATCTGACCCACTCAGGTAATCCCCCTCTGTGAAATGGTAATCCGAGAAGACGAGTAATTCAAGAAACGAGTATTAAGTGACTACATTGTGCCCAGCTTCGTGCCAGCAGCAATGAGAGGATTCAGGAGAAGTATTCATTTCAAGGAGTTTATAATCTGTTAGAGGGAAAAGACCTAGTGACTAGTCAAATTAGTGCATTATCAAAAAAAAAAAAAAACAAAAACAACCAAACACTGAAATTAAGCATTGTAGAGTTTCTGCGAAGGAAGAAATCAACATGGGATATTAGTTGTCAAATAATGTGAGGCACCTAGATGGCGATAAAATCCTGGGCCTAGAGTCAGGAAGAGCTGAGTTCAAATATGCCCTCAGACCCTTATTTAGCAATGGGACCTTGGACAAACCCCTCAACCACTCTGATCCTCAGTTTTACCTGTAAAATGGGGATAAATCATTATCTCTGACAGTGGTTGAAAGGATCAAATGAAATATTTATAAAGTGCTTTGCAAACCTTAAAGTATATATAAATATATATGCTATATAGGATAATATATGCTATATAAATACTTTAAATAAATAAATTTAAATAAATAAAAAATATTTTTAGTATTTATATAGCATATATTATATTATATAGCATATATAATATATTATATTCCATGGGGAAGGCAGAACTTGAACTGGGTCTTGAAGGGTAGGAACGATTTTGATAAAGAAGGAATGGGGAGTAACTTATCTGGCTATGTTATAGGATAAGGGTAGGAATTTCATTGTTTTATTCCTTTGGCTTTGGGAACTCTTAGATGAAGAAACACCCTCTACCAAAGACACTTTATAATAAGATAAACTTCTACAATTGAGGTAGGGATAGGTTTCAAAACCATGAAGCACTAAATGTCACTGAACCAAATAAAATAACAGCAACAACAACAAAGTTAGCATTTGTATTGCTGTTCAGAGTTTACAAATCTCTTTAGGAAGATCATTTCATTTGATTCTCACAACTCTGGCAGGCAGGTTAAATTATTATTCCCATTTTACAGTTGAAGAAATTGACACTAACAGAGATTACCATGACTTGCTGAGGGTGACAAAACTATTAAGTGTCTGAGACTGGATGTGGAATCCAGTCTGCCTGGGTCCAATTCCAGCTTTCTGTCCACTATGTCACTTAATTATTATTAAAAAAAAAAACTTTTCAGAGAATATCACCACAAAGGTCATTATATACTTAAGTGAAAAACAAGACTAAATATCTGAAGACAATCATGTTGGTTCATTCAAAAGTAGGAAATTTAAATTAAAAGGTTGGAGGGGAGGAAGAAAGGGAGTGGAAATGCTATTCAGGTAAAATTTTAAATAAGTTACTAAGATGTTTTTGAAAAATTTTCACCCTTTCCCGTAAAAAGACCTAATAACAAGAGCTGTCTTTATAGGGTATACCAAAATTCTTAGTGCAGTTTAAGCTTAAAACTTAAAAGGTTCTTAGCTTAAAACTCTCTTAAGACTTTTGGAGCACCTAGTGTAACATTTTACTAATCATAGCTCTTCTGAAACTCACAAAGATTCTATGTGATCAGAACTATAGATGGCATTAGTTCATTTAACATATCGGGACCCTGAACAATCAATCAATGAGCCAATAAACATTTTTTAATTGCCTACTAAGAGTCATTCACTATGTTAAGTTCTAGAGACACAAAAGGAGGCTGACAGTCCCTGCCCTCAAGGCCCTTATAATCTAATGGGGGAATCAACAAAAAAACAAATCTATGTGAAGCAAGGTATATACAGGATAAATAGGAGATAATTAAAAGAGGCAAAGCAATGGAATTAAGAGGGGTTAGGGAAAATCTTCCTGTAAAAGGTGGGATTTTAAATGGGACTTAAAGGAAATCAGGGAAGTTAGTAGTTGGAGTGGAGGAGGGAAAGGGTTCCAGGCATGGGGGACAGCCAGAGATAATGCCCAGAGCCAAGAGATGGAGTGTGCCGTTGATGGAACAGCCAGGAGGCCAGTGTCACTGGATTGAAAGGTACTTGGCAAGGGGAAGATGTAAGAAGACTGGAAAGATAGGAGGGGGCTAGGTTATGTAAGGCTTTGAAAGTTTGATTAGACCTGAAGGCAGATTAGACTGGGAAAATCACTTTGACTTCAGAATGGAGGATGATGGATTGGAGTGGGGAGAGACTTGAGGTATGCAGACCAGGTGTGAAGTGATAGGGTTTGTGCCAGAGTGGTGACGGTGTCAGAGAAGAGAAGTGGGTGTAGCTAGGAGATGTTGCAGAGGTGAAGTCAGCAGGCCTTGGCAACAGATTGGATATGGGGGGTGGGTGCGGAGGGAGATAGTGAGGAAACTAGGATGATAGCAAGGTTGTGAGCCAGAATGACTGGGAGGTTGGTGTTGTCCTCTACAATAATAGGGAAAATAGGAAGGAAGTAGTTTTTAGGGGAAAAGATAATGAGTTCTGTTTTGGACATATTGGGTTTAAGATGTCTACTGGACATCCAGTCTGAGATGTCTGAAAGTCAGTTCAAGATTTGAGGTCAGCAGAAAAATCAGGACAGGAAAGGCAGATTTGAGAGTTATTAGCCAAGAGATAATAATTAAATCCGTGGGAACTGATGAGATCACCAGGTGAAGTAGTACAGGGGGAGAAAAGAAGGACAGAACTCTGAGGAATCTGTAAAGTTAGGGGGTGTGGTCTGGCAAAGGAGACAGAGAAAGAAAGAGCGATCAGATCGGTAGAAGGAGAACCAGAAAAGAGAGGTATCCTCAAAATGTAGGGAAAATAGAGTATAAAAGAGGAGAGATCTGCAGTGTCACAGGCTGCAGAGAGGTCAAGGAGAATGAGGACCGAGAAAGGCCATTGGATTTGGCAGCTAAGGTCATGAGTAACTTCGGAGAGTTTTGGTGGAACGACAAGATGGGAAGCCAGATTGTAAGTGGTTTAGAAGAGTGAGAAGAGAGAAAGTGGAGGTGCCCATTGTAGAGGGCCTTTTCAAAGAGTATAGCTATAAAGGGCCATGATTTTGCCTGTGGTGACACGGCTAAAAAATATAAGCGGTGGGATTCTAACCCAGATCACTTCTAACTCTACTCTCCCATAACATCACCTCATTCTTGCATTGTATTCTTGGGGGAGTTCTCTTTTTCTTATCATCAAATTGGGATTTCCGGTTGCAGAGCAAATTACCAAACTCTACATTCTGGAAATCGTTAAGAAGGCTTCTGTTTTCTCTCCAGCACAGAAAAATGAGGCTAGGAGTGGGGGTGGGGGAGTGGATTGGGGGGGGGGGTGAGGTAGGACAGAATTCAATTCAACAAACACTGCTATTTGGTGCAAAAGATACCAAGACAAAATGAAAACTGAGCCTTCTCTCAAGGAGTTTGCAGTCTACTAGAAGAGTTAATGTGCAGGGGAGCAGTATAACAAATGAGCCTGTCTTTGAGCTAGCTTAGACTTCATATTTTATCTTTCAAAGAGACGAGCTCCTAAACTTCAGCTAGGCCAAATGGTGGGAGAAACAAAATGCCTTCTGCAAATTGTTCTCTAATTTTTGCCAAGCTTCTTGTGGAAGGAAGCAAAGTAAGGCGGAATTTTTTGATAACAGAAGGGGAAAACTATCTGGAATGACAAAATGTGTTTGAGCACTGAGAAGTAGTGAGTTTGTATTTGGGATCTGCAGCAGACACTTGAGATGGTCACTAGCTCACAGGGATTAAAAAACAAACAACCCTTAGGAATGACTGAATTCTTTCAGTCAGGATTTTGTTTGGGTAAAGTTAGGTGAACAGGAAAGACAAAAAAAAGAAAGAAAGAAAAATAAAAAGAAAAATGACTGAATTGCCTAACACCGTCTCTTTCTCTGTCTCTGTCTCTGTCTCTCTGGCTGTCTGTCTCTCTCCCTCCCTCTCCACTTCTCTCCCTCCCGTCTCCTCCCTCCCTCCCTCTCTCTCTTCCTTTCTCCCTTTCTCCTTCCGTCTGTCTTTTTCTCTGTTTGTCTCTCTCCCCCTCCCCCTCCCTTTGTCTCTCTCTTCCCCTTTCTTTTTCTCTCTCACTCTCTCTCTCTCTCTCCCTTTCTCTCCCTCCCTCTCTTTCTGTTTGACTCTGTCTTTCTCTCTCTGTCTCTGTTTCTCTCTCTTCTCTTTCTCACACATACACACACAAACACACACACACACACGGAGTCACTCAACCTCGTTAGGGAGAGTTTCTTAGCTCGTTTAAGCCAGAACACCTTTGATATTTCAGGCAAAAGGGGTGTGTGTGTGTGAGAGTGTGTGTGTGTGTATGTGTCTTTTATTAACTTTATAAAAGCCCTCAATACTCTATTTCATAACATACGTATAGACAGAGATAGATTAGTGTTTAGAGAAAGTTGGGGAAAAAACCCTCAAACTCTATCAATTCAAAGAATTTTTAATTCAATGGGGGAAAAATCAGTCACATCTGTTGTTTGAAGTGACACTCTGATTAATTTATTTGATGGGAGTCAATTTAGTCAAGACAGCTGATGTGGTCAACACAGGTTTTTAATCATCAACATGCACACTGAGAGCCAGGACCCCAGGTACGGTTTTTGAAACTTCACTTTTGGAACTAGCTGCAGGGTTTGTCTGCAGTAGAGTTATTTGAATATTCTGAACAGTCAGATCTTAGTCTTTTAAAAGTGGATTTGAGTTTCAGTCTCCCACCTGTTATTTTCCAGGGGATATTATGGTAATTGGGTCAAGCCCCAGGATACTACAGTTCCTTAAGGCCCAGTGAAAGCCATAGTCACACAAGAGATCAGTCAAGCAATATCTCTAGGAAAAACCAAGTGGATGGGAAAAAAAAATCAACAAAAACAAAGTGGATAAAGAATATTTATTGCCCAGATTTTGACATGCATTTGGATGGGAACCGAATTAGTCCATGTATGATTGTAATATAATAAATATGCTATAACCAAACATATAGATAGGAATATACAAAGATATATTTAAATCTAGCTATCTATAACTGTCTGTCTATATAGGACAAGCATTACGGGTGTACTTGAGCTGTGTTTTATAATTGATTAAAAAGAAGCCTGAGAACTGGATTGCTTTGGAGGAAATTGTGCAGTATTTTCAATGATTCTAGCCCCATCAATGATACAAAACTCCATCAACATTCTCCACCAATTCTCACTGGCTGCAAATCGGGGAATCACTAGGATGTCTGAAGAATTATAATTACATACGGAAGTGTGTTTTGCCTGATTTCGAATCTGTAATTGATGTATCATGTTTCTTGCCTTTCTTAGTAGGTGGGGGAGGGGCAGGAGAGAGAATTTGGAACTTAAAATTAAAAAAAAAGAATGCTAAAAATAAATAATAAATTTACTTAAAGAAAAATAATTGTAATTACAGATGACCTACAGGGCCATGGAGAAATGCATGGTGGGTAGAAGCTGGCACATTCCTAATAAAGACACATACTTGAGAAGTGGTAGAAAGAGATATCACCAAAGGGTGATAGGATCAGAAAAGGAGATGGGTCAGTCATGAAACCAAAGGGAGGGATGACAGATGGATGGATATCTTAAGTGCTGCACTGGTATGAGATATTAAAGCTTCAAACTACACTAAGACTTTTGGGATGCTCTCTTTTCAAAGCTCTAGAGGAAGCCCTCTTGCATTTTGGATAGATAGTGAAGGAGCATTTGTAAGAGGAGATGGACCACAATCACACAGAGAAGACATGCGTGCTTTGTGATTGCTATCAGAGAAGTGAGCATGAATATCGATGAGACCACAGATCCATTTAAGTGTGAGAGAACTGAGTTCTATGTAGAGTATCAAGGTCCTCTGAACCATGTCTGGTCAATGAATTAACTGAGCAACTAATCTGGTTAAAATTTTGGGAAGACTAAATTGTTCCTGGTGCTAAATAAATGCTTGTTGATTGATTGATTGGAATTTTCTTCAATGATTTGTAGACTGACTAAAGAAAATTACTTTTAAACCTGTAAATGTGTCAGAGAGGTGTGGTATGGTTGATAAAAGTGGTGATCTTGGAAGACCTGAGTTCCAGTTCCGTTTCACGTGCTCATCGGCTTGCTGACCCTGGGCAAGTCCCTTAATCACAGTGGCCTCATCTGTAAAGTGAGGATACTAACACTTCCCACAAAAGGTGGTTGTAAGAATCAAATGAGATTATGTATGTAAAGAGTTTTGTAATGCTTAAAATGCTATGTAAATTTTAGCAATTATTATTATGTAGGCTTTTAGCATTTATAAAACATTTTGTTGTTGTTGTTTAGTCATGTCTGACTCTCCGAGACTCCATTTGGGAATTTTCTTGGCAAAGATGTGGTTTGCCATTTCCTTCTCCAGCTCATTTTACAGATGAGGAAACTGAGGCAAATAGAGTTAGGTGACTTGACCAGAGTTATATTACTAGTGCCTGAGGTTGGATTTGAACTCAGGAAGATGAATCTTCTTCACTCTAGGCACTGAACTTTATCCATTGTGTCACCTAGCTGCCATATAAAACATGTTACAAAAAACCCACAGCAACCCTGTCGAAGTAGTTACTACAGGTATTATTCTGCCCATTTTATAGATGAAGAAAGGAGAGGCAGAGTGGTATCATGGCTAGAAAGCTTACTTTGGAGTCAAGAAGGTCTGGATTTCAGCCCTGCCTCTAACACATTCTGGCTTTGGGATGCTGGGCAAGTCACTTGACTTGTCAGTGTACCAGGCCACTTTCTAAAGACAATAAATTGCCAAGAAGGTGCTAATCTTCACTGAGAGAGGAAGTTCCTTGCTAAGAGCTCCCAAAACTGAGGGAATCACAGAGCTGGTCCAAAGATAACAAATGAGTTGTCTAGGCTTACCATAGCTAGTAAATGTGGGAAAGAGAATTTTAATCCACTCTTTCCCTGACTCCAATCCCATCCCTCTCATCTCTCATTCCAAAAATGACTTGAGCAAAGACAGCGTCGCTCACACAGCTGTTTTACTTCCCCAGGTGAGTGGAATGGGATGATGCATATCAAAGATTCTGGAAACTTGGAAGGGCCACATAAATGTTTGCTATTTTTATTATTGTTAGTCTCCATCTGTGACTCTTTGAGGTGGGAATTCAGTGTGGAAACCCCCTCCCTTGAGCAAATTGCCTGCTCCTTGACAGGTTTATAGTCTTAGAAAGTTACCTCAGGCTCTGAAAAATTAAATGACTTACCCAAAGTCATTCAACTGGGACTTGAACTCAGGTCCTCTGCTTTCTAAGGCAGGTCCTTTTTTCACTTCATCAAATTCTCCTCCACCATCATTATCATCAATAATAATAATTTTGTTGTTGGATTGTTTCCAGTCATGTCTGACTCTTTGTGACCCCATTTGGGGTTTCCTTGGCAAAGATACTGGTGTGGTTTGCCATTTCCTTCTCCCAGTTCATTTTACAGTTGAGGAAACTGAGGCAAACAGCATTAAATGACTTGACCAGGTCACACAACTAGTAAGTGTCTGAGGCTGGATTTGAACTTAGGTCTTCCTGACTCCAGGCCTGGTGCTCTACCCACTGAACCACCTAGCTGCCCATAATAACAATAATAATCATTATTAATTTGAAGGGGCATCTCATGTGGATATACACATTCTAGAATGTTTGTAAAATAGCAGTTTCATTACTTTAGCATTACATTTTGTATATAGTACATACATACCATTCACTGGGGTCTGTTGTTAGACATTAACTTTCACTTCATGAAAATTGAATTAATTTACCACAGTGCCATGAGCACTTTGTGCCTCAGTATGAGTCACAGATCATGTTATATTTGGTTCAATTATGTCCCAGTCATTTGAGCTAATTGAGTCAAATGATAGTGTCACAGGACTTACAGTAAGTCCAGAGATTTCTCCTCCTTCTGTTTAAGCCGCTCATCCTCAGCTGTCAACATTCAGTCTCCAAGCCTAATCACTGCCATCCCCCCACGAGCACAAACGGCAGCAGCTTTCACTCCACATGAATGTCAGGACTTCCTTCTGTTTGCTTGGAGCCTCTATCTCCGGCATCCAGCCCACTTTTTTTTTTTTTTAAGTAGTACAGTTTCTCCAAATTTTCAATAATTCCCCTGCCCTTGCCCTTTTCTATCTGCTGCTGATAATTGGAGCCTGTTGCCTCTTTTCTTTTTCTTTCTAAATTTCCCATAGTGTGATGCCTGATTGGCAATTTAATGTAGATGCCAGTGAAACTTTCCTTGATGACTCAGCAGTCAGAGGTGTGTTTCTGTGTGTGTGTGTCTGTGTCTGTGCGTCTGACTAGGGGGGCACTTCCCTTGCAATGGCCCCAAAGTTGCTGCCAGCCAGGGTTCCAATTTGTAGTCAGCTACAAGCTGGACTGTGCTCTAGAATACAAAGGAGTGTGTTGCATTAACACCAGAAGCTATTAATAATTCTTCTCTCACATTACTGAGCCTTTGGTTTTGAAATACAGCATTAATAGCACTTGTCTCCTTGCCCTAAGCAGCACTTAGGAGGCCATGATTTTTCTGTGTTTCAGAAATGATACTTTTCTGTAACAGGACACATTTGCCTTTATTATTAGACCTTGTTTCTAAGACTTTTGAGCCATATCTACAACCTAACCTGTTTTTCCTAATAAATTGATTTTCATAAATCCACCGATGTGGACAGGTCTACTTCCTAAACCAGTGAGCGTTAACTTTTTTTGTGTCATGGAAGTCTTATCAAAGTCAATGGACTATCAGAACAAGGTTTTTAGATGCATAAAATAAAATGCCTAGTTTTACAAAGGAAACCTGTTACGTTGAAATGGTTACAAGAATATTTTAAAAAATAAGTTAACTGACCTCAGGTTAAGAACCCCTGGTGTAAACCTAGGGCTAACTTGCATTTTTGTATTAACTGGAATCCTATAACCTTGGGTGCTAATGAGACATTGCACACGAAAGGATCTGAAAGGGTATTACAAAGCTCTTTAGTTCCCAGGTGAATCTTAGTGACTCATACATAGAGAGGAGTTGGAACCCTGAGGCATGACCTGATTTTCCTCTAGATCATGTGATGACTGTGAAAAGCTTGGGAAGAGAACCCTGCTCTCCTAACTGAAAATCAAATGCTCAGTTTACTAGACTGACAGTCAAGTCTGTGCTGTAGATTTTAAAAATAAACAAACAAATGAAACTATTGCTTGGCTAGGGCTCCATTTCTCCTCCCTAAAACCTGGTGAATGGGTAATCCTAAAAAAAAGTCAATACCTCACACTGGTATCAACCCCCAGGGGTGTGGAGATGGGAATGGAGGTAAACTCAGAAACTCTATCAGCTCTCCAAGCTCCACCCATCCATGAATTTGGAGAATGTATGAGTCTCTTCAGAATGCCTTGAGCATGAGGTAATGGATTCAAGACTGGACTGGGAAATTGTTGTTGTTCAGGCCTGTCCGACTCTGTGATCTCTTTTGGGTTTTCTTGGCAAAGATATGATTTGCCACTTCCTTTTCTAGCTCATTTTACAGATGAAGAAACTGAGGCAAACAGGGTTAAGTGATTTGCCCAAGGTCACACAGCTAGTAAGTGTCTGAGACCAGATTTGAACTTAGGTCTTCTTGATTCCAGGGCCTACACTCTATCCAGGAAAGCCTGTGTTCAAATTCAGATCTTGATATTTACTGAGTGACTATGGACACATCAGCTAAACTCCCTTAGACTCAGTTTCCTCTTCAGCAAAATGAGGAATTACCTCTAGTAATTACCACAAAGGGTTATTGTGAGAGTAAAATGAATGTTTGTAAACATTTTGTTTTGTAAACCTTAAAGCACATTATAAATCTGTCAAAGACTATTAATTATGAATTTATTATTAGTTGTTTATTATGCTCTCCCCTGCCCTGTACAAAAGTGATATTCAATTGAACAAGAAGTATTATCACAATCTCAATTTGAAAAAGTTAAAATTTTTACATTTTCTTAGGATTGTGGAATTTTATATTTAACAAGGTAGCAACAAATTGTGCTATTTGTATTTCCTCAAATTCTTTTGGTTCTCTTCCGTATGTTTAAAAAATGTCTTGTTCATGCTCTTTTCTTTCTTTAAGACAAAATCACTTTCTCAAAATAGATGCCCTCCTTTGTTATAAATAAGTGTTATCAAGCAGAATCAATCAACATGTTGGCCATATTTGTAAATGTTTTTTTTCTCTTTTGCATGTATAGTTCATCACTTCTCCACTGAGAGGTTAAGAGACATACATCATCATACTTTTTGGAAGTCAGGAGTGGTCATTTCTTTAGTCAGAGTTCTAAAGTTTTTCAGTTGTTTTCTTTTACATTATTGGAATCATGATATAAATGGTTTTTCCTGGTTCTGCTAATTTCACTCTGGGTTAGTTCATACTCTTCTTTCTAAATTTCTCTGAATCCATCATTGTTTCAGAGCAGGAATTTTCCATTGTAGTCATATGCCACAGTTCACTCATATATGACACTTCATTCAACCATCCCTAACATTGATGGACACCTCTTTGTTTCTAGGTCTTTGTTAGTGCCACTTTAGATATTTTTTATGTATACAGATCTTTTCCCTTTGTCTTTGACTTCTCTGGGGATAATGCCTAGTAGTGATACCACTGATTCAAAGGGTGTGTACAGTTTAGTGACTTTTGAGATGAACTTCCAAATTATGCTCTAAAATTGTTGTACCAATTCCCAGTTCCACCAACTGTGCATTTGTGTACCTATCTTCCTACAGCCCTTTTGATAATTGCAATTTTCCTCTTTTGCCATTTTTGCCGATCTAAGCATTGTTTTCTGTGTCACTTCTTAATGATTTGGAGAATTTTTATGTGGTTGCTGATAGCTTGCATTTCTTTATTTAAAATCTATATGTTATCTTTTGCCCACTTGTCAATTGGTTAATCAGCCCCAATTTATTTATCAACATATTTATTGAACATCTATTATATGCACATTAATGTACTAGGTATTATAGAAGATGCAAAAGAAATGAACACTTTAATGGCTCTTCAAGAATTCATTGAGGTAGGAAAATAAGAAATTGCCATGTATGATCAATCATTCAAGGCAGAATATGATGAATTATCAAAATGGCAATATAGACAGGAAGTACTATAGGACTAAGTTTCCTCTGAGCTAGAATGACCAGGGAGGACTTCTTGGAGTGAAAGGAAGAAAATATGCATTTACTAAATGCCTACTATGTTTCAGGCACTGTGCTAAGACACAAATATCATTTCATTTGACCCATACAATAACCCTTCAAGGCAGGTGCTGTTATTATCCCCATTTTACAGATGAGAAAATTGAGGCAGACAAGAGTTAAGTGACTTGCCCAGAATCACACAACTACTAAGTGGCTGAGAGTGAATTTGAACTCTGGTCTTCCAAACACTAGGCCCAATGAACTATCTACCATGTGACCTTTCTTTCTATCTGGAGGAGGTGAAACTTAAACTGGATTCTGAAAAAATGAGTAGAGTTTGGACAGGCTGATAAGAAGAGGGAGGAAAAAGTATTAGTGGGAAGGAGTCCACCTTAGCACGCAGCTAAGATTTCAGGGTGATATGTTTGGGGAGCGGTAGGAAACATGTTGGAGAAGCAGCACAGATGCACTTGAAGGTAAATTGTAGTGTGGGACTGATTCATTGTTTAAGACACGGCCATCTTCCCAGTCTCACTAAATGAACAACTTTGGTGTCATCCGTGATCCCTCCCCTTTACTCACCCAACATATCCAATCAGTTGCCACTTCTACCTTCACAACATTTCCTATAGATCCCTCTTTTTTTCCATCTACACAACCACTACTCTAGTTTAGGCCTAATCACCTTTCACCTGAACTCCTTCTATAAATTTTTGATTATCCTCATGCCTTAAGTTTCTCCCCAGTCCAATCCATTTTCCACAAAGCTGACAAATTGATTTTCCTAAAGTATAGGTCTTACCATGCCACCGATCTACTCGATAAATGCTCTTGGCTCCCTATTACCTCTAAGATCAAATATAAATTCTTCCGTTGGACATTTAAGCCTCCTTCTAACTTGACCCTTCTTGTCTTTCCAATATTCTTACACATGACTCCTCTCCATGAACTCTACTTCACCCATAAGTATTGGCTTACTTGCCACTCCCCACACAACCCTCCTTTAGTATCCTTCCAGCTCGTTCCTCATTCTTGGTGTACCCCCCCCCACACTTCTCCACCTCTTAGAATCCCTTAGTTTTCTTCAGGACTTATCTCAAACACCACCTTCTGTAGGAACACTTTCCCAGTCTCTCCCATTTGCTAGTGCCTTCCTCTCTAAGGTTAGCTTTCATATACTCCATGGGTACCTACTAATACATAGGGTGTCTCCTCCATTAGAATGTGAGACCCTTGAGGGCAGGATTATAGTTGCTTTTTTCTTTGTGTCTCTAGTATGCCAATGCCTGATACATAGTAAGTGCTTAATAATAAATTCTCATACATTGATTATTTCCTGAGCTTCTTGTGTGTGTATCTATTTCATTTTATATTCCAGTATAATATTCCTAATTTGAGAAATAATAAAATTTAAAACACACAAATATATTTTTGTTCCACACTCAATAATGATAATGATAAAGATAGTGGAATGAGAAGAAAACTTAAAAAAAAAAACACAGTCTACATAGAATGCTCAGGACATGGGGAAATTTAAAAAGACAAATTGTACAGTACAGTGGAAGCCTCTATCACTTAACACACTATTAAGGTAAGTGGGATTTTATTCATAAAGATGAAAACATTTAGTGCCACTTTGTAGAACTTACTTAAGCATTAATACATTTTCAATGATTCAATCCCAAATGAAGTAAAATACCTTTATTTAATAATTGACTTACTTTTTCTTTCAAATATAATTTCTACCTGCTTTTTTAAAAAAAGACTTTTCTATTAACTATTTCTGCTGATACGTGGGCATAAGAACCTGGTATCTTGTATTGTGAAACATCATATTCTATATTACGCTTTTAACAGCTACCTTAATAAAACCTTTTACTTTCAGCTTTTTTATCTCTAATTTCACTGCGTAGAGAACAGCATCACCATAGGTTTTAATTTCCTCTGAGGAAGTTCCTAATATGTGAATCAAAATATCAAAGATAATGAGATAAGGAGGTAGAGTGAAACTACAATGGAAACTTTGCTCACACTCTCAGTAAGCAAAAGCCAAAGCTTGCAATGTACTATTAAAAAAAGAAACTCGGGCTTTCCAAGATTCCACCTCTTGTTGGGCACTGTTTTTATTGGTGAATATATGGCAAATGACTCACTGTCCCTTCAGCTCCTCATTTATTTTCAGAGATACAAGGACATTGCCATGTCAAAGTTGTGAACTTGGCTCGCAATTTACAGAACAAAGAGTAGCAACTCCATTTGCATTTGCTAGAGATAGGATAGCCCACATTTTTCTCTACTTTAGCAAGTAGAGGGAAGCTCTTCTAGGCCATATGTCCTTTTCTGGGATATTTCTTAGTTGATTCTCTAGGATTTCCTAAGTATACCATTATATCATCTGCAAAGA
The DNA here is from genome assembly GCF_900497805.2 of Vombatus ursinus. NCBI lineage: Eukaryota > Metazoa > Chordata > Mammalia > Diprotodontia > Vombatidae > Vombatus > Vombatus ursinus. The sequence continues at coordinate 4,017,793 of NW_020954639.1, forward strand.
GTGATAGTTTTATTTCCTTATTGCCTATTCCAATTTCTTCAATTTCTTTCTTTTTCTCTTATTGCAATAGCTAGCATTTCTAGTACAGTAATGAATAATAGTGGTTATAATGGGTATCCTTGTTTCACCCCTGATCTTATTAGGATGGCTTCTAGCTTATCACCATTACTGATAATGCTCACTGATGGTTTTACATAGACACTACTTACCATTTTAAGGAAAGCTCCATGTATTCTTATGCTCTCTAGTGTTTTTAATAGGACTGGGTACTGTATTTTATCAAAAGCTTTTTCTGCATCTATTGAGATAATCATATGATTTCTGTTGCTTTTTTTTTTTATTGAGGTGGTCAATTATGCTAATAGTTTTCCTAATATTGAACCAGCCCTGCATTCCTGGTGTAAATCCCACCTGGTCATAGTGTATTATCTTGGTGATAAATTGCTATAATCTCTTTGCTAGTATTTTATTTAAAATTTTTGAATCAATATTCATTAGGGAAATTGGTCTATAATTTTCTTTCTCTGTTTTGGTTCTTCCAGGTTTAGGTATCAGCACCATTTTTTGTATCATAAAAGAAATTTGGTAGGACTCCTTCTTTGCTTATTTTTTCAAATAGTTTATATAGTATTGGAATTAATTGTTCTTTAAATGTTTGATAGAATTTGGTTGTAAATCCATCTGGCTCTGCAGTTTTTTTTCTTAGGGAGTTCATTGATGTTTTGTTCAATTTCTTTTCCTAAAATGGGGTTATTTAATATTTTATTTCCTCTTCTGTTAATCTGGGCAATTTATATTTTTGCAAATATTCATCCATTTCACTTAGACTGTCAGACTTATTGGCATACAGTTGGGCAAATTAGCTCCTGGTGAACTCACCTTTTTTCATTTTTGATACTGGTAATTTGGTCTTTTTTTTTTTTAATCAAATTAACCAAATGTTTATCTGTTTTATTGTTTTTTTCCCATAAAACCAGGTCTTAGTTTCATTTATTAGTTCAACAGTTTTCTTACTTTCAATTTTATTAATCTCTCTTTTGATGTTCAGAATTTCTAATTTGGTATTTAATTGGGGATTTTTAATTTATTCTTTTTATAGCTTTTAAAATTGCATGCCCAATGCACTGATTTGCTCTCTCTCTATTTTATTCACGTAAGCATTTAGAGATATTGTTGTTCAGTTGTTTCAGTTGTGTCTGACTCACTGTGACCCCATTTGGGGTTTTCTTGGCAAAGATCCTGGAGTGCTTTGCCATTTCCTCCTCTAGCTTACTTTATACATGAGGAACTGGGACAAACAGGGTTAAGTGACTTTGCCCAGGGTCACAGAACTAGTAAGCGTCAGATTTGAACTCAGGAAAAAGAGTTTTCCTGACTCCGGGCCCTGAGCTCTATACACTGTGACAGCTAGCTGCCATTTAAAATGTTCCCACTTTACAGATGAGGAAAACAGGTTAAGTGACTTGCTCAGGATCACACAGCTAATAAGTATCTGAGGACTGAACCTGGGTGTTCCTGACTCCAGGCCTGAGACTCTATCCACTGTACCACCTAGCTGCCCCTGTCATTTGGGAGAAGGCTTAGTCTTTTTTTTTTTTGTTTGTTTGTTTGGTTTTGTTTTGTTTTGTTTTGGCATCCCCAGAGGGCAGAAGTAGGACCTACAGATAGAAATTGCAAAGAAAAAAGGTTAGATTTAACATAAGGAAACACTCCCAAATAAACAAAGTGGCCCAGAAGTAGAATAGTTTGCCTCCTGATGTAATGAGTTACCTGTTACTAGAGATTTTCAAACAAAGGCCAAGTGAATGGCCTCGGGGAATATGTTGTAGATTGGACTCTTGTTCAGATAAATATTGGAATAGTTGGCTCTTCCTGTCCCTTTCAATTCATATATTCTGTGATTTTGTGAAATCCTCAAAAGCTTAGCTAACACATCTTTGTCTAGAACAGAGGGACTAGCACGGCAACAATAATAATGGCTTATTATAATTGGTGCTTTTTGATTCATAAAATACCTTCCTTACCATTCTGTGAAATAGACTTTTTTTTTTTTTGGATGGGGGAGACCTTGTAATTTCATTAGTTTAGAGATATCCCCAATGAGTGTAATTTGCTCTATTATAGTACAGATCAGCAATTATTCTATAACATGTCTTAGAAAGATGCCTGGGACACAGAGCTTAAGTGACTTGTTACCTAGCCAGCATATGCTGGGGTTGGGGTGGGGGTCTTGGCTTGGACCCAGTCCCTCTGACTCCATGACTATTCATTATGTCATGTTTCCTCTGTCTGAATTAGATATTGCTAGTTATTATCTGAAAAGTATGAATGAAATGATTGAGACTAAAGCGACTTGCCTATAGTCATACTGCTAGAGTCAGATCCTGAACTTGAACACATATTCCTCCCCTCCCCCTGACTCTCAATGAAATGACTTTTTTTCCCCATTATATTCTGCAGAAAGTCTTTCCTGGTTCCCATTAATGCTAGTGCTGCACCTTTGTGATTACCTCCAATTTAATGCTACATATATTTTATAGTGCATGTTGTATATATGTATATATATGTATATACATATATGTATGTGTATATGTATACACACACACACACACATATATGTATATATAATGTAACGTATAGTTGTATGGGTGTTGTCTCCTCCATTAGACCGTAAGCTACTGGACAGCAGGGACTGTTTTTGCCTTTTTTGTACCCCTGCCACGGTGCCTGACACAAAGTAAGTCCCACCTGTGACACTACTCCCAGGGGCTATCAATGTTCGATTTCCATTTAACCTGGAATGTCCATTCTTTGAACCATCATTTATAAGAAACTTCTATCAGGCATCATGCAAATCTGACCGTATATTCATATAACTATATTTACTATTTTCTTACTCATAGCACTGATACAATGAATTTGACCACTGTTAAGCAAATAGTAATAACAATAATTTTGGGCAAACCTATCTCTATGTTCCTTTTAATGGTTTCTTGAGTAAATTAAGGTGATTTTCCACTTTGCTTTACCTGTGAAAACAGCTTGCACAATTAAATGTTTATTTATATGCTGCCCTTTCCCTATCTCTTTTTGATTACTGATCCTCAGGAAGAGCTGAGTTCAGATCCAGCCTCAGATATTTACTAGCTGTGTGACACTGGGCAAGTCATTTAACATCTGTCCACTTCAGTTTTGTCATCTGAAAAATGGGGGTAAAAATAACACTTACCTTTCAGGGTGGTTGGGAGGAACAAATGAGATACTATTTGTAAAGTGCTTTGTAAATGCTATAGATGCTTAAAGGGCTGTAAAAAAATCTAGCTATTAATTGTTCTTTATTAAAAATAATGGAATGAATTCACAGACACATTTTCTAAATAAATTCACTTTTCAGTTATTTTGTTCATTTGTTTGGTTGTGTCTGACTCTACATGACCCCATTTGGGTTTTTCTTGGCAAAGATACCGGAGTGGTTTGTCATTTCTTTCTCTAGTGGGTTAAGGCAAACAGAGGTTAAGTGACTGGCCCAGGTTCACACAGCTAGTAAGTGTCTGAGGTCAGATTTGAACTCAGGTCTTCCTGACTCCAGGCCCAGTGCTTTATCCACTGAAAACCCCTAGCTGCCATCTTTATTTATTCAGCTAATTGCCTTCAGTTATTTACCACCCCTCCCTTAAAATATAAGTCCATCATGAGAAAAATAATATACAATATAGAAAGGCCAAGTGAAACAATGAATAGAGAGCCAGCTGGCTTTGGAGGAAGAAAGGCTGGGGTTCAAGCCCTGCCTTTGACATATACTAGTTATATAACAATGTGTGAGTCACTTAACCTTTTATGGAGTGTCTCCCACCTCAAAACAAACAAACAACCAAAAAACAAACAATCCTCTAAGATTAGACCATATGATGAAATCGTTGATCTGCATCACTGAAGGGAGTTTCCATACAGGGAACTCTTCACATGGATAAAATCACAAATTCTGGCCAGAAGATAAACAAAGAAAAATGCAGTGTAAATTCAATCAAATATAACATCAAGTAGGGTGAAAACTCAAGAGGAATCTGTTTTGAACAGATCAAAGAAAAACACAGTTCCCTCAATCATAGCAGCCTATATATGTGACCTTTAGCAATTAACAGGAATACAAAAGAAAATGAGATTTTCTTTCATTCAGCTGATACACTCTGCCAGGAAGAAAATATTGCTTATGTATTGCACCTGCTTATATTCTCTGACTTAGCTCAGTACATTTACAAATGCTAAGTTATTACCATCATCGTCATCATCACCTTTGAAAATTAGATGAAATCAGTTAGGGAGTATTTCTGTAATGCTGTACAGTTTGGTCTGCATTTTAATTAAGTCAATAGGAAAGTGTTTATTGTCCAATAGATGTGGTCCTACGGTCATAGAAATTTAAAATCAGTTTTTCTTTTAATCTCATTGTTTTCCAATGCATTTAGTAAATACTGTGTGCCAGATTCTTAGAAAAAAAAAATCCTACTCTTTTAAGGTAAACAGTGCAAGCCAGTTAATGGTATGATTACTCCAATTTTGCTATCAAACAATTGGAAAAATAGCTTGTGCCCTGAAATATTCAGAGCAGTCAGTTGAATAAAAAATTGTTTTCATTATGATTTCCTGTTAATAAAGACCTCCTGAGAGTTTAGGCCATAGTGTATAGTTTAGGACATGATGAGGGGTAAGAAAGAAACTAGCAGAAGATAATGGGCCATGTGCCTATTTCTGAAAGTGGCTGACACAGAAAAGAATAGAACAATACTTCTATTACAGGAAAATAAAACTTCTTTTCTCATTTTTCTTAGAATTCATATGTCAGGCTTACACGCTTCCGCTTTTCTGGTATCGTTATTTACAATAGTATCACTGTTTCCATAGATATGCAGAATGTCAGTTTCCATAGCAACACAACTGGGCTTCCTAAACAAATAAGTATCATAGTGTTAATCTCATTTCACTGTTATTGCACTACGTTATTAGATATGAAACTCAAAAAAATAATCTAAGCTGTTTGAAAGTAGGTGGGTTGGTTTCATTGCTCAGTCCTTTAGCTATTAAATTCCAGTTTTATATTAAAATATATATCCATTTGAAAAATAGCAGGAGTTTGCATAATAAACATGTTACTGATTTTAGTTGCTGGTTATAAAACATTGTAATTTAATAAGACCATGTTCCAATACATGGGCAATGTACATGGAAAGGCTTATAAGCTGTCAATTAGAATGACTGCATCTCAGTTGGCTCTGCAGATTTCCCCTTTTCTTCTCCTTCCTCAGATCTCTAATGTCATATCTAGCCTCTCCAAAACAATATTTTTCCCCTGACATTTTTTGCATTTTTAAATGGTTTCAACCAGTTTCCCCTCATTTGACTGCCCCCATGGAACTGATACAAGTCTCAAGCTTCCATTTACTTGAAAGGGGTTTTATAATTTGCTTGGTTTCCACCCACCCTGACTGAAAAAAAGGAGAACCCCGTTTTCAGCGCCTTTCTTCAATTCTCCTCACCCCACCAACCCAAACCCTGCCACTACCATCTTTGAACTAGTCTTCATTAATGTTCTGTTGGTGAAATATTAGGGTGGGTGTTGTGAAGAGATGAAATATTCAGCTGTATACTTTCAAAATGCACACACTAATAGGGGAATTTGAATAGATTCCTTCTCTTTAAAAGAAGCAATAGAAGAGTGATCAAAAATCCCATACCAGTTTCTCATAACATGCTACAAAAATATCTTGGAGAGGGGCCCAACGGAGAGTATAGATTTCTTACCCTGTACCCTAAACTATGACCCATTTTATCAGTGATTTTCAGAAAAGATTCTTTTTCTTTCCTTGTGTAAGAGCACACTGAACTTGGAACCCAGTTCCAAAGGTTGGTTGTTTTTTTTTTTTTTTAAATTTTCATTCCTGTTTCTTTAAGTAGGACTCATATAAAATGTTCAAATAAATAATTTATCATATGGGCCAGGTTACACTGACTTAGAGTAATGAACCTTTGTAGGTTGTGTTTATATGGTGTCAAAAATCCTGATCATTTGTGGCCATTCAATCCCAAATGCACTCAGTCATCTGGATGTTTGCCTTCATGTGGCTGTATAATCAATTTACCTGATTTTTTGTTTAAATTACCCAGATGTTTAGGAGGCATGCAGACCACCTGATTTTCGCCCCCTTGAATTTTAACAGAGAATGTCAAGGAATAAGAGGTTGATCACTAGTGTCAAAGGCTGCAATGAGGTCTAGAAAAATGATGATGGAGAAAAGGCTGTTGGACTTGGAAACTTTTGCCCCTATACTGTCTCATTTGATGATCTCATCAGTTCCCATGGGTTCAATCATCATCTCTTTGAAGATGATTGCCACATCCCACATCTTTGTATTGAGTCCTAGCCTCTATCACCTGAGCAATAGTCACACATCACCAACTGCCTCTTGAACATCTCAGATTGGAAGTCTCATAGACGTATCAAACTTAACTTGTCCAAGATACAGCTCATTATTTTTCTCCTCAAATGATCCCATCTTCTGAACTCCCTTATTATTACTGAGGGCATAACCTTACCTCCAGGTACTCGGGTTCATTCAGTATCATCTTCAATGCCTTACCCTTACTGAGCCCTTAATTATTTCTCACTTGTGGGAATCTGTAGGTTCAGAATGAATTCTCTGGGAGGTTCTTGAGTAACTGAGGCCCTTTCTTTTTTTGTTTTCCTCCTTTCCATCAAAAAGAAACCCACTTTAAAGAGTAGAACCAAGAATACATCCCCAGGAGTTCAAGTGATACTTTTTCTTATGCTGGTCATTGGCAGTTATGGTAGAGGGAAGAGAGGAGTAGACAGGGAAATCCTAGATATAAACATTTTTAAGCTTGAGGTCTTATTCTTAGCTCTTCCACTATTTGATCATAGATAAGTCGCTTGACCTCCCCTGAGCCTCGGCTTCCTAATCTGTAAAATATGCGGGTTTTACTCAAAGATGTCTAAGGTCTTCTACTCTTAAAATCCTATGCTCTTCTCTTTAGGTTAAGACAGGTTAGACCAGTTGCAGGAATGTAATAATCCAAATCCACTGGACTGAGTAGTATGTGAAATTTCTGGGATAAGAGGATGCATTAGTGAACACGTCAACCCGATTGTGTTAGACAGAAATGTTAACGGCACAGTTAGGATCAGAATAGCAGTAGCTATTGGGGGAGATATTCCTATCTGTAACTGATGAGTTATCAATCATATCACTATTACACATTCTCTCAAACTTACAATACAGTAAGTGCTCCTAGATTCTTCAGACAAGGAGATGCACTTGCATCTTTTCCACAGGTGGGTATGTTCCTTGGTGAAAATCAAGGCATGTCCTCTTAGAAGGGGTTGCAGAATCATGTACCCTACTGACACATTGCAGGTCCTTGACAACATATTAAATAAGAATAATAACACTTTGCTTTGTGACCTGGTTCCTTAATCACTCCTTTCCTCAATCAACCTTTCCTGAGGTATGGTTTTGAAGAGGGAAATTTATTTGAAAGATCTGAAGAGTTCTAATGGCAGGGCTTTTTAGGGGAATTTTTATGGGTTTTCCGTATTTGTGACCTAAGTGTAAGGAATTGCTGTACTTTCCAGGAAGTAAGCAGAAGCTTTCAGTTTAGAAGCCAATTCTGGATAGAAGGCCTATAATACATTAAATTCAAATAAAAATAATCTATGTCATTTACATTCTGATTATCTTAACTGATAACAGGATCTACAATAAGAGGTCAAGTATGAAGCTAGTCTTTTTCAGTACTTGTGTCAATGTCAACTTGTGTCAACACATACACACACACAAACACACACACACACACACGTGTCTCCTAGTCTAATTTCATTTGGTCAATGAAATAACAGTTTTTCTAATGGGATCATAGATTTAGAATTGGAAGTGACCTCAGTCCAGTCACTTCATTTTCCACTTAAGGAAACTGAGACTTAGAGAGGTGTAATATTTGTTTAAGGTGAAATAAGCAGTAACTAGAAGAGCTAAGATTTTGCCCAGGTCCTCTGATTCTAAACCCAGTAATCTTTTCACTATACTATATTGCTGAGCATCCACAAATAAGACCAATTCTAGGGAAAAAATATAAAAATATAAACACATATTGATATATTACATTTATACTAATATCACATTATACAGTTTGCATTATATATTTAAGTTAATGTATAAAAATAAATTGAATTCTCATTCCATTGATGTATATATACATACATACCTGGATTCAAACACTTATTATCTGTGTGACCCTGAGCAAGTAACAACCTCTGCTTATCTCGGTTTCCTCACGTGTAAAATGGGAATAATAGCTTGCCTTCTCAATAAGGAAGGGTGAAGAGGAAGGAGGGAAGACAATTGAAACTCAGAGTTTTAAGAATGAATGTTAAAAATTGTTTTTACATGTAACTGAGGAAAATAAAGAACTGAATAGAAAAAAAATTTAAAACAATAAATGAGAATAATAATAGCATCTACCTCCCAGAGTTGTCGTGAGGATCAAATGAAATAATACTTGTTAAGCACTTAACCCAGTGCTTATCACATAGTAAGCCCTATACTAACGTTAGCTATTATTATTGTCATTGATAACAATAATCTATATTGTATATATATATATATATATATATATATTTGAAACTGTCACTAAGAATCTTCCTAAGGCTCATAAAACATTACATTACTCTCTTCATTCGGTTGTAGAGAGCAGGTTCTATAGGGATCAATTAAAAAAAAAAAACAACAACCAAAAAACAAGCATCATAGTAGGAGTTATGAAGATCCATGGAGATTTCAGGGTGTCTGTGAACTTGGATGGGGAAAAAATTACGTCTTAATTTTTCTTAGCCTATAGCTGAAATTTAGCTCATCCTCCAATTACAAATGCAGGTAACATACCGCAGTAGTATTAGACTCACTTAGATCACCAAAGGAAACCCTGGTATAAAAAAAGGCTAAGATCCCCATAACCTTTGATGTCATCTATAGCCTCATGGAACATCCTTCTCTCTTACGGTCAAGTATTAGAATTTGCCTCCACCTGTAGGTCCAGGCTATGCCTTGGGGACTAGCTCTTGCCCTAACAGAAAGTATGCCAAAAGTCACTGGTTGAATTCAAGGATGGACCTCATTTGTCAGACTCCCTTTGTATTTTTTCCATCAGTCTACTCTGCCTCCTTCGCCCTCTCCTAAATACCCACCTTGTTCTGACCTCTGGAATCTGTATTCTTCTATATTTTTAGCTCCTTGCTTGGACCACTTTGCTTGGGCTTCTTTGTTCTGGTTGACTTGTTCACCATGGCTTTGCTATGTTATATCCTGGCTTCACTTTATCTGTCTGACTATAACCCACTACCTTATTCTAACTTTCCATAAATAGATGCGTCTCTACTCTTGGCTACTCACATTAATCAACCAATCAATCAATTAATCAACCTATACATTTTTATTTTATATCTATCATGTACCAGGCATTGTAGAAATACAAATACAAGAGTAAGAGGCACTGCCTACAAAAAGCTTATATAGTACTGGGATGATACCGCAACTCAGATGAGCAAATACAAGATATATAGGAAGTAAATACAAAGTGATTTTCACAGTTGAGGATAGGGAAGAACACTAACAACATGTGAGGTCAAAAAAAGCCTCTTGGAGGAAGTGGCATTTATTATGAGTCTTTGACAGAAACTTGGGAATCCAGGAGCTAGAAGTGAAGAGGGAAAAAATTACAAGCAGGGGAGAAGAGGGATAGTCTATCAAATGTGTTTGGTTCTGGAGTGTGGCTCTGTCTTTATCATCAACTTCTGGACCCTGCCTTTGGGTACAGTCTTCTTCTCAGTCTTATCTTCTATTCTGCACTTTTGACTTCTCCTCGGCTATCCTTGTCCTCTATCCTTTCCCTTCATTCCCAACCCACCTCTATGAAATTGAAATAAGTATAAAGCTATCCCGTATCCAAAATAATAGAAAATCTCTGTAAATGAGACAAGTTCAATTATTTAGTCCTTTGAAGGGGAAGCCACTGTTGGGTGATAGAGTCAGGTATGGATAAAAAAAGCTGATTTCAAAGCCTGACTCCATACAACTGAAAATAATGCTGCACACACCTACTTCAAAGTATGTTATTTCCTTCATCATGAGGTCAATACATCAAAGAACTGTGGTTTATTCAGTGTAGGAATTCCATCCATTAAAGCAGATTGCAATTGTCTATCACTTATAATTTTAGAAATGTTCTTGACTCTCCAAAATGTTAAATGGCTTATCTATGGTCATACATACATCTATGGTCATACATAGGTGTATAATACATAGGTGACAATGGTGATATCTGAATCAAGGTTTTAATGATTCTAAGTCTAATAGCCTATCCATTACACCAAACTGTTTCTCATTATCAAACTACTCCAATCTAACTGAAGATAAGACTACAATTGTCTTCCTCTTTTATAAGTTACGGAAGTTCACCCTAAGTTTCTTGAAACACAGCACACAAAGACCTTTCAGCTTTCAGTTGAGATGGCAGTGTATTTCAAAGGGGATAAAATTCAGTGCACATCGAGATATGAAGTCTTCATGAATTTGTGTATACTAAGAATTAAAATTTAAAATTAAATTAAATTAAAAATTAAAAAAAACAGCTTTGGGGATGAGGTAGTGTTTAGTCTAAGATGGTATCTGTATAGTATAAAAGTAAAGGGAAAATTGGCAGGTTTGTGGTTTAGTTGATCAGTGTAGGTATTTAACAGTGACAACACAGTCCCTTAAATTGATTATATAGATGGTCGTTTAGTCAATAGATCACAGAGGTGAAAGTGGAAGGGACCTTACAGACCATCTACACTTACCCTTTTGTTTTATTTTATATGCACAGATGAAAAAAATTGAAGCCCATAGATGTTGAATAATTTGCCCAGTCACACAGGTAATAAAACAATGGCAGCAAATCTTGACCCCAGGTTGCGTGACTCCATAACCACTACCAATCTGCCTCTTGGCCTCTGCTGGTTCGACCCTGAAAATACAAAGCTCTCTGTTACCATATGGGCACCTTTTTATCACATTTTTGGTCGACTTGGATAATGAGCTGCCTATTTGCACACAAATTGTTAGAGCTATCTGGTCCAATAAACAATGTGATATCAGCTAGGCATGAAAGGGATAGAAACCTTGGAAAGACATTGAAGAATGTTAGAAGCTGCTCAATATTTCCCATAACTGTGATAAGTTAATTTGCCATATACTATTGTTTTATGAGTTGCTTGCCTTCATAGAAAAACCTGATCATCAGCACATTCCATTCTGATTTTATAAGCTTGGTAAACACTCAGCAAACCCAATACTTTTGTGTCATGGTAAGGTCTAGGATTCTAGAGAAAGCATTCTTTTTCTCAAGAGCATAATAATCACTGTCAAATGTCATGAGTTTGTTAAATGTCTGAGAAGACCAGGCCTTTTAAAAGAGTTCTGATGATACAGGCATTAAGCAGTTCTTAAACCCTGGATTTAAACATGTTGTGGAATTCAGACAGTAACTAATTAACTAGGCCAGAAGGCCAGTGGGAATGAGGGGCAGGGGGATTAATGGATTTGAAAAAGTGAGATATAATCTTTAGTTCTGTTTTTCTGATATATTCATTCCAGGAAATTTGTTTTATTTTAAGATGATGTGGCTAGTAAGCTACTGAGGGCTTGCTCCAGGCAGGAGAGATAATTCAATGCATTGTTGAGTTTAGAGTCAGAGAACCTGAGTTTGAATCTTGTCTCTGCTACTTACTACTTGAGTGTCTTTGGGCAAGTTACTTAACCTCAGTTTCCTCATCTGTAAAATGCAGTGGTTAGACTGGATGACTCTAAATCCTCGATCTCTCTTTCAGGAGTTTTATAACTCTATCACTCTAGCAATTTCCAAAGGGTACCGAGATCCAATATATGGGAATAGTTTGAAGTCAGATAGAGTTCTTCTAACTTAACCTGTTTTACACTTCTTTAGTGTGTACATTTTTGTGTTCAGATATTATATGTTTATCATATTTTTTTCCAGTCACTTAACAGCCAGGAATTCTACAGAGTATAGATCTAGTCATAGCATCGTAGAATTGTAGGTAGAAAGGACTATGGAAGTCATTGAGTCCAAACTCTCTCAATTTATAGAAGAAGAAACAACAAAGAAAATACTTTTCTGGTAGTTATTCAGCATTGTTCACCCTAGTAACAACAACAACAACAACAATATTATTAGCCAGAATTTATATAATTCTCTGAGGTTTGCAAAGCATTTTACACACAATATCTCATTTGACCCTCATAACAACCCTGTTGAGGTAGGTGCAATTATCACCCCCATTTTATAGATGGGAAAATTGAGGCTGAAAGCAGTTTAATGACTTGCCCCAAGGTCACACAGCTGGTAAGTACTGAGGCAGAATTTCAATAGAGACTACTTGACTCCAAATCCAGTGCTCTATTCACTGCTTTTTCCAGCTGCCTAAACATGGTTTAATGTGGATGTGTGGATCTTTGGAAGGAGAGTAATGAGGTTTCCACTTCCTTTTCTTGTCTTCCTTTTCCTTTTTGATAGTTAAAGTGATTTCTGATTAGCCTCCAAGAATCTAATAATCAAGACTTTACAGATTTTTTTCTAATGTATTTTTTTCTCCCCCTCCTCATTTGTACCTCCATTCCCTACCAATAACTGTGGTCTATTAGGAACACTGGAGGGGGTTCAATTTGGGCAATGGTAGAGAGGCTAGATAGGAGCCTTTGATCTGGCAATCATTACAACTCTCTCCCTTCTTTGGAGCTGTCAGATAAGTGTGAGCCCTATTTGGCAATCAACACAGTGCATCAAAGGCAGGGATGTTGGTATACTATTGGTTCATAAGAGCTGTGAGAGACAACCTTATAAAGGGGGAAGTCTGAGATCCCTACTCTCCAGACAATGTTTCATCTGATTGGTATGATTTCTTAAGATGGGTCATCTTGTACTTATGAGTGCAAATGCCTAACCTTCTGTGGACAAAGAAAAAAAAAAAAGAAAAGAAAATTAGCCCATAAATAGTTAAGTGACTTGATTAATTGTATATAATGCTGCCAACTCTTTCCAGCTGTACCCAGGCGGGTACAAAAAAAAAAAGTAGAAACCCCTTTTTTTTCTGCCTAGTTCAGGATTTCTTATCTGGCCTTGTGACTAATGGGTACAGTATTGGTCTGTGCATTTCTGAGTGTATTCTGGGGACCTCAAGGATTAACCTCAAGGATTAACAAAGATAACAAACAAGTTTCTGAACTGAGGTTGAATTCAGATTCATTTCTTTCCTTCCTAGTAATTACTTAGAGGAGGAGATATTAATCTGATCCAAGAGTGCTTTGCTTTGCCATTCTTTTAGTTTGAATTCCCCAAATTTTAAAATCTGGGCCTAAGAACTAGCTATACAGGTAAAGAGAATCAAAATTCAACAGTTATTCTGGGGAGAAAGGCATCTCATCAATGTATATAACCCATATAGGTAATTCATGGCCCCTCAAAGCACATTTTATTATCTAATAATGTTTTGAGGTTGCTGGAATTTGCTTGAATTATCAAAAATAGGTGCCTTTCCATCTATTTCATATAACCTGTTTATACTAAGAGTTTTTGTACTGGAAAAGTTCAACCAAAGGGTTACACTGTCTCAGTAATTTGGGTACACCTCACTTTGCACAACATTGATGAAAATCTATGTGTAAATTAAATTAAAAAAAAATTCTAATGTACTAGAGGGAAATGGATTGCTTAAAGAAAAAAAAATAACCTGCAGTAAAATCTTTTGCAAAATGAGTTGCTTTATTATCCTCAAAATAGTTGTAACTGATAATTCTCTATTGTTTTAACCAGTCAAGATTTTTTTAAAACCAAAGTTTATAAATTCAACCAACACTTATTATGTCCTTTATTTGCAAAGTTGAGTTGGTTGCCCAAGGTACTGAGATAAAAAAAGCTTACGTTTTCCCAGAGGGAAAGGATAAGTATACATATATGTAAAATGTATGGTAAGAGAGAGCCTAGAGAATTTTAAGGAGAGTGAAAACATTTTTGGCTGGGCAGATCCTAGAGAGATCCATGAAGGTATAGATACCTGAACTGAGCCTTGAAGGAAGATATTGAGCCTATGGAACCCCTATTCTCTTGGAAGTCAGACTAGCTTTAGTCTAGGGAAGCTTCTCTCTAAGAGCATCAGTAGTGCTCGTGTTCATCCCCACTTAGGAGTGACTCTTTCAGGAAACATCTGAATTTGGCATATTTCTAAGGTATTTGGTTTACCTGTGAGCAACCAAATATATAAATAATCATTTTAAACACATATCTGTGCAGCATATTCAGATCATTAGCTTTACTGTTTTTCTTAGTTCAGATTCTCTAGGATGGAAGTAGAACTCAAATCTTTATTACATGTCTAGAACCCTATACATTACCCCATCTTTCTTATTTCTTAACACTATGGCTTCCTTAATGCAGTTGAAGTTCCAATTAGCTTTTTTGGCTGTGACAGCCTCTCTACTCCTGACTTTAGTGGACTTGGCAGTCCACTGAAACCCCTACATCTTTTTCAGACAAATTGCTGTCTAACCATGATGTACTTGTTAAGTATTTTTTTAACCTAAGTATAAGACTTTAGGCTGATCCCTATTAAATTTGATTTTTATTACATTTAGCCCATTGTTTGGGAAAATCTTTTTTTGGATCCTAACTGTGTCATTCAATGTGTGAACCATCCCTATCAGCTTTGTGTCATTGGAAAATTTGATTAGTATGCCATCTATGCTTTTAGCCAAGTCATTAATAGAAACACTGATAAACATGAATAAAATATTAATAAATAGCACACTACCAGAGACAGATCCCAGTCCACAGGGATCCTCCTGCCAATGACGTCACGCCACTGATGACTAACTACTCTTCTGATTCTGGCCACTCACCCAGTCATTGATTAAGAGCCTCCTATGTGGCAGACTTGGTGCTGGAATACAAGGACAAAAATGAAACGGTCCCTTCTGAGTGAGAGTTTATATTTCCTCATGGGGAAATCACATTCATACATATAAATAAATACAAGATATATTCAACCAGCTCTGAATCCAATCTGAAGTGTGCTATCATCGAGCTCTCAACTCTATTTTTTTCTACAAGAAAAGAATGATAAATCTAGGTAAACTATCTATAGCATTTCCCTGATCGATCAGTTGAGAAAACATTAATTGTATTAGTCCAGTCTTATTTCCTACTACTCCCCCTCACAAACTTTATACTTCAGCCAAAATAGACCACTAGCTGTTCCCTGAACTTGACTGTTCACCTCCAAACTCCATTTCTTTCTGTAGGCACTGGTTCTCTGTTGTGCCTTGAATAAAATTCTTATCATCCTTCAAGGCTCAGCTCAAGTACCATCTTCTTCATAAACCCTTCCTAGAATTGTTAATGCTCTATTCTACTCTGTAGTACTTTGTAACACTTCGTAGTGCTGAGTATTCTACTTTGTACTTTGTAGAATCTTTGTAGGAGCTGTTGCTCCTCTCTCCCCTCCTCCAGTAGAACATAAGTTCCCTGAGGGCAGGGGCTATTTTTCTTAATGTCTGTCTGTCTTCAGTGCAGTAAGTATCCATGTTGAGAGAAAGTTAGGTGATATAACGCTGATAGAGCCTTAGCTATGAAGTAAGGGAGGTCTGAATCAAAATTTTGCCTCAGACATTTACTAGTTGAATGACCCTTGGCCAAGTCACTAAGTCTCAGCCTGTTATTGAGAGCATTCAAAGCCCTCCACCATCTACTACAAATCAGTCAACTAACATTTATTAAGTTTGTTACTATGCTCTAGGCATCATCCTAAACATTGGGGATACAGAAAAAGGCCAAAAAAGAAAAAGAATTCATGTTTTCTTCGCTGCACCTGTACTCTAGCCCAAATGAACTATTCTCTGTCCACATAATATATTTTCTGCCTTTACTCATTCTGGTCACAATGTCTTGGAAGAAGTGTCCATTACAGAGGGTAGTTTAAGGAGAGTAGTGGGTATAGGAGCCAAATTGGAGATCTTAAAGAGAGGGCTAAGGAAGAAATGCACTTGAAGAAAATGGAAGTAATAGCAGACATGATAATAATAATAGCAATAACACAAACATTTATATAGCACTTACTATGTGTGTTAGGTGCTTTACAGTTATCATGTCATTTGATCCTGATGAGGTAGGTGCTATTATTATCCCCATTATACATATAAGGAAACTGAGGCAAATTAGAGGTTAAATGACTTACCTCAGATCACACAGCTAGTCAGTGTGTAGACCATTCATTGAAAGGAAAGGAAGGAGAGAAATAGAACTGTAACTAGAGGAGGTAGCAAGTCTAAGTGACTTTTTATTTTCCAAAACAGGGGAAATTTTTGCATGTTTTTAAGCAAGAAAAGGAGCTGGTAGAAAAAAAGAGATAACAGATGCTAGAGAGGGAAATAATAATGTAAGAAGTGAGGTCCCAGAGTGGTCAGGAAGGCACAGATAGATTAGTTCTGGGGAAGAAGGGTAGAGGAATACCTTTTCTCTGGAGACCAGAGAGAAGTATGATTGTAGAGATAGTCATTCCAAGGTTAGGTTGTTTCTTTTAAATGAGTCAAGGATGCTCAGGGAAATGTAAATCCCTTCCTTAGCCATTATCATTCATAATCTCCAGGCAATTGGTTTGGTTTTTTATGTGAATTGTCCCAGGGTAAGTGAACTTAAAACAATAGCACTGATAATTTCACTTGGAAGACTCTGTGTAATCAGGGCTGTGGCCCCTGCAGCCCTGGAAATTAAAGACAAAGGAAGATTCCTTACCAGCCAATTCCCTTTAAACTCATTTTGACTTCACCTTATTAAGTTAACATTGTTAAAATGACTGCATAGTTACTGGCTACCTTTCTGAATTGTTGAAGGTCATTAGATTTTTATTAAGGCAATTAGTTCTTTTGTCATTCTCGCTCTCTCTCTCTCTCTCTCTCTCTCTCTCTCTCTCTCTCTCTC